>NW_027397076.1:39376365-39531653 GCF_003265705.2 Callorhinus ursinus
TCAGAAACTCCAAACCTGCCCTAACAGCTGTTTTGGTGAAGTCAGAAGGTGGACTGCCTCTCCCTTTGGGCCTCCGCAAACACATGGCGGGGTGAGGAGAGACCCGCCGCTACTACCCCCACCCACTGAGGTTCCACCGGACAACTCGAGAGGGAATGGGGGCGGGGTGGGGGGCAATAGAACTAAGTTTAGTCATAAATTGGGGACACTGTGGGCACTAGCGTTGGGTCAGAGGAGACGCCCCAAACGTACCATCTGAGCGCTCGGTGGCTCAGCCAGGGGCGCCCAGGTGAGCTCTGGAGCGCCGGCGGACGCGGCGGGGTCGGACTCCCGGCAGCCCCCGAGTCCCCCGGCCGCGGCGCTCACCTTTCTGCCGCAGGTACTGCATCTGGTGCCGCTGGCTCGGCCGCTCCTGCAGCTCCTGCAGCACGCGCGAGTCGCCGGCGCTGCCGCGGCCGCCCAGGAACACGTCGGAGCCGGAAGCCTCCGTGGAGCTGTCGAGGCTGTCGCGGCGCCGTTGGCGACCCCCGGGCCCGCGGCCCCCGCCCGCCGCCTCCTCCTCCTCTGCGCAGCTGTACAGCTCCGTGAGCAGCCCGCTCACCAGGGACGCCGTGCGGCTCGTCCGGCCGTCGCGCGGCTCGCCGGACTCCGGGTCCTCCTCCGCCTCCCAGGAGTCCCAGGAGCCCCGAGGCCGCTCCGCCCGGGGCGCCCCTCGCAGGCACGGGGCTCGGGGCACTGCGGGCACCGCTTCCTCCGCCGCGTCCTCCGGCCCTGCCCCGGGCTCCGGGCGCCCCACCTCGCCTGCGAGAAGGCCCTCCATGGCCCGCGGCGGGCGATAGCCCCGCTCCTGCCGCTCCTGCCGCTCCTCCCGCCCAGCCGCGCGGGTCAGTTCCGGGAGGAGGCGCGGCCTCATCGACGCCGGGGGTGCCCTTGGCCGGGCGCCTGGCCAGCCGGCCCCAGAACCCGAGACGCTGACCTCCCGGCTGCCGGCACTCGCGCCGCGGCGCCGCGGCTCCCTGCGGGGAGGAGCGGAGGGGCGGGGTGGCGGTGCGGCCACGCCTCCGGACTACCTTGGGACACCTGCAGCAGGTGAGGCCCCACTTCTCCTGGGAGCGCTAGGTGATCCGCGTCAAGGAGGAGGATGTGGCCAGAACACATCAGGATGAAGCCTTCAGCCGGAGAAGGGAGGGCGCTCTGGCCGCTGCCACCTTCACGTTTAAGCACGTGATTTAACTCAAAAAGAGGGCAGACAACTCTTGCATCCTATTCAGCCACCGGCTAGAAATCATGCCAGGGAGAGTTCTAAATGCCACTCAATAGGCCGAGACCAGGAGCTCCCTTCTTCTCATAGTCCGGGCACAATGCCCAGCCCTTCCCACCTTCCTACCTGATCTGGTCGCCTTTCAAGGCGTTCTTAGTTCCTGACAGTAACCTTTCCAAAGACTTGGCATGTACTTGAGATTTAATAACGCCGTGAACTTTTATCCTTCAGTGAAAAATAGAGTGCTAGATTAAGATCAACTAGTTCCCAGGCATGAGACCTAACAGAGAATGAGGGTTTTAATAAATGTCCATGAGATGACCAACCCAATAAATTGACATGGCTGATTCTGACAGTAAAATCAAAAGTTTACGTGATATCCTGAGAGATGTATCTTTACATTAGATCTCAATGGAAGAACTCCGAGATGCTCTTCCACTGTATGTATTTTTGTGAATTTAATAACAATTTTCAGTTTTTGAGCCCTTGTGTGCCAGAAACTGTTCTTGTTCTTTGCACAAATTATACTATTTAATTCTCACTTTAACCCTTAAAGCAGGTAAAAAAAAAAATACTTTTTTATTGAGGTATAATTGACATAACATTAAGTTAGTTTCAGGGGAGCCTGGGTGGCTCAGTTGGTTAAGGGTCTGCCTTCGGCTCAGGTCATGATCCCAGGGTCCTGGGATCAAGTCCAGTATCGGGCTCATTCCTCAGTGGGGAGCCTGCTTCTCCCTCTCCCTGCCACTCCCCCTGCTTGTGCTCAGTCTCCCTCTCTCTCTGACAAATAAAAAATCTTTTTTTTTAAAGTTAATTTCAGGTGTACAACATAACACTTCAATATTTGAGTATATTTCCAAATGATCACCAGGATAAGTCTAGTTAACATCCCTCACCATACATAATTACAAAGGTAAGTGCTATTTTATCCTCACTTTTCGGATGAGGGAGCTGAGGCACAGAGAAGCTGAATTACTGCCCAACACAAAAAATAAAGTGAACTTCTCTTAAAGCTTAAAGTGTCTGGTTTTCATTATGGATAAATACATATTCCATAATGGATGAATACGTATTTGTCTATCTCCTAGCACTATTAAATATTTGCCATAGTTCTAAAAGGAGCCACAATGCACCTAGTGAACAACAGTGGTGCTTTATGTTTGTTTAGCACACTTTTTACTTTTCAAGGCACTTTCATAATAGAGCCTGACCCTACAGGTAATAACCTGATGTCTCTTGGCACTACCACCACAATACTTGTAAAAAGAGTGAGAGCAATAGGACCCTTTTTGAAATTGGAGTTAATATAAGAAAAGTGAAATGCTAATAACTTTTTCCTTAAGTATCCAGAATTTGAAACTATTCTAGAACTATTATTTTAGGTTTTATAACTGTATTAACTACTACTATATCCATTTAACTTTAAAATGTGTGAAATAGAAAAAAATGAAATTATTTCATTTTGTCTTTTGAGCTTTTTTTTTCTTTTAACTATTGTTTCCAGCATTGAATAGAGTCCTGGGAGCCTTCTTTCATATGCCAAACTTTGCAACAAGCAGGACTTTCATAAAGGGAAACACTGAAATTGTATCTCTTTTCTTTTTTTTTTTTAAGATTTTATTTATTTATTTGACAGAGAGACACAGCGAGAGAGAGAACACAAGCAGGGGGAGTGGAAGAGGGAGAAGCAGGCTTCCCGCCCAGCAGGGAGCCCGATGCGGGGCTCAATCCCAGAACCCTGGGACCATGGCCTGAGCCAAAGGCAAACACTTAACGACTGAGCCACCCAGGCGCCCCTGGATCTCTTTTCTTATTTGACTTCCCAGCCCTTTCTCTAACTCCATCCAGTAAGAGATGTGATTACTAGTCTTCACCACCTCATGTTAGGTATCTCTACCAGGACCTATGGATGAAGAAATTCAAAGTGAGCTGAAGAGGATGGTGAAAGAGACCAGTAAACACAATAGGTCATTGGCAGTCAACATTTCTAAATTAATCAGAACTTCAAATATTATTTCTCATTTCCCATCAGTACCAAATCACACAAGGAGAGGAAATTGGCAAAATAAAAGATAACAAGGAAAACAGATTCAAGATCCTTGCACTTGCTGGAATGATCATCCCCCAGGTATGCACATGACTCTTACCTCACCAGGGCCAAGTCTCTGCTCTATCATCTTCTCAGTGGGTCTAACCACCCTATTTGAAACTGTGGCTCCCTACCCTCCCTTATTCCCCCTCCTTGTTCTCTTTTTTCCATAATATACTCCACCTTCCAATATACTATATCATCTACTGATTTATTGTCTACCTTCTGCCAGTAAAAGGTAAGCTCAGTAAGGCAGGAATTTTTGTCTATTTTGTTCACTGATGTACACCCATCAAGCTAGACAAAAGATCAACGAACTACCTGCTTTCCTATGAAAAGAGATTCTCATTAAAAAGAATCTTAGAAGTGCTGGCAAAGAGCAGCCCATTTTTGGACCTTACATTACTGTTGTTTGGTGACTAGAAGGCCCCAGGTGAGTTCCCTGAAGCTCTGAAGCCAATTAATTGGCGATAAGAGAGAACTACTGGTCTCACAGAATATGATTTCAAACTGATCATGACTAAAGGTAATAGCTAAAGTTAAATTTACTATGGCTAATTATGCTACTGATAATCAGTACATCAACTTGTTTAGAACCTTAGTTTTAATATTTAAATAATTATACTAATTATTTTATACCAAATACAAGGTCTAGTGCTGCATTATATTTACAAGGAGCTAAGAAGTATCTGTCTCTAAGTTGAGTACAACTTACTAAAATCTACAGAATGCAATTTACGTGAATCTAGTGCACAAGCTACAGGCTGTGAACGTTTAAATTATTTCCAAACAGGTATCAGGGTCTTGTCAATAACTTTCTGATACCCATCATTTAAAACTACCTAACAAAAAATAAAGTGAATTAATGCCCGTTAAAAAGAAAAACAACAACAACAACCTACCTTGGGCATCTGGGTGGCTTAGTCAGTTAAGTGTCTGCCTTCTGCTCAGGTCATGATCCCAGAGTCCCAGGATCGAGTCCCAGGATAGAGTCCCAGATCGGGCTCCCTGCTCGGCAGGGAGTCTGCTTCTCCCTCTGACCCTGCCCCCTCTTGTGCTCTCTCTCTCTCTCAAATAAATAAAATCTTTGGGGGAAAAAAAAAAACTACCTTAGGGGCGCCTGGGTGGCTCAGTCGTTAAGTGTCTGCCTTCTGCTCCAGTCATGACCCCAGGGTCCTGGGATTGAGCCCTGCATCATGCTCCCTGCTTCTCCCTCTCCCACTCCCCCTGCTTGTATTCCCCTCTCTCTCCGTGTGTCTCTTTGTCAGATAAATAAATAAAATCTTTAAAGAAAAAAAACCTTAACAAGACTCTCAACATTTTTGATAATTTGATAATTTTTTCAGCATGTTCAGACACGCACATAAATACTGAACTGCTATGACGAAAGCTTTGTTTATGCTTGGAATGGCTGATTTCTAAAATCTAGCATTTAATCTTTCACTCTAATCCTTCAGGGATTACTCATTCCCAAGCATAAGAGAAATTCAAAAGGTCATTGCTGGGTTTCAGCTTCTGCTCATGGAAGCTCATTTTTGCTCTTTATTTTTGCTGATTAGAACTTATTTATATGCTTGGACTACAATACAATCTCTATTCTCACTTTAATAACTGTACATGAAGAAGACTCATATTTTTCAGTCCAAAAAGTTGGGATGCCAGGTAAACAAGGAATTTTAGTACTCTTAAAAACAATAAAGCTGGGGCGCCTGGGTAGCTCAGTTGGTTACGTGACTGCCTTCAGCTCAGGTCATGATCCCAGGGTCCTAGGATCGAGCCCCGCATCAGGCTCCCTGCTTGGCCCGAAGCCTCCTTCTCCCTCTCCCACTCCCCCTGCTTGTGTTCCCTCTCACGCTGTCTCTCTCTCTCTCACCCTGTCAACTAAATAAATAAATAAAATCTTTAAAAAAACAAACAAAAAAAAATCAAGCCTTAGACAGACCTTAGGAAATACATAGTAATACGTAGTAGACAGTCAATAAACAAAGGCTATTAATGGTGACTGACATTTAAGTCAAAAATTTGAGTGCTTAGAGGAACTTTGGAGATCTGACTACTGCTTAGTTAATTGTTGTTACACTAGATTTCAAAGTGACAGAATATAACCTTTTCTTTATAATAGTAAAAAATTGTGATTGCTCAATGCATATCAGCTGGGATCCAAACTTCTGATATCCCACCTGTACTCACATGACATTCTTTGAGAGTGAGGTGTCTGCCATGCCAGCATTTAGGTAGCCACTGACAAAGGGTGGCTAACCTAAATTGACCAAGCTATTTTGTCTAATTTATCGTTTAGTGCCACATCCATGGTGATTACTTTCTGGTGAGCATAAATATGTCACACAATGATCTTCACACTTTGTGCCTATTCTTGCATGTCCATTCTTTTGCCTCTACCTCAAACCTCCCTATTTCCGATCTTCCAGTCATTTTCTTTCCATACTCATTATGGGGCCAGCCAAGGCCATTCACCACTATCATTGAATGCATATATATGCTAACCTCAGACCACCTCCCTTACCTTTTGGTCAGGTGCACCAATCAAAGTCTTGCCCATTAGGATGGTTTTCTCTTACCACTGTCATTCAAGGCCAGTCCTGAGTGAGGCTGTAATGCAACCCACCATCCATTTCTACCCAGCACCAATATACCAAGCTGTTCTAGCCATAAACCAAGTTTAGACTTTCTCCTCCTCCTTTGGGTACTCCAGTAACCATGATAAGCGATATGGGAGTCTGGGCTACCTTTTCATGCACTTGTTTATGCCCTCTGATCTTGCTCATGCTTGGTTCCAGATGTAACAGTTCATCACATGTGAAATTACTGCTGATCCTGACCAACTCTGACTTGGCAGGTCCAAGGGGACACAACTCATGATGGGAAGCATGGTCATTTGGTGTCTCATGGCTAAGAGTTCTATCTCTATCAGGGCTCAGTACACCAGGAGCTGTTTTTCAAAAGATGTGTAGTTCCTGCTGTAGATAACATGACCCTGCTCCCAAACCCCAGGGGTATGCATTGTAATTTTCTCACTGGGGCTTGTTCCACGTTGCATCTTTTCTCATCAGTGACACCTGGAATATCATAGGGTCTGCCAGAGTGTATGGCGCAAGGAAAAGGGTTACTTGTCTCACAGGTGGGACCTGCCACAAGGACGGACTTCAAGATGTGGACCCTGTAGTTGCACATAGTCTCACCCTCAGAAGGTCCCCACACTTGGCTTATGCTTTGGGACCACCAACTTGAAATTATTAACAATTTTATCTTTGAACTTGTGTTTTGAAAATAAAGTCCAATGGGACATGTGCATGAGCAGAAGAGATAAACTAGGACAAGCAGTACAGTAAGCAGGGGTCATGCACCAAGCAATTGTCACATGCTCACGCTTCAGGGCAGTCAGGGAGTCTCAGGGCCCCAAGGTGGCCAAAAAAGACCAGAGCCCAGACTGGTAGCAGCAACGGCAGAAAGAACATTGGAGAAGCAGCAGTGGTGGCAAGAACAAAAGGAAGGGAAAGGGGCTCTACACAAGGCCAGTGCTGGGACCTGTTGTGGGGGTTCCCATATACTCCCCAAATCCCATCTTTGTGATTTTTGCACAAATCTTTGAGAGCTACAATGGGAACTGCTCCCTTTCAGGCAATACACTTTGTCAGTGAATTATTACAAAATAAAAGCACACATGTGAACACTGAAATAAAGCAAATCAGAGAATTATTTGAATTATTAGAATTTAGAGTTTAGAATTCTCCAAAGAGTTTAGAAAACTTCTGCAACATGGCAAATCAAATATCCACAAGCTTATAAATAAAAAATAACACCATTTTCATGTGAAACTCCAGATGAACCAATTATTAATGATGAAAACAATTTAAAATTAATTTTTCCTTGTAATTGAAGATGCAGTGATAGAATGAATAGACAGACACCTTCAATTACTATATATTAAAGTTTGAAGTCACTTGAGATTTCTTGTGCACCCTCCACAAGTTACAAGAAATGTCAAAGGAAACATCACAATGTAACTATCATACCAGTGACAATTTTACAATTGCAAAATTACAATAACTTATGATTTACATTTAAAATTAAATTCATATCTTGGGCGCCTGGGTAGCTCAGATGCTTAAGCGTCTGCCTTCAGCTCAGGTCATGATCCCAGGGTCCTAGGATCGAGTCCCGCATCGGGCTCTCTGCTCAGTGCAGAGCCTGCTTCTCCCTCTCCCTCTGCCATTTCCTCTGCTTGTGCTCTCTAGCTCTATATCTCTGTCAAACAAATAAATAAAATCTTTTTAAAAATTAAATTAGGGGTGCCTGGGTGGCTCAGTCATTAAGCATCTGCCTTCGGCTCAGGTCATGATCCCAGGGTCCTGGGATTGAGTCCCGCATCGGACTCTCTGCTCCGCGGGAGGCCTGCTTCTCCCTCTCCCACTCCCCCTGCTTGTGTTCCCTCTCTCTCTGTGTCTCTCTCTGTCAGATAAATAAATAAAATTTTTAATTAAAAAATTAAATTAAATTAAAAATTAAAAAATTAAATTCATATCAAAATAAAACTGATCTACAAGAAGATTTACATGTATTTTTTTAAAAAGATTTTATTTATCTATTTGAGAGAGAGTGAGAGAGATCACAGAGGGAGAGGGAGAAGCAGACTCACCACTGAGCCGGGAACCCAATGCAGGGCTCAATTCCAGGACCCTGGGATCATGACCTGAGCTGAAGGCAGACACTCCACCAACTGAGCCATCCAGGTGCCCCTATTTTATTATATTTTTAAGTAGGTCCCACACCCAGTGTGGAGCCCAAAGCCACCCAGGCACGCCAAGATTCACATGCCTTTAGAAAAACTATTCCACAAGAATCATCAGTTCCACGTGTTCTAAAATTTCTATTTGGAAATAATCTATCAAAAATTTTTCTTTTTGTTATACAGCCTATAAAATACTCCTACTAGCTCCAGTAATAGTTACATCAGAAGAAAGATCCTCCTTAAAATTAAAAATTATTAACAAACTTGTATCCCCTGCTGTGGGAGTCAGGTGTCACTGAAGGCCTGGAGCCCCCACCTCCCCTTCAAGGACACAGTATGTGGGTGTAGGCTGTTTTTTAAATGACCAAAGTAGTTCAAAAGTTAGCAACTTTCTTACACGCTTGAGGTAAGGGTGATTGGGGCTTTAAGAATAAGATCCTGTTGGGACTGCTGGAAGCCTGGGGACATCTCATATTACCATTCTTGGGTGGGTTGTGTTTTCCATGGTATCTAAGAGGAGCACTGACCTCTGAACGTTAGTGTATCCCATGAGTCAGATTAAATCCCAGGCCCCTCAAATGCTGTGAATGTTGCTAGTGGTCATTACCAAGATCAGAAACCATGTATTCCATTCTTGATGGAATACAAGTGTTGGGCAGTCACACTGATGGAAAGTGCCCTAGCCCTTGGGGAGAGAGAGCCAGCATCTTGCCAGCACTCAGGGGAGGGTGGGCTGCTGGCTGCCTGTCTGGCCTCTCTCCATAGGCCTGCTGAAGGGCTCCAGGCCCCGGGCCCGGGGCCCCCTGGCCAAGGCCCCTGACCCAGAGTACCTGAGCTGTCCAGTCACCTGCCTCCTCTTACGGGACTCAGGATGGGAGAGTGTAACTGTGTCCATTTCAGACTTTCCTCTTCATCTTTACTGCGAATAAACACCTGAAGACAAACCATAAAAAAAAATTATCATTACTATTAATTATATCAAATGAAGTGGCTAAAAGTATACATCTTGATGGCCTAAGAAAAGAATTTGCAGGAAAGCAAGCCAGAAAAAAACATATTAACAGTCAAGATATCACATTAATAAAATATCAATGTTGATTGGATATATAAATTATAACACCAAAAATGTTAATTGTAGTTTGTAAGATTATGATGTTACTCATGTATCACTATAATCCCCATCGCATTTTGTTAGTAATACAATATTTTTATTTATTTATTTTTAAAGATTTTACTTATTTATTTGACAGAGAGACACAGCGAGAGAGGGAACACAAGCAGGGGGAGAGGGAGAGGAAGAAGCAGGCTTCCCGCGGAGCAGGGAGCCCGATGCGGGGCTCGATCCCAGGACCCCGGGATCATGACCTGAGCCTAAGGCAGATGTTTAACAACTGAGCCACCCAGGCACCCCGGTAATACAATATTTTTAAAAGGATTTATACTTTAGCACCTTTAGTGGCACTTTCCCCCCACATTTTTATTTCACACTAGGCCCCACAGATATCACAGCCGGCCCTGTCTGCTCTAGCATGCTTTCCTGCTCCAGGCCCCACTCAAAGCCGGCAGGCTTTTGTGTCACTCAGTATACAGGCTGAGGCAGTATTCCTAGGTCAAATAAGTTGCATACAGAATACAAAAAGGTCAAACAAGCACTGTGCTTCCTTCTTTGTAATAAGAAAAGCAAGATGCAGCAATTTGTTTTTACTTCGAAGGCAATGACGTGGCTTACCCCTGGACACCTACCATCCTTTACTGAAGTGCCAAGCAGGCTCCCTGCTCAGCGGGAAGCCTGCTTCTCCCTCTCCGGCTCCCCTGTTTGTGACCCCTCTCTCTCTGTCAAATAAATAAATAAAATCTTTAAAAAAAAATGCAGTATGTTAGCTGCCTCTTGTTCATCCTGCCTGGACAGCATGTCATCAATGCAATGGATGGATATGCTATTCAGCAGGATGCCCAGACAATCTAAATCTGTTTAGACTATGACATATACTTATACAAGAGGTGTTTTAAAATCCCCAACCTGTTAATTCCTTCATCTGTGTCATTTATTATGTTTCCATTGACTGATTTTTCCTTGGTTATGGGTCTATTTTCTTATTTGATATCCTGTGTAATCCTGGGAATTTCATACTGTTGAGCATCTAGATTTTGTAGTTTTCCTTTGAAGAGTATGGATCCTTGTTCTCAAAGGCAAGTTAAATTTCTTGCAGATCAGCTTGATATTTTTGTATTTAAACTTTGTCATTGTAGGGGCACCTGGGTGGCTCAGTCGGTTGTGTCTGACTCTTGATTTCAGCTCAGATCATGGTCTCAGGGTCATTAGATCAAGCCCCTCACCAGGCTCTGTGCTCAGTGGGGGGGTGTTTGAGATTCTTTCTCTCCCTCTGCCCCTCTGCGCCCCGACCCTGCTCTCTCTCTCTCTCTCTAAAATAATAAATAAATAAATCTTTAAAAAATAAATAAACTTTGTCATTGCAGGTATACAGTACTTTTCACTCATGATAATTTAGCCCTACTACTAGGATATGACCTTTTTGGGTTCTCTATTAAATAGCCCTGATGACAAAAGAAGACTCTCTTCTGGCTGGTTGGATCTCAAATATCTCCTCTGAGAATTCTTACATCTCCTTGGTTATTCATTGCCTTACGTTATGTATGATAGCTTCACCCTACACATGGACATCTTAGTGTTCAACAAAATCTCAAAAAGATATTTGCAGATTTATGGAGCTTTTCCTCCTCTTTGGAACTTTGTCTCGCAACTTCCAGCTACCTCAGCCTCCCCCAAACTTAATCTCTCTCCCCCCAACTCATCTTTGTTCTACATAGGATCCTCTTTCTGGCTACCTGGTTTAGAATGTGCCTACAAACTGAAAGTGGGGACAACTGTGTCCTTTTTACACATGGATCATAGTCCTGCACTGACTGTTGTCCCTTGTGTGAAACATATTTTGTCCTGTTTTCTGGTTGTCTATTACAAAAAGGTTAGTGTGCCCTATTATTCCATCATGGTCAGAGATGGAGGTCTTAAGGTTATTAAATATTTAAGTTAAAGATATTTTTACTTCAAAGGTCATGATAAAAAGTAGTGTTGTACCCATAAGGGAAATCTTATGGGAATTCTTCAACTAATAGCTGGGTTTGATCCATTTTTGCTTAAGGTGTAGGAAAAAAATTTAAAAATTTTAAAAGTGACTTATTTTACCACAATTTATGAAAAGTTAATTTAAATAATGGAAAAATGTTCTTAAAATTTTTCAAAGACTTTTTTTTAAGATTTTATTTATTTATTTGACAGAGAGAGACATAGTGAGAGCAGGAACACAAGCAGGGGGAGCGGGAGAGGGAGAAGCAGGCTTCCCGCAGAGCAGGGAGCCTAATGTGGGACTCGATCCCAGGACCCTGGGATCATGACCCGAGCCGAAGGCAGACGCTTAACGACTGAGCCACCCAGTCGCCCTCAAAGACCTTATTTTTAAGTAACCTGCACACCCAAAATAGGGCTTAAACTCACAACCCTGAGACCAAGAGATGCATGCTCTAGCAACTAAGCCAACCAGACATCCTGATGGGAAAATGTTTTGGGGTTTTCTTGTTTTCTGTTTAAAAAAAAAAACAACTACATTTTTTACATTCTTTTTTAAGATTTTATGTGTTCATTTGAGAAAGAGAGTGTGCAAAAGTACAAGTGGGGGGGAGGGGCAGAAGGAGAGAGACAAGCAAACTCCCCAATGAGTGCAGAGTCCGACTCAGTGCTCCATCCCAGGACCCTGAGATCATGACCTGAGCTGAAGTCTGATGCTTAACCAACTGAGCCACCCAGGCGCCCCTCATAGAAAAATGTTTTCAAAAGTGGTAAATCAAATATATAACCAGACACCAAATAATATTACATATTTTATTCTGGATGTGACAAACTGATCAGTTGTCAATTATTGTTCACTACTCCTCTAATAGGAAACCCTATTAGCAATTTTTAACTTTTGTACCCAACTGAAACATTTATGAGACTTTATTCAACAAGGTGAAAAAATATTTGAGCTATTTTAATCTGCGGTTGAACAACATTTACAGTCATACGTCAGCACAACTATTATGATGATTAGAACAAAGGGCTACATGCTCTTTAAAAATAACTTTGCAGGGGCGCCTGGGTGGCTCAGATGGTTAAGTGTCTGCCTTCTGCTCAGGTCCTGATCCCAGGGTCCTGGGATCGAGCCCTGCATCTCGCTCCTGGCTTAGTGGGGAGCCTGCTTCTCCCTCTCCGTCTCTCTCCCTGCTCACGCTCTCTCTCTCTCTCCCTGTGTCTCAAATGAATAAATAAAATCTTAAAAATAATAAAATAAAATAAAAACAACTTTGCAGGGGCACCTAGGTGGCTCAGGTCATGATCTTAGGGTCTTGAGATTAAGCCTGGTGTTGGGCTCCACGCTCAGTGGGGAGTCTTCCTGAAGATTCTCTCCCTCTGCCCCTTCCCCCTTAACTCTCTCGAATAAATAAATAAATAAGATGTTTTTTAAAAAATACAAACTTACCTAACAGTTGATAAAACCCAAACATAATATTTTAACTGTCATTTAGAAAGACACTTTGGAACATTTCAATTAAACAACTGAAAAATTTCAGACTCCTGACGTGGATGTATATAGTAGGCGCCCTCTTATGTCATCTTTATTTTATTAAAGCACTGAGATAAAACTGAGGTAAAAAAAATCATGAATATTAAATCAAAGTGATAAAGATGAGTGAGAAAATAAAAAGAAATTATCCTGACATTGAAAAGTAAATAATCATTTTTTTGCAGATCATAACAAAAACAGGAATGGTGGAAGAGATAAATTGCAAATGAAAGTAATAAATAGTTTGATAATCAATTTGTGAAGAAAGTGAATCATATAAACTCATTAAAAAATATTAAATTTATTTTCGATTTGACCTCAAATTGACATGAAGAGGATATAAACTCATAATACATGATTACAATAAGTATGTGTGTGTGTGTATAACCAATAATGAACTGAGGATGAAAAAATTTCTGAACTATCAGTAATAAAAAATGAATACTGATCAACTATACTAGAGAAAAGACTAAATTATCTTCTTATTCTCTCTATAGAATATATTATAAAGCCACTGTCTATGAAGGTATGATTGATGTGTATATAGCCATAAAATGTTGTGGGGGGGAAGCATGGAGAGGTGTGTCTGGTAGTTCAGTAATAAAAATATATTTTAAAATTTTGCATTTGTAATTTGTAATATTTTTCAACTTTTAAAAATCTATAATATGGTTATTTCTTTTCTTAGTCCAAATAAATATTCACCTTTGCACCTAATTTTGTATTTATAATTGTTATTCTTTTACTTAAGGAGCCACCCTTGCCATATTGTATACATATAAGCTTCAAACCCCACAAAATCTGGATTTGTTCTCTTATCCTCATCCATTCTTGTCTCTTCTAATCTGTACACCACACCACAGCATAAAGGACCCTATACAAATTCATGTATGATTTTATTTCTCCCCTACTCTTCAAGTGATTTCCCATTAGCCTTATGATGAAGACCAAAATCCTTGACATAGGATCTGGGCCCTGTCTACCTCTCCACCTCCTTCTCTCCCTCTGCTCCAACTACACTGGCATCTTTTAGTTCTTTGAATACACTACCTCAAGATCTTTGCACATGCTGTACCCTGTGCCTAGGAGACATTCTACCACCCCACTGTCCCATTAACAAATTATCTCCTATTTAGACTCCCCAGGGCCACTGAAAGTTTACTTCCTCAACGAATCCTTAAATTAGGTCAGCCCCCCACCTCCTTAAATGTTCATTGCTCTCTTTACTTTTCCTTCATAGCATGTCTCCTTATTTGTAATTATACACCTCTGTGATTATTAGATTGTATATATTTCTGCAACTAGACTGCAAGTTCCATGAAAAAGGAACAGTGTCTCCTCAGCATTAGTCTAGCATCTGCCATAAAGCTGGCCCTTAATTATACAGTCTCTGCCATCAAATAGTTCATAATCTAGCCTTGTACTAAAAACAGTGATATAATCTTAAAATCTGGGGCATCAATGCAGGTTCTTTTTTGTGCCAGAAGTCTTCATGGAAGTCTTGATTTCTTAGGGATTATTGCACCAGCTTGCAAAATGAGCCTAGTTTGAGGTTGTAACCCAGTACCATGGTCATCTGGGAACTACTCTGACCAGATTCCCAGAATAATTTTTCTTGCAGTGGACCTTTACTTCATTTTGTAAAGATTCTCTTGCCTTCTGTAAGCCTTTTTTTTTTTTTCCCAAAAAGGTAACACTTCCTTTTGTGTAAGGCTTATAGTTGTATATATGCCATTTCAAAGTACTTCCACAATTATTTTTACCTAATAGTATAGTGCTTTCATGAGTTTTAAAACACTTTTTATGCCGGATGGTCTAGCTTAGAGAAAATACACTTTGTTAGGAGCCAGGAGGTACAGGTTGTTGCTCTAAGTTGGGAATAAGGCTTGACCCCTCACCTTGCCAGGGATAATTCTGTTTTCATAGACTTCAGCAGAGGGTTGAGGTAGAGCTGTACTAGAGCTACCACAGAAATATCTGGAGCCTTAGTTCATGGAATTTTTCCCCCTAAAGATTACTTAATGTGGTTGGGTAACCATGTTTCAGGGGTTTTGTTTTTGTTCAATGTGCATATTCTCCAACATCTTCTAAGAGGGCTTTCAAAAATTCACCGAGTAATATTAGGTTGTCAGGATATCCCTAAGTTGTTTGCTTGTTTGAAATCACGTTATCAGCTGAGGCTTGGAGTTAAGAAAGCTGACTCAGAATCCAGCTTCAAATGTAATAGGTGAGTTGTAGAGAACATTAGAAATGATTAAATATAAGGGCCCTCATAAGTGTCTGTTGACTCGAAGATAAAATACGATAGAGACCAGACTTTTGCCCATAAGCTGATCTTACTATCTGGTAGGTACATTCCTCTCTTCTCTTAATCGCTTACTGTGAGCTGATTCCCTCCTCCATTTCATCTTATCGTCTCTCCATTTTAGTATGTACGTGTGTATTTATTTATTTATCTATTTAGCGAGCGAGGGAGCACAAGCAGGGGGAACAGCAGAGGGAGAGAGAAACAGACTCCCCGCTGAGCAGGGGGCCCCAGGAGGGCTCGATCCCAGGACCCCGGATCATGACCTAAGCCCAAGGCAGCCGCCGAACCAACTGAGCCACACAGGCGCCCCACCTTCGCTCCATTTTAATCCTTGCACCAAGCGTTCACATTCACATCGCCCGAGAACCCAACCCGAGCCTCAGACTGAAGAAAATGCAAATCCCCCTGTCCGACCCGCTCTTCGCCCCCTTCCGGTTTCCGGGCCGCGGATCCGTCCTCCCTCCCTTTCCGCCCGCAGGCCCTCCCCGTCGGTCCTCACGTGACCGCAGGGCGTGCTCCGCCCCCTGTCCCCGGTTCACGTGATCGTGCTAGGGGAGAAAACGCCTGACCCCAGCCCCCGGCCTGTTCCGGGCAACCCTCTTCCTCCGGCGTTTCATCTGCCTTTCGCCCTTCAGTCACCTGCGCGTCCCTCTACTCGGTCCCGGGCCCCCGCCCCCCGGAGCCCTGTCCGCCATGTGGCTCCTGCCTCTGGCCCCAACTGGGCCCCGGCGGAACAGCCCCCGTCACCTGCCTTCCTGCAGCCCGGCGCTGCTGCTGCTGCTGGGGAGCTGCCTGGGGGTCTGTGGGGTGGCGGCGGGCTCTCGGAGGCCCAATGTGGTGCTGCTCCTCACCGACGACCAGGATGAAGTGCTCGGCGGCATGGTAACTCTTCTATTTCTGCCCCGCCCCTCCATCTCCCGGGCTGACCCCCAGGTTTCTTGTCCTCTTTCCCCATCCCCACCCCAATTCCCTCAGCTGGCTGCCTTGGCCCAGGATAGTTTTGCTTTTGTCACGCCAGACCCCTTACGCAAGTTTGAGGGGCCGCAGGACTCTATTTCGTCTTCCTCCCGCGTCTCCTCTGAGTAGGCACACATGCACGCACCACACAGAGCTCCTAGTCTGGACCTTAGTGCTGCGGAGTTCGCGTTCATAGCTCAAGATAAACAGGTGGACGCCAGTTAGGGATGGGCTGGACCAAGGAGGAGCAGGTGCTAGCTAAGAGCACGCAAGCTGTGTTTTTCTTTTATTAGAGGATCTGAGGACAAGTCCAGCCCTCTCTTTGAAGGACCTAGGGCACCTCTGTATTTGTCTGCGTGTACAATGTCTGTGCCTGATATTTGTAAAATAAGTGCTGAAATGAACTAATCTGGTAGGTAGGTTGTCGAACTATCGAGGGTGCGTTTTGCCTCACAAGAATCGAGAAAATTCAATTAGCCTAATTGAACACCTGGCCGATGCATTCGCTACCATTGTCCGTATTCCATTTTAAATGCGTTTGGTCATGAGACTTCATTCTTTCCCAGAGTGGATTTTGCTTCTGTATCTTAGAGTTCTGGAATTTATGACCTTCAGGAGCTTTCACCCAACCCCCTACTCATGGAGGCCCGAGAAAGTGGCTTTCCCAAGGCGCTTGAGTAGTTGAAACAGGTCAGAATCCTGACGAGTGCTCTGATTGGGTAGGGCATTTCTTTTATCTTTAAGAAAATATATATATCCTTTATTTCTTCGTTTCAGTTCTCTTTTTGCTTTCAGCTCAGTGTCCTTCAAACTGCCGATTTCAACCCATAAGTGTGTTGTGAAATTAGGTTAGTGAGTAGCTACCAGATTTTTACTTTCCTGTGGAATAAAGTAGAATAGAAAATGTTGGTGTGATACATGTGGTACATATGGTAAAGGTACACATATCCATATATATATTTCTGGTTATGAATGAAAATGTATTTCTTACTCAGGGCTGTGTTCATGACTCTGAGAAACTTTTCTAGTTTGTTTCATCTGAAACATTGCGTTTTGACTCCACACTTCTTCCTGCCACATATGCCTCATTGCCTTTTAGTTTCTGCTCTGCCACATTGACGTTGAAGAGTCTTGACTTAATTGCCCTCCTGGAATTTACTTTGTTTTTCCCATTCCCACCACTACACTGACCCTCCTCACAAAATTCCTTGAAAAAAATTTGTGTGTGTGTGTCCTTGAAAAGTGTTTTGTCTAGAAAAGGCAATCCATCTCCATCAAAAATTAGTAATAGCTTAGTGACTAAAACAATTAAAAGGTCAAGCTTTTACATCTCTGTTGAAAACATAAATTTATCACTGAAATATAAGGTGTTCAGAATTGAGTTTCTTAATTCTTACCACAAATGTGGTCTGTGTAGATTTGAGTTATCTTCTCCTTAGCATGTTAGTTGTATTTGCTTCTTTAGTATCAGATTCTTTCTTATAGGTGCTTATACTAGAGAGAAGAGCCAAAATTGAGTGGAGGGAACAAGTCAAATTTAATGCTCCCAACTCACTGGGGTATTCTGGCTTCTCTTGTAGCCTTTTCCAGAGTATTCTACCACTAGTTGTCAAACAGGACTTGAAGGGAAAGCACTAAGACAATAACAGCATTTGAAAACCAACTTGGAGCTGTTAGAGTATGAAGTATTTTATACTTGTGCTTCAGTCATTACAGGAGTCCTCTGCTGTACGTATTGTCCTTCCCTTAAATAAGAGGAAACTAATAACTTAGAGGGTGTTAAGTAACTTGGCCAAAGTTAGTATAGCTAATAAGTAGGAAAGCCTGGTGTCTTATGATCTCAAAGCCCCATTTTTTCTCATATTCTAGAATATTGTGATAATACTTACCAGATGTCATTCCACATACCCACATCAGCTACTCACTTATTATACCTCAGATCAGAGATTCTGAAGATGATACTCAGGGACATTGTGTTGGGGGGGGGAGGCCATGGAAGTCCTTAATTTATATGTAATACTCTGTATTATATCTTCATTTTTGTGGAGAGAGTGAGGTCTGACAAAAAAGATTATGAATTGCTGCCATCGTTGGCAAAATGAACAGTAGTCCAATCAACCAGATCAGCTCAGGTCAAAGGATTATAGTGCTTGTGTGATTGTTTTTTCACGTAGAATCTTTCAGTCATCTTTGAAATCGTCTTATGCATCATCTTTAACATTGCACTGTATTTCTTGCAGTATCATCTGTGGGACTTTGCTTAGGGAACAGTTCCTATTTTTTTATTTTACTTGAATGTTATTATGGCAGGATGATCACACTGTTCTTCACAAAAGCACGGCTTGCCCTTTTTAAAGTCATTCACTCTAGAAAAAGTGACATTTGGTCAAAACTTCAAGGAAGTGAAGGAAGGAGCCATGATGAAATATAGGGGAAGACTACATCATGTCTTTGCTTAAAAGCAAGGTGGTCTTTCGTTGTTAAAAGAAAAATTAGCCATAGATTATTAGAAATGTTAATATTTTATTTCAGAGCAGCTGTACATGGGAGCCAAAAAAGTAAATGACTCCTTAGGATTTTTATGGAAGGGATTTGCTTTGAAGGAGTAAAGTAACACATTTACCCGTATTCAGGTATAAGATTGGCTACTGCTTAAGCAATGTTGTACAGCCTTGACCTGACCAGCCTTGCAGTATCTTTTCTGACATCTTAAGGGTCCATTTTAGCATTCAGATTGCATGGACATGCACATTTTCAGTACAGTGTGGTTCTTGTTTAGGATTTGTTTGGTTTAGCACAGATTATGGTTATCACTGTACTAGTGTTAGCAGTATAAAAATTATGGTCATTAATATAAATTTCTTACTGACACTAAAATCTCTGTTCCTGTGCAGCCCTGCATCATCTGCTGGCTCCTGCCTAACGCCTTGACCTTGTCTTACACCATAGTCTCCTTTACTTGCTGTGCTGCTTCTACCACATTTGCCGCCTTTTTGTTCCTCACATGTGCCTCTTCTCCAGCAGCCCTTGTTCTTGCTATTCACTCAGCCTGGAAGCACCTTCCCCTGGATCTTTGCATGGCTGGCCTCCTCATCATGTGACTCTGAGTACCAAAGTTACCTCCTGAAAGAGGCCTGTCCTGACCACCCTTCTAAAGTAGTTTCCCCCTTTCCTCTCACCAGGTGTAAGCACGTCATCCTGGTTTATTCCGTTCATAGCACTTTTCACTGCCTGAAATGATTGTTTACCTGTTAGTTGTTTTAAGTCCCCAAGAGTACAAAGGTCATGAGGCTAAGGGCCTTCTGTCTTTTGTCCGTCCTGGTCTCCATCAGTGCCTGGCACACATTAAGTGTTTAACAAATGGGTTATAATCACACAGTATGGTCTTACTGTAAAGCAGATATTTCTTCAGTAGTTTTGCATATTTACCAGTTTGAGGATTAAGTCCCATATAATCAACTCACATAGTCCTTTCCCCACTTACACTTTGTATTCTCATTTCCCCTTCCTGTGTCATCATAATCAGATTTCTTGTCAAACCAGTGTTTCATTCAGCCCAATATTCTTTACCTGAAGGTAGCATCCAGTGATGTTTTGTGGAGATCATAGCTGGTGACATTGCTTCTGAAGGTTAACGAAGACCTTATACATCTGTAGCATCTCCTGGGAACCTGTTAGGGATCTACTCATGAAATTATGAAAGGTCTTCTTAAATAAATTAGAATCCTCATCCTTTTGAGCTTATGGGTTCTTTAGGTTTTTTACTATCTATATAAAACAGTGGGGGAGAGTCATTTATACAGTATTATAAACAAGACCCTTGTTAACGTAATTATACATTTAGATTATCTTTAAGGAATTACTGTACAATAAGGTATACTTAAAACACTAAATATGGTCTTAGATTTCAAAGGTACTTCAAAATCATCATGAACTGATTCATACAATACAACTAAAATTAGAGTCTCTTCAGTGGTACATTTTTGTTGTCTGGAATCTGAATAAAGATTGTTAGTGTTCCTTTTATTTGTATTTAAATGACCTTCTTCATACTTTTATCCTCACTCTAGGATTTGAGATTAATTGTTGTCAGTACTATTTGCCATCTGGTTCAAGTCCTTGCCTGAGGTAGTGATTGGTCTAGTGCATAGGGTTTTGAGCTTACAGTTGAAAAGCGTGCATTTGGACTCCCATCACTGGATTTGTGATATTTGAGTCCTTTTCTGGGCTTCAGGACCTTATCTGGCTTTCGAACCTAAGCGTTATTTCTGTTTTAAAGGGTGGAAGGCTCCTTTCATCTCTTAGCCCACATCTTGCTCCTTAAAGATGAATTAATGGAGATCTGCCCTATCTATCTTGTGAGGGGGCTGGTGACGAAAGATAGCACCAAAATTTCTTTACATTGAAATCAGTATTGCTAGAATAATGCAACAATGAGCTGTGAACTTTCCCTTCCTTCAGGCATTATGACCCCTTTAATCTTTTGCATGGGACATAACTGACTATAACCAAACCTGTTTGGTTCATCTCCAGAATCACACAGGACTCTTCTTGGCGGTTTCTTAGTGTCAAATGGAGCTGATCGTTGCAAATGAGATGCAAAAAACATGAGTTTTGGTCTGTGTGTTTTGTTTATTGGAGGAAATGGTTTAACAGATGATTATTTACTTCACAGACACCACTAAAGAAAACCAAGGCTCTCATTGGAGAAATGGGGATGACTTTCTCCAGTGCTGTAAGTTTTGAAGTTAACTTAATTTTGTGAGACTTTCTGTTCATGTTCTAAGAAGAAGCACTCTCTTTTGGGGAGTCTAATCTCTGTGGTTTTTTCCCTAGTTAAATGCCTAATCTAAAGGAAGGACTTTATTTAATGTGATTTAAATTCTTTTAATTGAAATACTACTTTTTACGAATTGAACCTTAATTGTAGGTATTTTCTAAGCCAGTTTGATTTATAGCTCAGAACTAGAGAATTTTCTTTAAAGCCTCAATGTTTGAGGTTTGAAATGGATTGGAATAGTCAAGTTAACGTTCATGCTATGTAAATTGCTTTGTGGTCAACGCTTGCGGGCCACTTTACAAAGCCCAGTTAACCCTGACAGTCAAACCTGAGAAAGGTAATAGTAACCAAACAAAACAAACATCTGTGTGTGTATATATACACATATATGTGCGTATGTGAAATATAAATATATATATGTATATATAAACGTAGGTGCGGGGCACCTGGGTGGCTCAGTCAGTTAAGCGTCCGACTGTTGATCTCAGCTCAGGTCTTGATCTCAGGGTTGTGAGTTCAGGCCTGGTGTGGAGCCCAGATGAAGGAAGAGAAGGAAGAAAGGAAGGAGATGCAAAGAGATGGAAAGATCCGTAATAAAATACTAACAAATCAAATTCAGGAACCATGCACATAACCAAGTAAGTAGTAGCCTAGCTTATCAGAAAATCCATTAAACAGCAACATAGTGTTTTGCTTAAGAGCACAGATTCCAGAGCTGGATTACCTAGTTTCGAATGCTCTCTCTGCCTCTTTTCTAACTGTGTGACGTTGGGCAAGTTATTAACCTTTCTGCGGCCCTTGGTTTCCCCATTTGTAACTGGGTGTACTAAAAGCTGTCTCGGGATTCTGTGATATTAAATGAGTAGATAGGTGTAAAGCGAGCACTTATATCAGCACCTGACTTATAGTACATACTGCATAATGGTAGTTGTTATATTGTCCACCAACAAGATCAGTAGTTGAAAGACAAAATCTTTTTTTTTTTTTAAAGATTTTATTTATTTATTTATTTGAGAGAGAGAATGAGATAGAGAAGAGAGAGCATGAGAGGGGGGAGGGTCCAAGGGAGAAGCAGACACCCTGCTGAGCAGGGAGCCCGATGCGGGACTCGATCCTGGGACTCCAGGATCATGACCTGAGCCGAAGGCAGTCGCTTAACCAACTGAGCCACCCAGGCGCCCCGAAAGACAAAATCTTAATAGACGCTTGAAAGTCCTCTGAAATTTTAGCATCCTTTCCTGGTAATGTATTAAACTGTTAGAAGAATACATCCTTATTATGATGAGTATTTCAAACAAATAGCACACCTTATAGTTAAGGTGAAAGACTCAGGCCACTGCTATTAGAGATGAGACAGGGGCCTAATACTTGTCATTTAATGCTGTTCTGAATTGTCTAGTCATTGGCACAAGCCCTGCGGAATTAACTGGAATATTGGAAAAAGACACAATTATTATTTCCACTTCTTTGTATTTTCTACCTAGAAAACCTAGAATTGTTTGAAAACTTTTTAAATTACTAGAGTTTAGTAAAGTCGAAATGAAAAATAAAAATAATCTTCTCCTGTATAACCAGTTAGAGAAGTACTGAGGAGGAGAGAGAATAGAGCCCATTCATACAGCAGGAAAATGCAGACTCTAGGTATAACTGGTGGTGGCCAGTAATGGTTAAGACCTATATAAATAAGGTTACAGAACTTTGTGCATGATGTAATAATAATACTTAATACGTAGACACACCCGTCATTTTCTGTGGGAAGACCCAGGATTAGTTTATCCTAATCAGAATCTCAACAAGATTTTTTTTTTAGGCTGAAAAAAGTGATTCTAAATTTATCTGGAATTATAAGTAGGTTAGAACAATCAAGGTAATTTCTTAAAGGAGGAAATTGCCCTTCCAGATAATAAAATGTAATATGAAGATACAGTAAACAGTGTGAGATTGATCAAAAAATAGGTCAGCAGACAAAAAAGCAAAAGGATTGAAAGGCTTGCCAATGTAAAAATTACAGAAGTCAAATATCTGACAAAATTTAAAAAGCAGAAGTAAAAAATGGCAAATATATGTAACATGACTGAATTCCTCCCTTAACTCAGATTTTATGTACAAGAAGCTGATGCCCCAGGAGGCAAAAATGTACAAAGCACATGAACAAATCATTCACGTAAACACAGTTGGTCAGTATGCATGTGGAGAATGTTCATCCTCACCAGTATTTAAAAATGCCACATCCAGTTTGAAAGGCCAAAGAAATGCCGATTATTTAAAAGGGATAATATGTAATTGTGGCAAGGGTGTACTTGAATGAGCATTCTTTCCCTGCTGGTGAGAGTATAAACTAGTATTATTCTCTGTAAAGTGGCTTGGTGATGTGTACTAAGACGTATACAAATATTAGGTAGAATGGGCAAAGTTTATTGATGATAGTAGCTAATAGAAATATAATTAGAGTAGAAAGAATAATCTATGTCCAGTGTATTAAGTGATACAGGAAATATATAAAGCTACAGATTATCCTGAAAATGAACCTGTGCCTCTCAGCTACATTAGATTCAAGTAATAGTCTTTATTTTTGGTTAAGACCTAGCTCCTAGAGGCGCCTGGGTGGCTCATTCAGTTCAGGGTCCTACTCTTGATCTCAGCTCAGGTCTTGATCTCAGGGTCTTGAGTTCAAGCCCCATTTTGGGCTCCACACTGGGCATAGAGCCTACTTAAAAAAAAGACCTAGCTCCTGTCCTGTAAATGTTTCTTTGGCAGATGAGATTGGAATAACTTATTCTGCAGAAAGAAACCCAACTGAAAAATCTGTTCTCTTGGTTTCTTTTATCTGGTTTACTTCCTACTATGTGAGTTAAAACAGCTCAGAAGTGTGTCGTGTTACCAAAAAAACCCCAAAAAACTCTATTCCATGGGAAACTTGAAATTCAAAGAGTATTAAGTAGCTTTCTTTACTCTCTTTAGAAATGACGAGAAATCCATCTTTCTTGTGTAACTGGGTTTTTTGCTTCTGTTCTCTTTGTAGTATGTGCCAAGTGCTCTTTGCTGCCCGAGCAGAGCCAGTATCTTGACAGGGAAATACCCACATAATCATCACGTTGTTAACAACACTTTAGAGGGGAACTGCAGTAGTAAGTCTTGGCAGAAGATCCAAGAACCAAATACTTTCCCAGCAATTCTCAGATCGATGTGTGGTTATCAGACCTTTTTCGCAGGGAAATACTTAAATGAGGTAGGTTGAATGATCTAATTATTCCTTTAAAAAAAAAAAGGTTTATAAATGTGAATTAATGTAATTCATGTTGTCTTTTAGTTATTATCCATTTGAGTCATGTTAAAATGTTTTTGGTATATGTTGTTTTCTCCTAATCTGCCCATTAAACAAGAATTTACTTACATGAGCATGTTTACATGATTTAAGTACTATAGTTCTACTTCCTTTAAATAGCCTCATAGCATTTATTTAAAAGTTGTCCTATGACTGCTGCTGTCTGATGCATCTTCCCCTTTTTCTTCAGGAATTTTGCTTCTCATGTGGCTGTCATGGTATCTTTGTCTCCATTTCCCCTTTATCAGGATGAGAATGAAGAATTTTTTCCTCCTACCCCCTTTCCTGCATTATAACAACTTAAGACTTACTCCATTTTCTAACTTGAAAAAATGGGAGAGATCAGTGATAGAGGGAAAACACCCAGAGCCTGGGATATTCAGGCCACTAAAGCATATGGCTTAGTGGTGGATGTGCTGGCCTCTTGTGCGCCTGCATGGAGGGATACCCATTATAGCCTGCCAAGGCCAGATTTCATGGCCCCCGGGTTCACCACATTGGCCTTAGCTTTTTAGTCAGAGTTCAAACGTAAAGGAAATAGTTTATTTGAGAGTATCTCGGTTATCTCTTATAGTAAAACTGGGGATGCAGGATAAAGAAAAGATGTACATTTTCTTAAAATATTTTATCCATGGTTGCTAGAGATACTAATATTTGATCTGAATTTTCTGTTCATTCTTCCCCTCCCCACAATAATTGGGAGAATTTGCAACCTAGTGAGTTTGAAGGAAGAGAAGTCAGTTTGAAAAGAATCATGAGAAATAAGTACCGACACTAGGTTATTGAGATAAGGCTGTGGGTCATAAAGAGAATTTATACCACTTTGTATATCAAAGAACATTTAATTGTATACAAAATTTGGAGAAATTCAATAAAATACAAAGATTTCTCATGTATTAAATTCTTCCTTAAATGGGCAATACTAAACCTTGTTGAGATAAAATGGGATGATTCTGTGGTCACTTAATTCATCTCATCAAATAAATTAAGCTCCAAAAGTAGGTTTCATCATCAGGACAAGTGAAGTTATAGGCTGAGAGCTCACAGTCTGATTATTTAGGCTGTTGTTAGCCACAAGCTCAGTTGGAGTATTCAGTCTCTGCCTCAGGAAATGAACTCTGTGGCCTAAGCCATGCGGACTTTTTCTAGAAAGGGCCAGAAGTAAATATTTTGGGCTTTGCAGGCCGTATGTCTCTTTTGTGATGACAGTAGTCCCCGACACATACCTTATCCATGGGGGATGCTTTCCCAGACCCCCAGGAGATGCCTGAAACCATGATAGTACTAAACTTTATGTATACTGTTTTTATCTGTGTGTATGTACCTGTGATAAAGTTTAACTTCTAAGTTAGGCACAGTAAGAGATTAACAACAACTAATAACAAAATAGAACAATTGCAACCATATAATGCAATAAAAATTATGTGAATGTTGTGTCTCTCAAAATATCTTAGTGCACTGCACTCCCCCTTCCTGTGATGACGTGAGATGGTACAGTGCCTACATGATGCGATCACGTGAGGGCAATGACAGGCATCGGGACCTTCTGACAGGAAGATCATTTGCTTCTGGACTACAGTTGACCCCTGGTTAACTGAAACCATGGGAAATGAAACTGCAAATAATGGGGAGTCCTTTATTTGACTCTACCATCGTAGCATGAAAGCAGCAATAGACATACACAAACCAAAATGAGTGCATCTGTGTTCCAAAAAAACTTCATCACCGAAATTTCAATTTTCTAAAACTGTCACATGTCACAAAATATTCCTCTATTGATTGCTGTTTGTATTTTTTAATGGTTGGAAAAAAATTCTTAGCTTGCTGATCATACAAATAGTCAGCAGGCTAGATTTGGCCTGCTGGCCATAGTTTGCAAACTCCTGCTTCAGAAGTTCCTAGGATTATAGTGTTCTTTACTTTTTGACTGGATTTATGTGTTGGGGAAAATTGAGCACCTGGTTGCAGACACTGATCTAAAAGGATTCTAAAAGTTTCCTCTTTCTTTCTGATCTGGTCATGTCTAAGCATTTCTGATGTCCTGCTTGTCTTGCTTTTCAGTATGGAGCCCCAGATGCCGGTGGACTAGAACACGTTCCTCTAGGCTGGAGTTATTGGTATGCCTTGGTGAGTGATTATTGAAGTCTGTGACAATTATACACAGCCCTATAGTAAAATATGTTTACTCTATAATTTAGCTCTGATTTTGATACAAGTTGCTTTGCATTTATGATTAGCTATTTTATCCTCTTAAAAGCAAGTCTGTTGATTTGGGAATCACTCCTCTGGGGGATTTTTTTCCTACATCACACAAGGTTTAGTTACATATTTGTCAGTTCTATCTGATCCACTTGTGGCTTTTTAAACCAAGACAGATTATTGAAACTATGCTAATAGTTAATAAAACTGTAGTCAGAAAATCCAGTTCAGTACTAACTTGAGTAATTACCTTTTTTTTTAATGCCTTTTTTTTCTTTAAAGATTTATATGACTGGGGCTGGCAGGGGGGGCTGGGGCAGAAGGAGAGAGAGTCTCAAGCAGACTCCACGCTGAGCGTGGAGCCTGATGCAGGGCTGAATCTCACAACCCTGAGATCACAACCTGAGCCAAAACCAAGAGTCCGACGCTTAACCAACCATGCCACCCAGTTGCCCCAAAATGTCTTACTACTATTTAAACAGTATAGTTTAGCCCTGCATGATTTCTGACTTTCATTTGGTGTGCTGACCTCTTAACAAATTTTACTTTCCTGTCTAATAGGAAAAGAATTCTAAATACTATAATTACACCCTCTCTATCAATGGGAAGGCACGGAAGCATGGTGAAAACTACAGTGTAGACTACCTGACAGATGTTCTGGTGAGTTATCAAAGCTCTGTCCTTGCAGGTTTGGCTCACAATTGATTGAAACCTCTGCTTAGAAAACCTTTGGACTTGGTCATGTTGAGTAATGTAAATGAATAATGACTTCATTTACCTGCCAAAAATATTTCCAACTGATTAAAGACTCCTGAGGGCATTTTTCTTTGTATATAAGCCAGGCTCAGAGTTAATGTTCTTGAAATTCCAGCAACAAATCCTTTTCCAAAGGCTAATCTCTAAGACTGTAGAGATTACTTTGAAGAGATTTTACTTTAGAGGTTCTTACTCTTGACCCCAGATTCACTCACAGGCTATGAGAGGACAGCTTCACCATGAGGATGAGGAGCTAGACACTGGGAGTTCTTAAGGCTTTGTGGATTTCTATATAAAAATTACTGAAACTGGGTGAATTTAGGACTTTCCTTTCCTGTCTGAGGTGTTTCTAATGACAGCCCTCCACAGAGTATTTATTCACCAAATATTTCAGCACCCAGCATAGCAGGTCTTCAGTAAATGAAGCAGAAGCCCTCTTGGTGATCAGGTAGACAAATAAGACAAGGTATGGGGGTTACTTAGATAACGTCTAAAGAGGTGAGAGTGACTTGTGCAGATCAGTGGAAAGGGTGCACGGACAGAGGGAACAATGGCTGTGGGGGCACTGAGGCAGAAGTGTGCTCGGCATGTTGGGACCACAGGCTTCTGACAGGGCTAGAGTAAGCAGGTGGGTCGGATGGTCAATATCCTTTGAGTTTAGTGATGGAAATAAATGAAGCTATAAATCAACTAGAACAATTAAACGCATAGCATGTATGTGGGATGCTTTCATTTTCATAATGTGTCTCCAGATAAGCAAATGAAAAATGTAAGTCAATATAAATTAAAATCCTGGTGTGAGGTATTTGGATTTAATGTTATTCATTTAGCTTAGCTGCTTTAGCTGGCATAACTTATGATATCTACGCTCTGTATATTTTTATAAGAATAAGGTAACTTAATCCACCTGTCCCACTGTGAATTAGATTGACTCTCTTTTTATATACTTCAAGGTATCAGAGGCATACTCTAAGCCGTATTAATGCAGGCTAATCCTTAAAAGGCCAAATTACTATTTCTTTCCTTATGGGAGGCATAACAATTTTTAGATCATGTCTAATCACTAAGATCTTACTTGCTTTTTAGGATGGTATGCTTTTTTTATACTTGTTTTTTTAAATAAGTATTGCCTAAAACCCAAATATTTGTTCCAACAACACACTTGTAAATAACTGTGACATAGATTGTGTTAACATTAAAATTGGTTAAAATTTTTAAGATTGATTAAAAACTAATATGACCCTATACCTCCTGTATACCTGAGAACATGCATCTCTCAAGTCCTGAACTGTTGGGTAAGATAGAAGATGACAGATATTTGTATATCTCAGGCTAATATCTCTTTGGGCTTCCTGGACTACAAGTCCAACTCTGAGCCGTTCTTCATGATGATCTCCACACCAGCACCTCATTCTCCTTGGACAGCTGCACCTCAGTACCAGAAGACCTTCCAGAACGTCTTTGCACCAAGAAATAAGAACTTCAACATCCATGGAACGGTAGCTTCCCTTAACCCTTGAATTAAACACTTGATATAAGTAACTGTATATTACCTTGTTAGGGAGCCTTTGAGCCATGTAGTTGGTTTTCCTTCCAGATCTTTTTAAAGGTAATTGTACCTATCTTGAATATAATAGATAGCATAAACTTGCTTCAGAAGGACAGATAAGCTTCCTGCCACACATCCAGTTAACAGCTGGAGAGTCCACAGGAAATACTAAAGAAATGCTATCTTTCTTGACTACAGGCTCTCCTGCTAATCTCTATGCTGGCTTTCCTCCTATGTGGCAGTGACTGAGACACGTCCCGTGGGGCTGAGCTAGGGCTGCATCAGCTTCCTGTGGGTGGCCCTCACCAGGCCTGAGGCATAGGAAAGAGGGGGTAACATAGTGCAATATGATTAGAAAGGGAAGTTGAATGGAGAGATGAGCCAGAGCAGGGAATATAATTAAGGACCACAACCTAAATACTTGCCTAATATGCCAGTTACTTATACTTTCCTTGGCACAGAGTGTAGGCTGTTCACTGGTTCAAAGGCAGAAGTTCTGTACTGCCTTGTGCCTGTTGCCCAGAAATCTTAATTGCTGGTGAGATGTGGTAGACTGAATGAGTCTTGGATTAGACTCAGCACTACCACTTTCGAGCCAAATGACCTGACTGAGCAAGATGTTTAACTTCTGCTTTTCTGTCTAAAGTGGGGGAAATAAAGTGGAAGGTCCTCTTTCCTTATGCAGCTGCAATATGGATTAAAGAACATAGAAATATGCAGCACATTGCCTGGCACATTGTAGGCAAATGTTTTAAGTAGGATTTTTAAAGCTGAGAGAATGGAGTTTTGAACTAGAGGGTCATTCTCTATGTTCCAAAAGAAGTTAATAGAAGTTCCCCTAAGCAAGTAAGTTTAGAAATTTTAACTAAGTCACTCTGTTACATAATTTCTCAGAGTTATTCCTGTTCCAACATGAATTTCCAACAGGAGGATATGCTGTATAACGTTTCTCAAACATATTAACTAAGAACCCTTTGAGGCTGATAGTTTGGGAGATGGGTAACTTAGGGCTTTATGAGTAGAGAGGAGAGAATTAATGATATATGGGAATGTTTTTGTTCTTTAGAACTGTGAGTGCTTTATTTAAATGATAAGAACCTTCTAGATTTGGGCTTGAGGTTTTGGGAAATTGCTACGATGAGATTTTTCCCAGGGTTCTAGGATAATCAATATCTTGGGTAGGAAAATAGAGGGTGATAGAATGATGGCTTATTAGGGCAAAACTTATTGAAAGGTAAAGTTAATATTTACCCTTTTGTAGCCTGGGTAGTAGACCCAAAGCATAGACTAGGTGTTAATAGATTCAGTCTCCTTTTAACCAGTAGTTTCCCAGTATCTTTCACTAAATCTCTTGGAATGCTGATTAATGCTGCTAACAAGGAGCCCAGGCCTTCGGAGCTACTGGGAAGAAGCTAAAGAATGAGTGATAATCTGTAGAGAGTGTTTTTAGGAGTACATGGGGCAGGGGAGAGGAAGTCTTAAGTTCCTTAAATGCTCCGGTAAGTTCCTTTTTGCTGAAGTATAAAATGCTCCTTTCCATTATGTACTCTAGTAGTTTATTTGATTGTAGTGACTTGGTGCTAACTTTTTTTTTTCTTTTAAATTTTAGAATAAGCACTGGTTAATTAGGCAAGCCAAGACCCCAATGACTAATTCTTCAATACAGTTTTTAGATAGTGCATTTCGGAAAAGGTAAGAGCTGCTGCTTTCTCAATCTGGGTGGTCTTTGAGAACCTTCCAAATCAGCCCATGAACAGGGGACTGCACAATGTGGTTATCTTTGAGACAAAATCAGAAGGTAGCAAGTTGGTGGGAGAGACTCTTTGGGGGGTACTAACAAAACAATTCATTTTTATGACTTGTTAAAACATAATTGCAAGCTGGAGCCATTTGGTTAAAAAAAAAATTTTTTTTTTTCTCCCTATGTCTGAAGAAAAGGTCACTTTGTAAGAGCTGAGGCCCAATATTTGCATAAGACCCAAGGGCTTAGACTAGAGCGAAATATTTGCCGTTGCTATTTGAAATTTCAAGGAATTTCTTTAAGTCACTTCTTAAAAATTCATTACAGTCTCTTAAGATGTATTTAGATTATACCAGGGGCTAGCAAACTTTTTCTGTAAAGGGCCAGAAAGTAAATATTATAGCCTGTCAGGCCAGACAGTTTTTGTCACAGTTGCCCAGCTTTGCTATTGGAGTAAAACTAGGCAATATATGAATGAATGAGCACGACTGTGTTCCCGTAAAACTTTATATAAAAATAGTGAGTTGTTTAATGGGTACAGAGTTTCAGATTTGCAAGAAGAAAAGGTTCTGGAGATCTGCTTCCCTGTGTGAATGTACTTAATGCTGTTGCTTGTACCCTTAAAATTTGTTAAGATGGTAAATTTTATGTTGTGTGTTTTTTATCACAATTAAAAATAAAAACAGTGGGCAAACGGGCCCATTGCTATAGTTTGCCAACCCCTAGTTTAGACCCTTAAACGTTGTTGTGGCATGGGTCTATCTGAATTAATCTGTGCTCATCAGTACTGAATTGACAGCTTTCCCTTCCAGTTGTTTCTGCTCTCATCACCAGTGTTAATAAAGCTAACTGGTTATTAAAAGCCTCGTTTATTTCTTTGAGAACAGTTAAATTTATAATCAACTAACTGTGTTCTGGGATTTTCTAATTTTTTTTTTAAGTGAGTGGTCTGAGGAAAGGAGATTTGGGATTTGAGCTTTTGGGGAGCGTGGTTTGGGGGCTTTGGGTGGTTTTGTTTCGGACTTCTCTCCTGCTTTTTTTGGCAAGATAGCATTCCTTCAGCCATTGTTTCTGAAATCCTGTTGTCACCCTCTGTGTACATCCAGGTGGCAAACTTTACTGTCAGTTGATGACCTTGTGGAGAAACTGGTCAAGAGATTGGAGTTCAATGGGGAACTTAACAACACGTACATCTTTTATACCTCAGACAATGGCTATCACACAGGTAAGGGGCAGACTGGGGTGTTCCTGTGGCCTTGATGAGGTGCCTTTCCTTTTTCACCCAGTCGGTAGCACTAGCACGGAGCTCTAGGCCTATTGTAGCAATGGATAGGCCAGAGGGGAGGGTGCTGCCCTCAAGACCCCTCTGGTTAGAGGGTCAACTCATTTGCACATGGAGAGATCAGGTTTCGTTATTTGATATTTCATGTGCCAAATTAAATGATGTACTAGGATTTGGGATCAGAGAGTGGGCTTGCTAGGTTGGAGGCAGGCTTTAGGAAAAAGGTAAGAAACTGAACTAGATTTATTTTTCTTAAAGATTTTATTTATTTGAAGCAGGGGAAGGAGGGAGCACAAGCAGGGGGAGTGGTAGAAGGAGAGGGAGAAGCAGGCTCCCTGAGGAGCAGGGAGCCCCATGCGGGGCTCCATCCCAAGACCCTGAGATCATGTCCTGAGCCAAAGGCAGGTGCTTAACTGACTGAGTCACCCAGGCTCACCAAAACTGAACTAGATTTAAAGGGCAAGTAGACCTTAGAGACTGGGGTAAGAGATTCTATACAGAAAGACCAAGAAAAGGTTGTCTTGGGGGAAAAGCCCTTTCTTGTGAAATTATGAGATGTTTTATTGATTTTTTTTTTTTTTTGCTTGTGTGGATATTTGTGGTTTTTGTTTTATGTTTTGTCTTTTCAAAACCATGAGTCAACCCCATATCCTTGACTTTCCTTTTTTCCGCTTGGATTTTCTTAAAAATGAATGTTGTCTTTCCCCAGCTATCAATTTCATAAACTTGAAAACTACTAACCTGAGGCTTGCTTGCATAGGAGCAGATTGATGAGGCATTTAATGTTTTGTTGTGAATATTTTTAAGCACTCAAAGTAGAGACTAATAAAATAACCTCCATTTCCAGCTTCAGTTTTCAGCTACCCATGGCCAGTCTTTCAAATTCTTCCTACCTTCCCCATGTTTGTCTTTATTTAGCTTAGAGGGTTTTGAAGAAACTTCATTGTGATCCTGTACATCAACACTACATTGTGCTGACTAGTTTATTATGTATCAGGGTCTAGACAAAGTCCACATGCTACCTGTATTTTTTATGTGCTCTGAGGCTGGTTATTGCCACTGATTTATTAGGAAGAGTTTTTGTTGTTGTTGTTCTTTAGAATATCTCACATTCTGGGTTTGGCTAATCGCTTTCTCATGATGCCTTAACTTGTGTTTCTGTAGTCAGCATTTTCTGTAGATTGGTAGTTAGATCTAGAGTCTTAATAGAAATGGACATTTTCAGCGAAAATGCTTCCTTGGTGATACTGATAAGTACTTCCTATTACATCACTTCATGATGGTGTCTGGTTGACCCACTTTATCGATGCTGCTATTAATCAATGGCTCATGTGGTGTCAGCCTGGGCCTGTCCTATGAACCTTTTGTGGCTGAAGCTTCCATTGATGATTGTTGCTTTAATCCACTATTCTCTCAAAAATGGCAAAATGATGACTTCATAACCCTGTTCTTCCTTCTGCATTTATTAGTTGGAATTCCTTAGAGAAGAACTCAACTGTTTGATTATCTTGAAATGCAGTTTATTCAGGAAAGGCCAGATAAATGTTTTTGTCCCTTTATATACAGTTTTTAGAGTAACCTTATTCAGTTGTAGTCAGGTTGAGTATCATACATAAATTATGTGTTTGTGTTTCAGTACTTTCCAGTCATTGTTTTTGCTGAATTTGTCCTATCTTAGACCAAAGAGTCCCCCTAGTCATTTGTTTAAAGAAGATGAACCCATGGGGCGCCTGGGTGGCTCAGTCGGTTAAGCGTCTGCCTTCGGCTCAGGTCATAATCCCGGGGTCCTGGGATCGAGCACCGCATCAGGCTCCCTGCTCAGTGGAGAGCCTGCTTCTCCCTCTCCTTCTGCCTGCAGCTCCCTCTGCTTGTGCTCTCTCGCTCACATGCTTCTGTCTCTCAAATAAATGAATAAAATCTTTAAAAAAAATAGAAAAAAAAGATTAATTCATTTCCTGCCTTGTAGTAATAAGAAACCCAAGCAATTGTAAACTTTCCATTAAAGCCCCATAAATAGTAGAACAGAGTTGTTTTCATTCTTACTGTCAATTGAGTGAATGTGTGAAGTGACACTTCTGTCCTGGCTCCTGGCTCCATCTTTACCCTCTGTGTTTTGTTTTCAGGACAGTTTTCTTTGCCAATAGATAAAAGACAGCTGTATGAGTTTGATATCAAAGTTCCACTGCTGGTTCGAGGACCTGGGATCAAACCAAATCAGACAAGCAAGGTAGGTGCCTGAGAAACTGATGCTGTTTACAGGTAGCACTTGCCTGAGGAAAGAAGGCTGCTCCTCTAAAGAGGAGGCTGATTAGATTTCTCCTTCTATGAGGATGAAGTCTGATTGGCTTAAGATCTTGTAAGTACTAATAAGCCTTGGAGATGATGATTCCCTTTTTTACTTTTATTTTTTTAACTCCTGGGCACCTTCTATTAACTCTACTCCCCGCCCCCCCCGATATATACATATCCTATCAGTATGAGTATCTTTTATTTGTCCTTCAGGACTGTAAATCTTTACTTTGTCCTGGAGCAGTGACTTTCCACCATGGTCCTCATCAGCATCACCTTCTGAAATTGTGAAAGGTTCAACATCCAGAGTGGTTCTAATGGACTCACTTGGACTAGAATAGAGACCCAGCCTCTGCTTTTTTTTCTGCAGCTCACAGATAATTCTGAGAGGCAGCCCAGTTTGGGGCCCACTATCCAGTAGATCAGAGCTCCTCGGGCTGATCGCCCTGGGGACTGTGTTAAAATGCAGATACAGATTCTGATTCTGCATTTCTGACCTCCCAACTGATAGCTGCTGCCGGTCTGACCTCACTGAGTATAAGGCTATAGAAAGCATGTTTTCTCAGGATTTCGTCCCTCTTTCTGTGGGACTCTTCCTCACTGAAGCATTGCTGTTTTACTGATTCTTTCTCCTAGAACTGTCATAATGTACCACTTTCTTTTGTTGCCATTTCCATTTGGTTTCAGTGTCTTTTTCCAAACTGGGTACCTAATACTGAGGCACTTTGTTCCTGGAGATTGTGGGCACTCTGACCCAAAACACTTTGGTCTAATGCTTGGAAGATAAGAATTGATAAGCTCTACTAGTTATGTCGTCTTTTCTGTAATAACACAGTTTCAGTCCTAGCTTTGTGAGACAAAAGAAAATGAGCAAATACATCATTTAAGCTAAAATTGGAAAATGGACCAGACTTTCTGGGTATACTAGGTACTTTAGTCTAATTTTGGTGTTTAATGTTTAAGTGTCTAATTCACTTCTTTTTGTAATGTTCATGATGGAATTATGTTGAAATTCTTTCAGAAAGGTAAAATGGCCTTCATAATTTCTTTTGAGTTTTCTTTTTTTCTTAACACCTACATTCCTAAAGCCAGTCACTTCCCAACAAATTCAATACCCTATAAATGGGTCTCCTTTCAAAGGAGATAGGTGAGTTTGGAGGACCATTAAGTCTTTTTTTTTTTTTTTAAGCCTTTCTTTATTTGAGTTGTTTGCTTTTTTAATCTGAATTCAATTAACATATAATGTATTATTTGTTTCAGGGGTACAGGTCTGTGAATCATCAGTCTTATTTAATACCCAGTGCTCATTACAACACATACCCTCCCCAATGTCCATCACCCAGTTACCCCATCCCCTCCAGCAGCCCTCAGTTTGTTTCCTGAGATTAAGAGTCTCTTATGGTTTGTCTCCCTCTCTGGTTTTGTCCTGTTTCATTTTTTTCTCTCTTCCCCTATGATCCTCTGCCTTGTTTCTTAAATTCCACATATCAGTGAGATCATATGATAATTGTCTTTCTCTGATTGACTTATTTCGCTTAGTCTTAAAAGCGTTTTCTTGATCTTGGTGTTGGGAGTTGACTCAGGAGAACATATTGGCAGCTGTGTGCATTTCCAAGGAACAGGGCTACTAGGGCCACTTCTAACCAGCGTGGGGAAGGAGGCTGAATGAGAACAGAATGGAATGTGTCAGGCAGCTGGCCATCAAACAAACTGTTCCTTTTATCTTCAAATTAACAGTGGCATCTGAATATTAAAGTAGAGAAGTTCACCTTCTCTAAGCAGTCTAAATGAAACCTGGTTCCTAGGAAACCATTTCAACAATAATATCTATTGCTTAATGACTGCTTAGTGTGTGACAGGTGCTATTCTAAGTGTATTAGCTATATCAATTCATTTAACTGTCACAGCCTTATGAGATAGAGATACTGTTATACCCATTTCACAGATGAGGAAACTGAGGTATAGAAGTTAAATGGCTTGCCCAAGATAATGTAGCTATAAAAAACCAGAGTCTGGCTCCAGAGTCTATACTTAACCATTACTGTATAGCTCAGAAAATATTTAAGTATCTTCTTGTGCTAGCAGGCTTGGATACACAGCACTGAGCAGTCAGGGAAGATTGGTTCTTAACTCCCAGTGTCCAGAGAGCCAGATCTTCAGCTACAGTTGTCAATGAAAGCTTCTGAGGCATTTGAGCAGAGACCTGGGTGTTGAAAAGGATTTAGTCCTGCAGAGATCTATGCGAGGGCATTCTGAGCAGAACAGTAAATGTGAAAGCACACATCTGAGAATGAGCTTGGCTTGTTCAGGGGACAGAATGGGAGCTGTTCTGAACTACTTTCACTTGTAAGTGCACCATCTCTCTCACCTCCTTGTCTTTGTATGGCTGATTGCTCCTTCTGTTTGGAATGCCCTGCTTATGCCCCTTGCACCTCACTAATTGTCCTTTAGAGCTTCAGTTTGGGGCTTCTGTCTGGAGAGTCACTACAGACACCCGCCCCCACTTGGGGTAGGTGCCCTTCCCATGTGCCTAGCTGCCCTCACACTTACCATACCCTACTGACTTTTTTTTTTTTTTTACTTGAGTTTCTAGAAGAAAGGCACTGTCTAAGCTTAGAATACCGAGCCCTTAACACACACTGGGGGGACATCCATGTTGCCTGAATGGTTATTACCAAGGTCACAAAGTAAGTGGCAGAACCAGGACTGAAAATTGTCTGTTCTTAAAATCCGTGTGTGTGTGTGTGTGTGTTGCACTGCTGTGCTGACAGATGTAGTTTGAGAAGTACGAAATGCTCAGCCTCCACCTAGCACAAAGAATGTCAGAGATGGTGGGTGATTCATCATGTGTTGGCAACATAGTTGTCTTGGTGCCAATTGTCCTGTGTGAGTGGCACAGGGTTATGAGTTGGGCATAATAAGCTGAGCTCACAAAAGCTGATGGCCAAAACAGGGCACGTTTGACCAGTGGACTTAGCTTTGTGTTAGCTGTTGGAGAGCAGAGGCAGGTGATGTGTGTGGATGCCAAAGACTGGCTTATTGAGGTTTTCTCTCCTGGCTGGAAGTTAATCTAGCTTTAGATTTGGTGGTAGAAATTCTTCAAAAGGGTTTTAAGAAAGGAAAAGGTTAGTAGGAAAAAAATGACACAGCATGATCCAGGGGAAACAGAACTGAACTGGGGGTCAAGAAGAAGACTGGCCAAATAGGCCTTGTTTCCCTGTGTGAAATTGGGAGAATGGGAAGTGGAAAACTCTCAAGTGTAACTCAGTGACGCCCTGGGTTCTTCCTTACAGGGAAGATGGGGCTGAGGGATAAATCCAGATGAAGTAGCCCAAGATGTGGGGAGCCCTCTCCTTATGCAGTTCAGTGCTTTTCACTACATGGATTTGGGGTGCTCTCTGGTGTTGCTCGCAGTCTTTCCTTTGATAACTCTACGTGAATCCTGTAATACCAGGGCTTAAATGTCCGTTTGGAAACCTGATGTATCCTCCAGAGAGCTGTCTTGTTTTTTCTTTGTAATTCTGTAGCTCTGTCATTCTTCTAGAGCTAAAAAATAAGCAGCTCCAAGGCATGATATCCTTTGACTTCATGCCCCAGAATTTTCTAAGAGCTTTTATTTGATCAGAATATCTATATACATAAATCCTAAGAATATTCCCAAACTGGGAGGCTGTGATTTATGAAATAATTTACTTCTGGTCTTGTCAGTGCTTTTCAGTTCCAATCCATAAATGAATCTTTAAGTTTATACTTAGTAATAAAAGCAATACCATTTTAGGAACTTGAATTGCTAGTGTTCCTAGAAGTCATTATGATCATGGGCCTATAGTATCCATTCTATTTCTTGTTTGTAAAAACCAGAGACAGGTAGAATTCTCTTTTGGATTCTTCACTCATACCCCGTATCCACTAGAAGTCTCCCATCTTCTGACGTAGTATGCTGATTTTGAGATTCTTTATCTCTTAGACCAAAGCCTAGAAGGGAAGAAAATTTGTCCATTATTTTTTAGGGAATATGTAATTATTGTGGATAGCTGGGAACAGAGTCCTAAGATGATGTCTATGATACTTGGGACAAATCTTAGTGACTTTTGATTTGTACTGAAACTTGCAGACCTTTCTCCCCATGGAGAAGACTGCCATTTGAGAGAGCCTCCCATCGTATAGCTGATGGCTCTTAAGGCAGTTCTGATGAAACAGGCTGTCCATTTTATATCTCTGTGGGTTTTATTATTTTGGTGTTTACTTTTTTTTCCTTATAAAACTGCTTTGGACATGTTAGTACTATCTGTGGATTTGGCTTTACTTCATGTTCTAGACATGACTGAAGATCTTTTAGTCACACGTCAGGGTCTTTTGGCCTTGATCCGTTTCTGGAGGTTATGTTTCTGCTTGTCTCTTTCCTGCCGTGATCTCTTCCATATTCATACCCACTCTTGTTGACTGTATTCAGAGTGGCTCAGTCCACCTGGGAGACTTGGAATTAGGGAAGATATCTCTTACATTGGGTCTTGCATAATCCCTAGAGACATTGTTTTTTGTTTGTTTTTTTAAGATTTTATTTATTTATCTGACAGAGACACAAAGAGAGAGGGAACACAAGCAGAGGGAGTGGGAGAGGGAGAAGCAGGCTTCCCGCTGAGCAGGGAGCCCGATGCAGGGCCCAATCCCAGGATCCTGGGATCATGACCTAAGCCGAAGGCAGATAGATGCTTAACAACTGAGGCGCCCCGACATTGTTTTTGTGGGGTTTTTCCTCAGTAACTTTTATACTTAACGATAGAAGCAGTACCATTTTAGGACTTGAATTGTTAGTGTTTCTAGAAGTCATTATGATCATGGGCCCACAGTATCCATTCTACTTCTTGAATCTGGAATCAGAATCTAGGGGCACCTGGCTGGCTCAGTCGTTAAGCGTCTGCCTTTGGCTCAGGTAATGATCCCAGGGTCCAGGAATCGAGCCCCGCATCGGGCTCCCTGCTCAGCCGGGAGCCTGCTTCTCCCTCTCCCACTCCCCCTGCTTTGTTCCATCTCTCGCTGTGTCTCTCACTGTCAAATAAATAAATAAATAAATCTTTAAAAAAAAAATTAGAATCTAATTCTCTCTTATCACTTAAGTATAAAAGTAAAGAAAGGATTCCTTTTCCCATGAGTGGCTTACCACTGAATGGTAATTTCTGACAGCTCAGCATTAAGCTAATTGATTCAGAGCCAAGGTAAGTTATCACTCTGCCCTACAAGAGCCATCCTAGCTGCCAGGAGGCCTGGCCCCTATGAACAGTGCTCTGAAGATGTTTTCTTGCCTTTCACGTCTGTACTTCTGGTTTTGTTTTTAAATGAAAAGTGCCTAAGTTAGGTTTTATTTTTTCCATCCCCCTTTGGCCTTTCCTAAAATGCTCTAAGTTTTCTCAACAATCCTGAAGACTTATTTCCTTTCAGTAAATGGTAGCTTTTCAAGTTACCAGCTGTTGATTCTGTTTCGATTATTTCTCTTTCACTTCCTCATCTGTAAAACGGGAAATACTGCATCCGAGGGTCGTGGTGAGGATTAACGGAGGATAAACCGTAAGGATTGGCACAGAGTAGGTGCTCAGTAAACATTAGTTCCCCTGGTTTCCCTGGTGGATTGTCTTCACCATTCTGAAAGCTTTCCCTAGCCTGTGATTTAAGTGACTTTAGGTGTGCTTCGGTCCTATGTAGGCCTACAGTGGCCACCAGCCACTGCGCCTGTTGAGCCAAAACATATGGGATAGTCCAAACCGGGATGTGTGACGGATTTCAGACTCGGTTCAAAAATAAAAGATAAAATCTCATTAAATTTTTTATATTGTACATTTGAAACAGTACTGTTTTTGATACATCAAGTTAAATAAAATATATACAATGAATTTCTTCCTATTTTTCTTTTTACTTTAATGTGGTCACTAGACCATCTTAATACATATGTGGTCCCATTGTATTCCTACGGGACTGTGCTGGTTTAGGTCCTAAAGAGGATTTGTATACAGAAGGAAAATAGTCTAATAAACCAAAGAAATAAGGCAAGGTATAAATCAGGACAGTAACCTTAATTCCTAGAGTGTTTATTTAGCACATCTTAGTTTTGTGCTCTTTAAGGAAACTTTTATCGATGCACTGTTGGAATGAGTTTTCTGCAGTCTCCCATAGCCTGTTGCAAACATCTTTTTTTAAATCCCCCTCCTTCACCTCCCTATTGCAAACATTTTTTAGTAGTGTTACCACTTTGAGAAACTACAAAAAGGGCTAATATCTTCCTTGGTAAGAAGCATGTCAGGAGTCCATTTGAAATCAAATATAGTGAACTGTAGAAATACAAGTTGTAAACACTTTGTATAAAATAATTAGCCCAACATTTTCTCATGATTCTTCAGACTTGAGGCAGTCCCAAAGAAGTTTTGAAAAATGTTTTTTGATCAATAACAGTATGGGTTGAATAGATAACATAACTTCCCAGGGGCATGTATTACAAGTCTTATAAACCTTTATGTTTTGTTTTTTGAATTATTGTAGTTAAGTGAATCAATGAATCAGTAAGACCTCAGTAAGTCTGGGCTGTACAAAAGATAATAACAAATGCTGTTTGTCTCATGGGTGCGGTGGGGAAAGAGCTTTATTATAGATAGAAAAGGAAAACCAGACCAGCTGTGTTCTAGATTGCTTGTTTTTTTTTTCTCATTCTCCTAGATGCTCGTTGCCAACATTGACTTGGGTCCTACTATTTTGGATATTGCTGGATATAACCCAAATAAGACACAGATGGATGGGATGTCTTTATTGCCCATTTTGGTGAGTATAAAGCCCTCAGTCAGGCCTGAGCCAATACTCCGAAATAAATTCCAGGTTGTACAAGTTTAGAATTAAAAATTTAAATCTTAAACTGAAATTTGAGGAACAGAATAGAATTTTTCTCTTCTCTGTGGTGAGAAGGAGCCTTCTGTATCCTCCCTTCTTCCCTTCTCCCCCTCCCAAAAACCCATCATAAACAAAGTGAGGACAGATGACAAATTGGGAAAATATTTGTAACATATATGAAAAAAGGTTCTTGGTCATAATAGATGAGTTCTTGATCATAATAGATGAGTTCCTAGAAAGCAAAGATTAATATCCCAGTAGAAAAATGGGCAAAAGAAGGAACTAATCAACTCATGGAGGAATTAGAAATGGCCACAGTAAATGCAAAAAAGATTGCTCCAGTACTGATCAAAGAAATGCTTAACTGAAGGACGCCTTTATTGCCTACAGAATGGCAAAGATTAAAAAGATTTATACCCAAGTATTTGCAGAAGTCTGAAAAATGAAAACTACTCAGACTGATTCATAAAAGTGTAGTCAGTATGAGCTGTCAAGAGGCTAATTTGACAAGACCTTTCACTTCAGAATACATACCTTAAGGGACACCTTGCTGGCTCAGTCGGTAGATGTGACTTTTGTTTTAGAGATTGTGAGTTCAAGCTCCATGCTGGGTGTAGAGATTAGTTAAAAATAAAAACTTAGGGGCACCTGGGTGGTTCAGTTCATTAAGCAACCGGCTCTTGATTTCAGCTCAGGTCATGATCTCAGGGTCCTGGGATCGAGCCCCACTTTGGGCTCCCTGCTCAGTGGGGAGTCTGCTTCAGGATTCTCTCTCTCCCTCTGCCCCTCACCCTGCTCTTTCTCTAAAATAAATCTTTTTTAAAAAATAAAATCTTTAAAAAAAATAGAAAACTCACATTAAGCAGTTCCATCTGGGAATTTATTCCAAAGAAAAAAAATTAACTCAGGAAGTATTTGAGTACCCACTGTGTGTCTGGCAGTGCACAGAACTAAGGATCTGTGGAACAATCAATATTAAATTGGAAGGATCAGTATTAAAATGTGTTAGCCATTTAGGGTAACTCATTGTAGGTGACTATTATTGATTTGTCTGAATGTGTTACAATATATTATTAGGTAGTATGTGCTTCATACAAGAGAATACATGTCACTCACATAAGTTATAAAACACAAGAAATACCCAGGAACTCATCATCCCATTTAAGAACTCAAATATTCCCAGTACTGATGCATCTACCTATATGCCCCTTCCCATCCTACCCATGTATCCCTTGCCTGCCCCATAGGAGTGATCATATTCCTGAATTTCATGGTTATTCTCTGGATTTTATTTTTTAGTAATTGTCATGTACGTATCCTTAAACAAGATACCTTCGTTTTGATACTTTTTTTGCACTCAAAAAAATAATAATAATAATAATCTGGGACTTTTTTCAATTCAGTATTTTTCCCAAACTGATAAATGTTGTTCAGAGATGCCCAATACTCCATTGTATGCATCAAAACTTAATTATCTGTTTTCTTATTAGTCAATAGACCTTTCTATTGCGCTAGTTTTGTTTTAGGAACAATGCTATTGGGCGCCTGAGTGGCTCAGTTGATTAAGCTTCAGCCTTCAGCTCAGGTCATGATCTTGGAGTCCTGGGATCAAGTCCCACATCAGGCCTCCCTGCTCAGCAGGGAGTCTGCTTCTCCCTCTGACCCTCTCCCCGGTCATGCCCTCTCTCTCTCTCTCTCGCTCTCGCTCTCAAATAAATAAAATCTTTTAAAAAAAAGGAACAGTGCTGTTAGAGCATATTTATACATGTCTTCCAGTGAACATGTGTATATACCAATACAGGAACTGCACATTGTAATTTCTACAAATATTACCAAGTTATTTTTATAAAATGGTCATCAGTTTACATTTCCACCAGCATGGTATGAGAATTCCTTTTGTTCTGTAAGAAACCATCAGACAACTTAATTTTTGCCAATCTAGTGGATAGAAAAGACCAAAATTATATTTGGTCCTACTGTGCATTTCCTCATTTATTAATGAAATGAATCATTTTTAACAGTTTAATTCACTTAATTCATACAATTCATTAATTTAAAGTTTATAGTTCAGTAGTTTTTGGTATATCAGAGTTGTGCCACCATACCATAATCTAAATTTAGAATCTTTTCATCACCCCAGAAAGAAACCCTAGGTCCATTAGCAGTCTCTCCCCCATTGCTCCCTCTCCCAGCACCAGGCAAGCACTGGTCTACTTTCTAGTGCTATAGATTTGTCTGTTGTGGACATTTTGTATACATAAAATCATGCATATGTGGCCTCTTGTGACTAGCTTCTTATACTGAGTGTAAAGTTTTCAAAAATCATCCGCTTTGTCACATGTATCAGTATTTCATTCCTTTTTATTACCAAATAATATTCCATTGTGTGGATATTCCACATTTGTTTATCCATTCCTCAGTTGGTAAGTTGTTTTCCCTTTTTGGCTGGTACGAATAATGCAGCTGTGGGCATCCTGTGTACAAGCGTTTGTGTGGACAAATGTTCTCAGTTCTCTTGGGTACATACCTGTACACCTAGGAATAGAATTTCTGGGTTGTGTGGTGACCTCTCTTTAATCTTTTGAGGAACTGCGAGATTGTTTCTAAAGTAACTGCACCATTTTATATATTCCCATCAACAGTGTACAAGGGTTCAAAATTTTCCACATCCTTTCCAGCATTTGCTGTTAGCTGGCTTTTTATTACATTGTAGTGGGTATGAGGTGGTATCTTATTGTGGTTTTGATACGCGTTTCCCTAATGACTAACGATGTTGAACATCTTGTGTGTTTCTCGGACATTTGTGTATCTTCTTCGGAGATTGCCTTTTATGTTGCTTCCCTTGTGAAATACCTCTTTTCGCCCATCATGTTCTCCCTGTTTGTGACTTGTCTTTTCTCTACATATGAGATATGAGAACCCAGGAGTTAAATGTATAAATCATCTCTTATGGTTAGTATTCTTTGTATCTTGCTTATAAAATTGCTTCTGAACCTTGGATCAAAACACAATTCTCCTAGGTTTTCTTGGAAAAGTTTTGTACTTCTGCCTCTCACATGAAAGTCCTTGATGTACCTAGAATTGATTATCTGGTACGGTAGGAGACAGGGATCCAATTTCTTTTTTTTTTCTTTATATATACTCAGTTGTCTTTTCTGTTCCACAGATCTGTCTGTCCTAGTAGCAGTATCATTTTGTCTTGTTATAAAGCTGTGTAATTAAATCTTTGTAAAGGCAAACCTCTGCCCTTGTGGGGACCCTAGCTACCACTCTTCATACAAACTTTAAAAACAGCTTTTAAGGTAACTGAAAATTCATGTTGGATTTTTGGTTGGAATTGCATTGAATCTATAGATCAGTAAGAGGAAAATTTACATCTTTTAATATTCTCCCACAAACTCTATAGTATGTACCTTATTTATTTCCAGTTAGGAAAAAAATCTTCACTGTGGGGGTGAAATTACTATGCAGAGTATACAGTTGATCCTTGTTGTTACATGGGTGTGAATTGTGTGGGTCCACTTACATGCAGATTTTTTTTTTAATAAACATTGGAAAATTTTTTTGGAGATTTGCAACAATTTTTAAAAACTAGCAGATGAACCATGTAGCCTAGAAGTATTGAAGAAAATAAGAAAAAGCTAGGTATGTCATGAATGCATAAAATATATGTAGATTCTATTTTATTACTTATTACCATGAAATATATACAAATCTATTGTAAAAAGTTAAAAGTTTATCAAAACTTACACAGAATATACATGACACCATTTAGTCAAGAGAAATATAATGATGTAGTATTAAATCATAACTGCATAAAATTAACTGATACATACTGTATTACTGTATAATTTCCTAGCCACCTCCATTTGCCGTTACAGTGAGCTTAAGTATCGTTATCTGCTTAAAATGCCATGTGATGTGCTAATCATCTCTGCATGAACAGCTTGTCTCTCCAGTAAATTGGGTATCATCGTAAAAAGTGATCTCTTCCGGTTCTTGTGTATTTTTCATTGTGTTTCATGCAATACCATAAGCCTTGAATAACACCATGGGACCCATGCAAAGTGCCACTAGGGATGCTGGAAATGCTCCCAAGAACCTGAGAAAAGTTATGACATTATAAGAAAAAGTTGAATTGCTTGATATATGTACCGTAGATTGAGGTTTGCAGCTCCGGTTGCCCACCATTTCAAGATCAATTTATCCAGCATAAAGACCACTATGGAAAAAAAAGAAAAGGAAATTCATGAAGCCAGGTGTGAAAACCTTACACTTTTTGCAAAATACCTTTTTATCTTTTATTGAAAATGTAGCTTTGTGTAGGTGCAGGATTGCTATAAGAAAGGCACACCTATAGACTCTAATACGATTAAGTAAAAGCAAAGTCATTGTATGACAGCTTAAAGCAACAGGAAGATGAAGTATCTAAAGCTGGAGAATTTAATGCCAACAAAGGATGGTTTGTTAATTTTAGAAAGAGATTTGGCTTAAAAAATGTCAGTGTAACAGAAGTAGTAGCTTCCGTTGACCAAGAGGCAACAGACAAGTTCGCAGATGCCATTAAGAAAATCATTGAGGGGCGCCTGGGTGGCTCAGTTGGTTAAGCGTCCGCCTTCGGCTCAGGTCGTGATCTCAGGTTCCTGGGATCAAGCCCCGCATTGGGCTCCCTGCTCAGCAGGGAGTATGCTTCTCCCTTTCCCTCTGCCCTTGCCCACCCACACCTCCACACCCCGCTCGTGTTCTCTCTCTCAAATAAATAAGATCTTAAAAATCATTGAGAATATCTGTCTGAACAGGTTTTTAGTACAGGTAGAAGTTCCCTATTGTGGAGAAAAATGCCACAAAGGACATTTATTAGTAAGGAAGAGAAGCAAAAACCAAGATTTAAGGCAGGAAGCTATAAGTTAACCCCTACTGTTTTGTGCAGTTGGATTTATGATCAGGACTCCCGAGCCTTGAAGGGAAAAGATAAATACCAGCTACCAGTCTTTTGGTTGTATAAGAAGACCTAGAGAGTGAGGACCCTTTTTCTGGATGGGTTCCATCGATGTTTTGTTCCTGAAGTCAGGAGAAAGTACCTTGCCAATAAGGGACTGCCTTTTAAAATTCTTTTGATATTGGACAATGAGGATGGCCACCCAGAACCCCATGAGTTCAACACTGAAGGCATCAAAGTGGTTTACTTGCCCTGAAACACAGGTCTCTAATTCAGTTTCTAAATGAGGGGTCATAAAGACCTTTAAGGCTCATTACACACAGTACTCTATGGAAAGGACTGTCAACACTATGGAAGAGAACCCTGATAGAATATCATGAAAGTCTGGAAAGATTACACCATTGAAGATGTTGTTATAGAGAAAGCCACCACAGCCAAAACAATAAATTCCTGCTGGAGAAAACTGTGTCCAGATGTGCCTACCTTCACAAGATTTATAATAGAGGAAATTGTAAAAGAGATTATGGATATAGCACAAAGGGGGGGGCGGGTGTTGAAGGGTTTCAAGATCTGGATCTTGGAGAATTGACAGCAATCTGGCAGAAGGGTTTTGATTATTCAAGACTGCTTTTGACTTCTTTAATGACATGGACCCTTCTATGATACAGGCACTGAAGCTAAATCAATCAGTGGAAGAAGGATTGGTACCACATGGAAACATTTTTAGAGAAATGAAAGGCAAAAAAGACCAAAATTATGATGTATTGTGTAAAGTTACACTGAGTGTGCCTGCCTCCCCTTCCACCTCGGCCACCCCTGAGACAGCAAGACTCCTCCTCGTCCTCCTCAGCCTGTTCAACAAGAAGATGACTAGGATGAAGACATTTATGATGGTCCCCTTAAGGGTGAACAGTCCCCACGCCACAGATAATAAATTTACATTGTGTAGGTTTGTGTCTGTGCAAAAATCTAAGAACTGTACAGCAAGAACTGTGTCAGCAGCAGCATCACCTATGTATTCAGCGTGTAGAACATTGTGTATGAGACTTGATGGACATGGGTAGCCTATCCTTACATAGGCATAAGGTGAGTGGTATTTAATATAAAATTAATAATAACGTGGTAGTTTGCTTACTGTCTTTGCTTTCAAAGAATTACATTACCATACACTCTCTCTCTCTCTCATAGTGGGAGAAACTGAGTATCAGCCTAGCATCGCCGGTAAGAGTTTTTTGATGTAACAATGTTTCCAGTGCTGTGTTATGAATATGACATACCACTGTCTGCTATAAGTTTTTTTTTGCCCTAAAAATTTTATAACCATTCATTAAGCTAGGCTACCATGAATCAAGCAGCTGTGTCAGCTAAAGCAGTGGTATTGCTGCTGCTTTGTTACCAGCGCATGAATTATTATACCTGTAAATGAACATGAATTTCTTTTTCATGTTTTTTCATTTTTGATGTCTAGTGTCGGTAATATGTATAACATGTACAGTGTGTTGTATCACGTAAGATGGTAATGTAGGTAGGAAAGACAGATCATCTTGCAAACAGATGACAAACTTATGGTGTGAGAAATACAGTGCTATAAATATGTTTTCTCTCCCTCATGATTTTTTTTAATATTTTCTTTTCTCTAGCATACTTTATTGTAGGAATACAGTATATAATACATACACAAGACATGTTAATCGGCTATGTTGTCAGTAAGGCTTTTAGTCAACAGTAGGCTGGCAGTAATTAAGTTTTTGGAGAGTCAGAAGTTCTACTCGGATTTTTAACCATGTAGAGTGTTGGTGCCCTTAACCCCTGTATTGTTTGAGGGTCGACGGTACTTAATTTCTCTGCACAGTTGTGGCGGTGCCACCAGGACTCAGCTCTTTTCCTAGTTCCTGTTTTGTTTCGGAAGCTGCTCTAGTGAAATTACTGGTGTGTATGGTTACAGAGCAGTTCGTGCTGTTACAGCTCTAGTTCTGCCCTGACTGAGTAGCTGCTAGCCACGTGTAGCTGTTTAGGTGAACCAGACTAAAATGAAAAATTCAGTTCCTCCCAGTCACTAGCCAGATAGCCAGTGCTCAGATGCCATTGTATTTTTTTTTTTAATTTCCATTTATTAGACCACACACACAAGTGGGGTGAGGGGCAGAGGGAGAGGGAGAAGCAGACTCCCCGCTGAGCAGGGAGCCTGATGCGGGGCTTGATTCCGAGACTCTGGGATCATGACCTGAGCCCAAGGCAGACGCTTAACCAAGTGAGCCACCCAGTGCCCCAGAAGCCATTGTGTATTGCATAGCACAGATACAGAACATTTCCATCAGAAAGTTATGGATAGTGCTGCTAGAAATCAGAGGCTGGCAACCCCTGTGGGCCAAATTTAGCCCACCCCCATTTTTGTAACTAGTGTTCTAGTAGAATACAGTCACACTCTTCCATGTATATATTGTCTAGGCCTACTTTCCTGGTACAACAGCAAAATATTGAGTAGTTGCCCCAGAGACTATATAACAGACCCTAAATATTTACTGTCTGGCCTTTGACAGAAAATGTTTAATGAGCCTTCCTGACCATGCTGATTGACATGGGATATAACCTGGCCCTTGCGATTTTTAAAGCTCCCCTAGTGATTTTATTATGTAGCAAAGTTTGAGACCACTGATTTAGACAGATAAGCTCTTCCCCTGAGTCCCTGCTACCATGGCTCAGAGTTGGCAGAGTGGGTGCTTACAGAGGAGTTGGTGGCTTCCGAACTCTCCTGTGACTTGGATTTCTGAGCCTTTGACCTGCATGGGATTGTTCAGGGTTCATTATAGAAGAGTGGGTTAGGAAATGCATTCCTGTCTCTGCATCCCCCTTTCCAGGCAGCTGTGGCATTCCGAGGCCTTGCACAGGCTATCCCTCATTCCCACTGTGCACATCAGGTTATGTGGGTCCACTTACGTCCTTAGTGCAGCAGTTCTCAGACTAGCATTTACAAGAGGTTTAGAACAATCCTATTTCAAGCTAGGAGGTTTCCCACCCCAAGTAGGAATTAAGAATTTGCATTTGCAATAAAGACTTACATGATGCTAATGCTGCTGGAGGAGCACCTTGAGAACCACTGTTTCAGAGTTGCTTCTCACATTTTACTGTGCATATGAATCACCAGTGGATCTTATTAAAATGCAGACCATGGCTCATTAAGGATAGAGTAGGGCCTGAGATTGTGCGTTTCTAACGAGCTCCCAGGTATTGCTGATAGACTACTGTTAAAAATCCAACTGAGTAAATTTAAAGATCAAATTGGCTTCATTCAGTGATTCATTATTTGGGCAGCATCTCATTTGGTAATAGAAAGGAGCTCCACCAAGCTGAAAAAACCAAAGGTTTTTAAAGGCAGAAATGGGGCAGAAAAAAATTAACAAAGAATGCATTGTTTCAGGTAAGGCTCCCCCCCTAAGTGGAATGGAAGGGCCCAATGGGCAGATTACCTCACTGATACCAGATAATTCCAGGTTGACTGATCCAAGTTAAGGGGGGTAGGGAGGGATGGGGGCTGCAACTGTCATTAGGTACTAAGTCTTGGTTTGCCAGCGTGGGGTTTAGCACAGGTGACTCCATTTTGGGCCTGTTATCTCTTTTTTAACAGTTTACGTAACCCTTTTGATCAGACTCTAATCTTAACTGAGAGATGTGATAAGAATTTGAGGCATTTAAGGTTACTCTCAACTTCTGCTCTGTAGTTCTCGCAGCTTTTGTCCATCCTTTGTATGGTACTCATAGGTCATGACGTCTTTTGCTTAATCTCTGTGATATTCACAAGCCACGACTTCAGGTTCAAAATCTTTAAGTCAGTCATTCTCTGCATTCCTTTTACGACATTCCAGTTTTGGGGAGGTCATTGGCTTGACGGTGAGTGGCTGTGAACACACATTTAAAGCTTTTGAGAGAACACCAGGAAGATTATTATTATGAACAGGATAATTCCAGTGTTTGGAGTCCCCAAGACCCAGACCAATCAAAATCAAAGACAGACCCCGCTGAAGGAGTCACCTTTTTGAGCCAAGTGGCTTTTCAGTGATCTTACACAACTGAGTTTCAGCTTCTCCAGAAGTGTTAATCCAGCAATAGCAGTTGATGTTGGCCATAGCTGAGACATCTCCGTGTTCAGCCAAAATCTAATCAGGGGCTATGCTATTAACAAAAACAACTTTGGCCAGAGAGTCTAAGGATCTTCGTTGAACAGCTGTTGTCTTAGCAATGGATTCTGCAATAATTTTGAGTTAAGGTTTCTAATCATATCCTAACATATTTACTGAGAGAGAAGTATGCCCCTGCAAAAGCAGGTGATTCCTGTGTTATGAATGTCTCCTGGTAATTTCTTTCTGACTTGATGTATAAATCCAAGGGAGTCAGCCAGTGAGGTATCATAGTTCGTTCTGGAAAGTAAGGGGCACAACTAGATGACCTAAGACATTGCCCAGCTATGTGCCAGCTGTCTAGGCATTCATAGGCCCAAGGAGAGTGAGAACCACAAAGACGAACCCTGTCAGGGTGCAGACCATCTCCATTAAAATGGTCCTATTAATAGAATCGTTCACAGAGTTTACTGCATTTACCCGTTCAAGCCAGGGGTCAGTTCGGTTTTCAGCACAGATGGGAAGAAAATCTCCTAACTTGAAATAGGGTAGCTCTAAATGCCTTGCAAAGATGTGTGCTGCTGGTGAGATCTTTGAGTGAATCATGAGAAAATGGGGATGCAGGTGTACCAAGATTTTTGGAGATATTTGTGTCTGACTGGGCACACAGCAGTTATAAATGGAGAAGGGTAAAAAGGCACAGGATGTTCTAGCCATAAAAGTTGAACTTGGTAAAAAAGCTTTTTAAAGGGTGAGGGGGGAGGTAGTAACATTGTAGTGATTGGGAAGAGAAGAGAAATTGGTCACAGGGAAGACCAGGGGATCTCTAGCCTCTTGGATAGATCAGAGTCTTTGATGACAAATTCAGCAGTCTGAAAGGTTACTAAGCACTGGCCCGGGAGATAACAGATCGAGGGTGTTACCTTTCCAGGGCAAGACCAGAATAAAGGAAAGAAGGAGAAGGAAAAAAAGTTTTCATGTTCAGTTGAAGTATGAAATCTTGATCCAGGGGGAAGCAGTCTACTTTGAAGTCACCTGCTTCTCGGCCTCATCAATTTGATTTGGAGGTTTAGAGTTTGAAGATCCCATTAGTTCTCTCAACCTTGCCTGATATAATCAAGGGTGATTGGCACAGTGATCATTTTAAAGAGGTTTGCAAGGCTTTCGTTAAGGCTTGTATGATTTGCCCAGTGAGATGGGTGCCTCAATCACTGGAATGTGTAGAGGTGGAAAACATGTTCACTAACAGTCTCTTTGCTACTGTAAGGGCATCAGCCTTGCAGCAGGGAAAGGCTTCAATCTATCTGGAAGGCATGCATACAAGAACATAGGGATAACCCATACAAGGTAGCAACTGAATGAAGTCCAGTTGCAGTTGTTCAAAGGGGCCAGAAGGAGGAGGTTTGAGGCCTCGGGGAACAAAAATTGTTTTTCCAAGATTGCAGACGTGATAGGTCAGACATTTAGATGCAGATGAGGCGGCAGGAGCAGAAAGAGCACACGGGAGTTTAGTCTGCTTGCAAAAGTGTTGGGTCAGTTCTGAATCGAGAAGACTTGAAGCTGTGTTTGGAGTTTACAAAGAAATGTCATTTCCTAACGTTAAATTCACTGAAGCTTCTATAGCTACAGCCTTATGGCAGCTGGAACAGGCTCTAGCAGTGGAATCCAGTAACATAGGCAGTAACAGGCCTATGTTCATTGCCATATTCTTGCAGGAGCATTTCCACTGCTTGGTTATCTCTTTCATGCACAAATGAGGTGAAAGGGTTGGGTTTGGTAACTCTAGGGCAGGTGAATCTTCTAGTGCTTATTTTTGTCTTAAAAAGGCCTGCTCATGTTTATCTTCCCATGCAAGGGGTTCAGGGACTGGAATTTTAGGAAATTCATAGAGTGGGGAAGCCAACAGAGAAAATTTAGAAACCCGTAATGTGTAATAGCCAGCTAAGTTAGAAATCCACAAAGCTGTGCTCAGCTTAATCCTTTTTCGAAATAACTGGATTCCTTTAGTGCTTAATTATGACCTGGGTAATCAACAGTGTCTAGAAAGAATTGTGATTTTTTTTCCTCGGAGACTTTATATCCTTTTTCAGCGAACTGCTACAGCAAGTAAATGGAATCCTTTATGGATACCTCTTTGGTAACAGCATGGAAAGAGAAGGTCTGAATATTGTAAAAGGACTGATTTCCCAGGGAACTGGAGGGTAATGAAATCTTGGTGGAGTACATGGGAGTAATAAGGGACCTCGATGAATCCTTGAGGCCTGACTGTCCAGGTATATTATTGATTATTCCAAGTAAAAGAAATTGATATTAGCTGTTGAAGTCCACAGAGACGCTGGAAAAGACTGAACACGTCTACAACAGTGAACCATTTGAGTCTGGTAGAACTTGTGACAAAAGGGTGTTTGGGTTTGGAACAACTGGGAAATAGGGAATGAATCGTTAATAGCTCTCAAGTCCTGGACAAGTTGCCATCCCCTCCCATTATGTTTCCAGAGTGGCAAATTATGCATGTTGCAGGGACTAGAACAGGGAATGATTAACCCCTGCACAAGGTGTGAGGCCTTGTATGGCCTCATGCCTTAATGGACAGTAGGGCAATACAGGAGTAGGTTTAGTCTTGTCTGTCCAGAATTAGAAGTGGCCCACAGATTTTTCAGGCATCTCAGTTCAATTAGGGGATTTCTTTTGGAATTCTTCCTCATCTATATCAAAGACCAATGATAAAGATTATAAGATCAGGTTCAGGTTGGTCAGGAAATTCTAAGGTGAGGTCACATTCGAAGCAAAATGTATTAGCCCCTTTAATTTGGAAAGGAGATCTCTTCCTAATAAATTGGGGCTGTATCATAGAGCAAAAAAGAAGGCTTTTTAGTAAAGGTCCCAAAGTCATTTGTACTGGTCAAGATAGAAATTCTGTCTGAACTTTATTAGACATCCCTGGTATATAAACCTTCTTTTCACTCTAAGGGATTTGTTGTCCTATGAGAGTGGGGCTTAGGGGCACCTGAGTGGCTCAGTCATTAAGCGTCTGCCTTCGGCACAGGTCATATGGGATCCAGCCCCGCATCAGGCTCTCTCCTTCTGCTTGTGTTCTCTCTCTCTTAAATAAATAAATAAAATCTTTTAAAAAATAAAGTAGAGGGCGCCTGGGTGGCTCAGATGGTTAAGCGTCTGCCTTCGGCTCGGGTCATGATCCCAGGGTCCTGGGATCGAGTCCCGCATCAGGCTCCCTGCTAGGCGGGGAGCCTGCTTCTCCCTCTGCCTCTGCCTCTCTCTCTCTCTCTCTGACTTTCATGAATAAATAAATAAAACATTTTAAAAAATAAATAAATAAAAAATAAAGTAGAAAGTGTAGCCCTGGTATCTACTAGAATTTAGCGAAGTACTTGATTAATTTTTTTTCCCCCTTGGATGTTTAGGGTGTTACTGATAGCAGTTTTACTGGAGGGTCCCTTGGAGCCCAGTTTTGGGAATGGCCCATATGGGAGCTCTTCCTTGGGGACATTGAGGAGGGACCTTTGAGGACGGTTTCTCTAAAGTGCCCCAGTTGATTACAAATGAGATAATGGACCCTGGGCCAGCCATTTGATGATGGACTTCTAGGAGGGTATGATGTGGGAGACCCGGTAAGGCCATTAGTTTGGCAGACCTTTGTTTATGATTTTGGTCCAGATCCTGTCAAAGTGTTTGGCTGTGGTCACAAGTTCAGTCAAGCCAGTAGCCTCTCATCCTATATTCTGCCTTTTTATTAAGCCACTAATCTCAGGAAATAATCCATTTACAAATAGGGCAGCTTAAGCAGGTTGTATGGAATCAGGAGTGACATAGGAAGAACACTTCCAAACAGGCTTTAGATTCTGCCACAGATCCATCTTTTATTTTCATGTTTGGATACCAGACCAATCAGTGCAGGCAGGGAAGACTCTAGGAATGGCTTTTTAAATATCAGTTGATATATTTCCAGATTTTTGTGGTCCATACAAGGACTGTGTTGGTGATTGAGGATCTTGATTATCATCCTTGGGATTTTGCTTCCCAAATCCATTTTTGGGAACCTTCACAAGGTTCTACCGACATGTGTACAAGCTGATAAAGATCTGGCAGCCTGGGGTCATAGACACTCATAAGGATTCTAAACTCTTCAGAAAACTCGGGGCTCTTCCTTAGGTTCAGGAAATTCTTTAGCTATGACCCTTAGTTCGGTCTTTGACCAAGGAGTGAAAGAGATCTGAGAAGGATCACTTGCAACCTCAGGTGGCTTTATTTTTAAAGGTAACAGTTTAATAGTCTCTTTAGAGTGGAAAGGCAATTTTGACAGAATTAGTAAAACGTGAGTACTCAACGTAAAGAAGGATAGAGAAGAATGTAGGAGTCAAGTCAGTTCTATCTTTTAGGTACCTCTGTGTCTTTAATTTTTCTTTGGTCTTTTGAAATGAATCCTTTAGTGAGGCTATTTTAGAATCTTGAAGCCTTTTGGAAACCTCTGCATACCAGTTAAATAGGTATCCCAGGGGCACCTGGGTGGCTGAGTCGTTAAGCGTCTCCTTTGGCTCAGGTCATGATCCCAGGGTCCTGGGATCGAGCCCCGCATCGGGCTCCCTGCTCCACGGGAAGCCTGCTTCTCCCTCTCCCACTCCCCCTGCTTGTGTTCCCTCTCTCACTGTGTCTCTCAAATAAATAAATAAAATCTTAAAAAATTAAAAAATAAAATAAAACAATAGGTATCCCATTCTTTTCATTTAATTCAGGAACCCTTACTTTCAAGTACATTTCTTTTTTCTTTTAATTGTGTAGTTGTACAATATTAGTTTCAGGTGTAGAGCATTTATATACAATACAGAGTGATCACCACAGTTCATCTGGCTACCCTCTGTCACCGTACAGAGTTATTACATTATTAACTGTATTTCCTGTGTTGCACACGGCATCTCTGTCTTATTTAATAACTGTTAGTTTGTACCTTTTTATCCCCTTCCCCTATTTTGCCGACTGCCTCACCGTCCTCCTCTCTTGACAACCACCAGATTGTTCTCTGTATCTAGGAGTCTGTTTCTGTTTTGTTTATTTGGGTTTTTTTAGATTCTACATATAAATACAATAGTATTTGTCCTTCACTGACTTACTTCACTTAGCATAATACCCTCTCGGTCCATCCGTGTTGTCTCAAATGGCAAGTTTTCATTCTTTTTTTATGGCTGAGTAGCAGTCCATTGTATATATGTATATATCATTTATCTGTCAGTGAACACTTAGGTTGCTTTCATATCTTGGCTGTTGTAAGTACTGCAGTGCACATAGGGGGCATACATCTTTTCAAATTGGTCTTTTCATTTTCTTCACATAAATACCCTGAAGTGGGATTACTAGGTCGTAGGGTAATTCTGTCTTTAACTTTTGAGGAACCTCCATACTGTTTTCCATAGCAGCTGTACCGTTTTGCATTCCCACCAACAGTGCATGAAAGTTCCGTGTTCTAAACATCCTCACCAATGCTTGTTATTTCTTGTCTTTTAAACACTAGCCATTCTGACAAGTGTGTGGTAATGTCATTGTGGTTTTCACTTGAATTTCCTGATGATCAGTGATGTGAGCATCTTTCATATGTCTTGGCCATCTGTATGTTCTCTTTGCAGAAATGTCTGTTTAGGTCCTTACCCACTTTTTAATTGGATTTTTTAAAATACTGAGTTGTGTGAGTTCTCTGTATATTTTGGACATTGACCCTGTATCAGTTGTATCATTTGCAGACGTCTCCCATTTAGTAGGGTGCCTTTTCATTTTGTTGGTTTCCTTCACTGTGCCAAAGCTTTTTAGTTTAATGTAGTTCCACTTGTTTATTTTTGCCTTGTTGCCCTTGCCTGAGGAGACAGGTCCAAAAAAATATTCCTGTTTTCTTGCAGGAGTTTTATGGCCTCTGGTTTAACATTTAAGTCTTTGATCAATTTTGAGCTTATTTTTGTATATCGTGTAAGAAAAAGTGCTCCAGTTTCATTCTTTTGCATGTTGCTCTTCAGTTCTTCCTAGACCATTTATAAAAGACCATCTTGGGGCACCTGGGTGGCACTGTCGGTTGAGTGTCTGACTCTTGGTTTTGGCTCAGGTGGTGGTCTCTGGTTGTGGGGTTGGGCCCCATGTCGGGCTCTGTGCTATGTGGCTTCTGCTTAAGAATTTTCTCTCTCTCCCCCTCCGTCCGTCCCTCCTCTGATCTCTCTCTAAAATAAATAAATCTTTAAAAAATTTTTTTCCCATCTTTTCCCAATTGTATATTCTTGCCTAATTGACGATGTAAGTCTGGGTTTATTTCTGGAGCTCTATTCTGTGCCATTGAGTGTATGTCTGTTTTTGTGCCAAGTACCCTATTGTATTGATTACTATAGCTTTGTAATATAGTTTGAAATCAGGGAACATAATTCCTCTAGCTTTGTTCTTTCTTGAGATTGCTTTGGCTCTTCAGGGTCTTTTGTGGTTCCATACAATTTTAGGAATATTTAGCCTAGTTTCATGAAATGCTGTTGGTATTTTGGTAGGGACTGCATTGAATCTGTGGATTCCTTTGGGTAGTATGGACATTTTAACAATATTAAGTCTAATAGTTTCATGAGCATGGTATATCTTTCCATTTATTTGTGTCATCTTTGATTTCTTTCATCATTGTCTTACAGTTTTCAGAGTTCAGGTCTTTCACCTCCTTGGTTAAATTTATTCCTAGGTATTCTTTTGCTGAGATTGTACATGGGATTGTTTTCTTAATTTCTCTTTCTCATAGTTCATTATTAGTGTATACAGAGACAACCAATTAATGTATATTAATTTTGTATCTGGCAACTTTACTGAATTCATTTATTCTAACACTTTCTTGGTAGAGTCTTTATTGTTTTCTATATATAGTATCCTGTTGCCTGCAAATAGTGAGTTTTACTTCTCTTCTAATTTGGATGCCTTTTATTTCTTTTGCTTGTCTGATGTGACTAGGACTTCCAATCCTGTGTTGAGTAAAAGTGGCAAAAGTAGGCATCCTAGTCTCATTCCTGGTCTTAGGAGAAAAGCTTTCAGCTTATCACCATTGACTATCATGTTAGCTGTGGTTTTGTCATATGTGGCCTTTATTATGTTGAATGTTCCCTATATACCCACTTTGTTTTATTATAAATGGATGTTGAATTCATCAAATACTTTTTTTTTAAATGGATGTTGAATTCATCAAATACTTTTTTTTTTTTTAAGATTTTATTTACTTATTTGACAGAGACAAAGGGAGAGGACACAAGCAGGGGGAGTGGGAGAGGGAGAAGCAGGCTTCCCGCTGAGCAGGGAGCCCGATGCGGGACTCAGTCCCAGGACCCTGGGATCATGACCTGAGCCGAAGGCGGATGCTTAACGACTGAGCCACCCAGGCGCCCCTCTTTTTCTTTTTTTTTTTAAGATTTTACTTGAGAGGATGAGCAGTGTGGGGGAGCAGCAGAGGGAAAGGGAGAAGCAGACTCCCTGCTGAGCAGGGAGCCTTATGTGATGCAGGGCTTGATCTCAGGACCCTGAGATCATGACCTGAGCTGAAGGCAGACACTTAACCAAGTGAGCCACCCAGGTGCCCCTGATTTTTAGCTTTCTTTTTGTTAATGTGGTATATCATGTTGATTGATTTGCAGGCATTAAACCATCCGTGCATCTGTGCAATAAATCTTACTTGATCATGGTATATAACTTTTTTTAATGTATTACTTAGTTCAGTTTACTGATATTTTGTTGAGGATTTTTGCATCTATGTTCATTAAAGATACTGGCCTATAATTTGGGGGGGTGGGGATTTGTCTGCTTTTGGTGTCCAAGTAATGCTAGCCTTACAGAATGAGAAATTTGGAAGCATTCCTTTCTCTTTGATTTTTGGAATAGTTTAAGAAGGATATGTATTAATTCTTCTTTAAATATTTGGTAGAATTCATCTGTGAAGCTGTCTGGTCTTGCACTTTTGTTTGATGGGAGTTTTTTGATTACTGATTCAGTTTCATTACTAATAATTGGTCTGTTTAGATTTCCTGCCTCTTGATTGCATCTTGGAAAATTGTATGTTCCTAGGAATTTATCCATTTCTTCTAAGTTGTCCCTTTTGGTGTAACTTCTCTTTCACTTCTAATTTTATTTGGACCCTCTATGTTTTTTTCTTGATGAGTCTGATTAAACATTTATCAATTTTATCTTTTCAAGGAACCAGGTTTTTTTTTTAAGATTTTATTTATTTAATAGAGCACGAGCAAGCACAAGTAGGCAGAGCAGCAGGCAGAGGGAAAGGAGAAGCAGACTCCCTGCTGAGCAGGGAGCCCGACTCGAGACTTGATCCCAGGACCCCGGGATCATGACCTGAGCCAAAGGCAGATGCTTAACCAACTGAACCATCCAGGCACCCCAAAGAACCAGTGTTTACTTTCACTGTTCTTTTTATTTCCTTTATTTTACTAACTTTGGGCTTTGTTCGTTTTTTAGTTTCTTTAGGTGTAAGGTCAGATTGAGATTTTTCTTGAGGTGGGCCTGTTCACTATAAACTTCTTTTTTTCTTTTTTCTTTTTTTTCTTTCTTTTTTTTAAGATTTTATTTATTTATTCATGAGAGACAGAGGGAGAGAGAGAGAGAGAGAAGCAGAGGGAGAAGCAGGCTCCCAAGGAGCAGGGAGCCCGATGCGGGACTCGATCCCAGGACCCTGGGATCATGACCTGAGCCGAAGGCAGACGCTTAACCATCTGAGCCACCCAGGCGCCCTTTTTTTCTTTTTTAAATATTTTATTTATTAGAGAGCAGTGGAGGGGGAGGCAGCGGCAGGGGGTGGGGGGGAAGCAGACTCCCTGCTGATCAAGGAGCCTGATTCGAGCCTCAGTCCCAGGACCCTGGGATCATGACCTGAGCCAAAGGCAGACGCTTAACTGACTGAGCCACTCTGGTGCCCCTAAACTTCTCTCTTAAAATTATTTTTGCTGTGTCTCCTACCTTTTGAACTGTTGTGCTTCCATTTGCATTTGTCTCAAGGTATTTTTTTTTCTCTTATTTCTTTGTTGACCCCTTGGTTGTTTAATAGCATGTTGCTCTTAGCCTGCACATGTGTTTCTTCCAGTTTTCATTTTGTTTAGCTCTTTTTCCAAGGTTTTTGTCTTGTTCTTTTCTTTGGAACATATTCTGTCTCATTTTGCTTCTGTTTAAATATATTTGTTTCTACGTAGTAAGTAGATCAGTTACATCTCCCAGTCTTGAAGAAGTGGCTTTAAGCCAAAGCTATCCTAGGGGACCTAGTAGGGCAAACTCCCCTGATCACCTAAGCCATGTGTCCCAGGGATGTCCCATGTGGGCTGTGTGCACCCTCCTGTCACAGCTGGGCTGCAGTTGGTGTGGGCTGTGGTGTGTGGGGCAGTTGTCTTGTACAGCTGGCTGCAGCAGCTGTGGGCAGGGCAGCCTTCTGGTGCTGCTGGCTGTGAAGTCCAGCTAACTGTTGCAGGCACTCTCATGTGCAGAGCTGGACCCCCCAGGGCAGGGGCACTAGCGCCAGACAAGGCCTCCCACTGGGTGTGGCACAGCAAGAGGTCACTTGGGAAAGTTCTGGTGCTGGCCGAGGCTGCCTGCCAGGTGTGGCAGGGCAAGTATGTTTCTTAAATGAGCGATCTTGTCTACTTGTCCCCATAAGGCCCATTTAACTCTGGGCTGTTTTTAGTAAGAGTTTGCCATTCTTGTAAATATTTATGACTTCAGGAACCATAGTTTTTAGACATAAAGTATGCAAGTGTGCCAGAACGTTGTGCACTTGACTTTTTAGAGTTTCAGGTCCTAAGACTTTGGATTTCTCAGAGCCAATCTAAATACCTAAAAGGTGCCACTGGGTTGGGGGTTGGTGTTTTACAGTGTACGTTGTTGCACAGAAATTTTCTTGAAGTTGGTGGGTGACCAACTGTCCATCTAACCCATCCTATGACCAATTTATCCTATCACAGGAGTCATCTTGGGGATGACAAACACTGTAAAATACTCGTGTCCACTAATTTTTGTGGCTTTTTGGCTTCCAAGATCCTCATTAGCAGTAGCTTTTATCTACAGAAAAGATGACAAATAAATATGTACCTTAACATACCAGCAGTAAGCAAGAGAGGTTTACTGGGAACTAGCCAAGAGAAGGCTGTGTGCACCACCAGCAATTTCCAGCATGGACTAAACCAGCAAATAGGGACTGTGGACTGGACAGAGGTCCCAGGTAACTGGGGAACTGCAGATTGAACCAAGAGCTGGGGAACTGGTTTCTGAATGGAACATTCTGCCAGCTGAAGGTGACCAGCTAAGCCCTGGACTGGAAAGCCAACTAGACTAGGATCACAACTTAGTACCCACAGCCCTCAGAAATGGTGAAAGGACCGTGAACTCAAAAATGGGTTTACAGGGCGCCTGGGTGGCTCAGATGGTTAAGTGTCTGCCTTCGGCTCAGGTCGTGATCCCAGGGTCCTGGGATCGAGTCCCGCATCAGGCTCCCTGCTAGGCGGGGAGCCTGCTTCTCCCTCTGCCTCTGCCTCTCTCTCTCTCTCTCTCTCTCTCTCTCTGACTTTCATGAATAAATAAATAAAACATTAAAAAAAAAATGGGTTTACAAAGGGGCGCCTAGGTGGCTCGGTTGAACATCTGATTCTTGATCTCAGCTCAGGTCTTGATCTTAGGGTCATGAGTTCAAGTCTTGAATTTAAAAAAAAAAAAAAAAAGGAGTTTGCAAGTATCATGCCAATGGTTCTCATTGTCCCAGAATGCTGTCAGAAGTTTGATTCAGCTACTGGCACTGCCACCCCATCTGTTAAAAATTTATTCAGTGATTCATGAATCAGGCAGCAACTCATCTATGATAGAAGGTAGCCTCTGCAGAGCTGTAGAAAAGGAAAAGTTTTTTAAGGTGGAAAGGGGGTGGATAATGGAAATTATTAGCAAAGAGTGCATTGTTTCAGGTAAGGTCACCCTCCCAAGGGGAACAGAAAGGCCTATGGGGCAGATTACCTCACTAGTGCTAACCAGGTAATTTCAAGTTGACTGGTGAAAGTTACGTTCCTGGAGGATTGAAACTGCAACTAGGTTAGGTTAGGGATTAAGTCTTGGTTGTTGATGTGGGGTTTAGCACAAGTGACTCCTTTTTAGGCCTGCTGTCAACTTTTTAACACCACAAACCAGACTTTGATTAGTAAGGCTGTAGACCATATTAAGAGCACATTCTAACCTGATCTCCCTGTCTCTCTCTCTTTACCCCATCTCTAGACTCTGCTACTAGGGTGGACTTTCCTAAAGCACAGCCTTAATTGTATTCCTTCCCTGATTAAAAACCTCCCATTGCTTCCCACCACCTGCTATTCTTTACAGAACAAGGGGGCAGCCTCCTGTCAGCACCTTTTTCACTCTGGTTACCACCCGTCTCTCCATTCCTTGTCTAAAAGCTGGATTTCGGGACACCTTACTACTAAGTGTTCTGCTTCCTTCCAGTGCTCATATTGTCCTTTTGATCCAGAACTTTTATTACTTTAGCCTTCTTCCTTTCACCATTGTGTGCCTGTCTTAAACTCTCCCATTTCAAATGCTGTTTCTTCTTTCCTTCCACTAATGTGCAGTGAATAAATGAGTTCATATATGTATGGTATCTTCATTCTGACTAAGAACAAATTTGAATCTGTTATAGTCCTTAGCACACCAGCCGTGTTTAATATTTTTGTCCTTGTATGTAATTGGCTATAAATTTCTTCATCAGACGGGTTTAGAAGAATTTTAAGATTTTATTTGTTGGGGGGGGCGGGGCAGGCAGAGAGAGGAGAGCAACCCAAGTGGACTCCACGCTGAACATGGAACCCAGCACAGGGCTCGATCCCATGACCCCAAGATCAGACCTGAGTTGGACACTCAACCAAGTACACCACCCAGGTGCCCCTAGAAGAATTCTTAGATAGAGTTTATAGTTTCCATTCCCAACCTGCTTCACAGAAGTATTAATGCTTAAAGCATTTGACTGTCATCTGTAAGTACAAAACATGCTATTTAGAAGCCTTCCTCTGCATCAGGTTTTGCCATTCTCTTTAGCTACTAAATGAATAGTCCCAATTAGTTTTGATTCCCACATCCCCTTTAGCAGAATATAACTTTGTGATCCTTATCACAATCTATATGCCTCACAGAAACCACTTTTGCTCTTCCTTCCAGAAAGGTGCCAGCAGTCTGACTTGGCGATCGGATGTCTTGGTGGAGTATCAAGGAGAAGGCCGTAATGTCACCGACCCAACCTGTCCTTCACTGAGTCCTGGGGTATCTGTGAGTAATAGCTTGAGTTGGCTCAGACAGTTTTCTTACCAATAGCACAGCAAGGCATAGATTTAGGTGTGTCAGGTATTAAAACCCTTAATCTGAGTCTTGGTCCTCTTTCACTTGACTTTGTCACTTGATGTAGAGATTAGTAGACAAACAAGACAAATTTAGTAATCCTGAAAACGATGTTTCTGACCTATTGTCAGAATGTGCACCTTGAATTCTTCAGTTTTTGTAATAAGCACATGTATCTACCCATATTCTTATTCATTTCCCTTCTTGTTTTCCTACCCTTCCCAATAGCAGTGTACCATTGTCTATGAGGCAGGTTATCAGTGGCCTTCAGTAGAGATACGGGGTTGCCACAGTTATATGTAACTGCCATCATAAGTGTCTTGCTTGGTGGCAGCCAAGCTGGTCATGAAGGTGGTAAGAGCAGTGTTGGTCTCACTTTGGATAATGGGAAATAGGAAAGTCAACTCCAGAGAGAAGCCTAAGACCAACGTGTAAGGAATAGCGAAGAACCGACCAAAAGTTGGTAAGGAAGACATGAAGAAATAACTTACCTGCAGCTGATTCCACAAAGCTCACTTGAGCCTTTTTCTCCAACCCATTAAGATGACAGTTCCTAGTATACCTTAGACATGACTCCTAGGAGATTGGTTTTGTCTCCTTACCATCCATCCCATCCATTTTGCACTTGCTCGCTACAGCAGATTCTTGTCATGAGATTAGCAGACAGTGATGGCAAGAGTCTACAAACAGAATTACCACAAACATGTTCCTTAATCAAGTTAGCTACAAGGAACAAAGCCCCACATCTATCTTTGATTTACTTCTCTGTGGAAAATTTCCTAATTTCTGTCCAGTGGTAGGTCTGACTTGAGCCAACTTGGTTGTCCCTGTAGGCAAGTGGTATTTGTTACTACAGAACTGTCCTGATTTAACTTTCTCAATATCCCTACAGCAATGTTTCCCAGACTGTGTCTGTGAAGATGCTTACAATAACACCTACGCCTGTGTGAGGACCCTGTCGGCGCAGTGGGATTTACAGTATTGTGAGTTTGATGACCAGGAGGTAAGAAGGCCCCGTACCTCCCCCACCCCTCTGTGTCCTAGTGCCAGTGCTCTGTTGGCTGGATGTGCTGGCAGGAGAGCAACTGCAGGGATGTTCCCTAAGGAAGATCGGTTTCTTACCTATACTTCCACTTAGGCTTCCTTCAGTAGAGAAAATAGAGGGGCCTGAGCCTAGGAGGCTCAGTCAGTTAAGCATCTGACTCTTGGTTTTGGCCCAGGTCGTGATCTCAGGGTCCTGAGATTGGGCCCTGCACTAAGCAGAGTCTGCTTGGGACTTTCTCCCTCCCCCGTTATCCTCCCCCCACTTGCTCTCTCTCAAATCTTAAAAAGAAAAAAAAAAAAAAAAAAGCCACAAAGCCATACCACACTTCTCTAACTGTGCCCTTTCCAGATGGGATTTTCTCCGCTCCCAGCACCACCCAAACACACTTTAAATGCACCCTCCACTTGTTCAGATTGCTACATGCCTGGTCTCTTGGCTTCCCTGATAGTTTGGGGTCAGAGTAAGACACCTCAACTTCTGTGGAGGTAAAAGGAGTCGGAACATTTGCTACTTACTGACAACCAGCTTGTTCAGAAACTTCTGTCCCCACAACAGCGCAGTCCAGAGCTTCTCAAATAGATCAGCATTGGGGCATCAAAAGCAAGACCAGGAGGCTCCATCCTTGTAAGAAGGTGGCTTCTAGCCACCAGAGATCATTATGGATTGTCTGAGGATCTCATGCCCTGCAGTCCCTTGTGGTTTCATACTGTTTATCAGCATGTGCTCATCTGGCATGCACATCTTGCTATATGGAGCCGATGCTCGTTGTGTTTCTCAGAAATGGACTTACCACTCGTTTGCGGCTCATAAGCACTGTGGACAGCAGCAGAAGAGCATCGTTCGGAATCAGTTCTTGTTCCTCCTTTCCCCCATAATGTTTACGTGTCATCTTCCTAGCCTGTCACTTGGAGAATAAAGTATGGGGGTGGGGGGGAGATGGTGATATTAGATCTATCCAGTGTCAGAAATAATGGGATTGTGAGGGGCGCCTGGGTGGCTCAGTTGGTTGGGCGACTGCCTTCGGCTCAGGTCATGATCCCGGAGTCCCGGGATTGAGTCCCACGTCGGGCTCCCGGCTCAGCGGGGAGCCTGCTCCTCCCTCTGACCTTCTCCCCTCTCATACTGTTTCTCTGTCTCTCTCTCTCAAATAAATAAAAAATGAATAAATAATAATAATAAAAAAAAAATAATGGGATTGTGTCCTTTCCCAATTGGTGGTGGACATCCAAAACTGCTTTTTAAAACAGGAAACTTTAGCATCTGTACAACACAGTTTAGAATACTTTCATATCTATTCTCATTTGAATCTTAACAATTCTAAAGCAAAAACCATCAAATGTCAGCTCTGTTTTGTTAACAATATTAGCAGTCTACTTTCTGAGCCTATTTGAGGGTCCTGCATTCTGTTCTCTGCTTTTATTATAAAAGGTAGTAAATCTGTCCTATCTCTGCTGAAAGGCACAGAGGGTGCTGGAGGCCCCTTTCCAGCGCGTGGGCCATGGACCTGAAGCCCTTTAACCCTGAGAACAGATGCTCCATGGTCTCGTATTTATCCTTGGGCTCTCTGAGGACGTTGAGACCAGATGATGTTCTCCCAGGCACTGCGCTTATCCACCTCTTCCCTTCCCATTTAGAAATCATTCACACGAGGAGTACTTCAAATATAATGCTTATTCTTTTCTTTCCCCCATGTTCACATTTTTGCAGGTATTTGTAGAAGTCTATAACCTGACTGCAGATCCAGACCAAATCACAAACATTGCTAAAAGTATAGACCCAGAGCTTTTAGGAAAAATGAACTACCGGCTAATGATGTTACAGTCCTGTTCTGGACCAACCTGTCGCACTCCAGGGGTGTTTGACCCTGGGTAAGTTTCCCTTGTCTTCGATGGCTTTGCCAAGTTGTCTGTAGCAATCATGCCATCCTTGAAGGCAGAGGCAGCTGAGGGGCCCTTTTGGCTTTGAGCTAAGCTGTGTTTCTCAGTGTTCTGCTTTATGGCAGGAATACTGTGTCTGTTGTGCTGAGAAAATAAGTTCTTGGAAACTTTTGCTCTCTGGTTCCAGTTGGTGCTTTACATGGAGGCCTAGCCCTGACCCCCGGCGCGTGGGGCTCTGCTTCCTGCCCTTCCTCCTGTGGCTCTTGTCGGTTGCACAGGTGACAGGTGGGGCTTTTTTAGAGTAAGCCGACCAAGTGCTGCCCTGTTCCCTAGCACTTCTGAGAGGATATGCCTTCGTTCATTTCTCAGAAACCCCAATTAGAGGAACTGGAATGCTTGCCAGTAAATTTAATATGCTAAACACACAAAATGAATTAGAAGGTATAGACTCTGAAATGTTGAACTACGTAAGACCACTGTAGTATATGAAGGCAGAAAAGATTTTCATCACCTCCTAAGCCAGCTCTGTTCCTCCCGCTCATTCCTCTGAAATAGTAACTTTTCACCAGTGACAGTGGGTCTCAGCATACCATGAATTTGAACTGCCTGTGGTAAGAAACTTGTCATTTTATGCTTGAAGATTATGAGATCTAAAGTTTAATTTTCACCAGGAAAGGATTATTTTAGTTCTTATTTTGATAGTAGGAAAGAGGGAAGATTGATGTCCTAAGCTTGATGGAAAATAGTAACTTAAGTAGTAACTCAGTTATTTATCTGTCTTTGTGTAAAATGTCTTCAGTACACATTAGAGAGTAATCTGTGCGAATGAGTAGAGAAACTGGATTATAGACGGTTTATTAAAGAAATGTAGGGGCAGCTGGGTGGCTCAGTCGGTTAAGTGTCCCAATTCTTGGTTTCAGCTCAGGTCATGATCGCAGGGTCGTGGGATTGAGCCCTCCGCCGGGCTCTGAACTCAACTCTCAGAGTCTGCTTAAGATTCTTTCCCCCTCTGCTCCTCCCCCTGCTCTCGCTCTCTCAAATAAAATCTTAAAAGGAAAAAAAAACATTTTTGCTTCTAAATACCATATATAGAGCCAGAGAGATGTGGAGGTCAGCAAACTAAAACTAGGTGACAATAATATAAAAAGACATTTATCATAATTTTATATCACTTAAGCCTTTTTTTATATATGGATAACCCTGTTAATCGGTCAGAACACATCGGTCAAGCATTCTCACTGCCCAGTTTGGAGCTTTCCTCCAGGTTAGTGAAATGCAGCCTCACTTACACCAGTTCCTTGAAGTAGGAAATTCATTCTCTAAAGTAAAAGGCACAAGACTTCTAGTTGACACATAATGATTTTGCAGTTTCCAACAGCTACTTTGCTCAGAGTGTTTTATCAAGTAAAATTAGTTGTCTGTAGCAGTCTCTGGATGACTCTTGGGACTTAAATCCATCCTCAAATGGAACGTGAGCATCAGGCCTGAAGTGTTAAGATTTAACCAGAGAACTTCCAAGCAGTCGCTAGACCCCTGAAGGAAATTTGCCCAAGGGTCACGGTTAGAACTGATACAGCAAGACCTCGTGACTCCCAGGCAAGCTGTGTTTGGTGTAACTATAATTTGTCTTGCTCACGTTCTAAGAAGCTTATAACCGAGACTGTAGATGCTGGCTTTACTGTTAGCTTCAGCTATTTAAACCACCTGATTTCTTTTTAAATTCCTTAGCAGTAGCTTATTCTTTCCCACCAAACACTTAGGCCTGTAGAATCCTCTGAAAATGGGGGTCAGCAGACTAGATCCTACAGGCCCCATCCAGCCACCACCCTTTGAAAATAGCCACAAATATTCATTTACATACAGTAACAAAGTTGAGTCATTGGAACAGAGAGTGTATGGTCCACCCTTGTTCTAAAATAATGCTAAATATGTTTATCCCAAGAGATTGCAGGATAAAAGTGAAGTACAATGTTATGTCTAGCCTACACATGTAAAATGTCTTTCCAGCCAATCTGCCTTCTTTAATTTTACCACCGAAAAAGAGTAAAAGCTGAATGGTAACTTGACACTTGGCCAACTTATAGTATGTACCAGATATTTCACATGAATTACACTGCCTTACTATTTTATTGGTAGCCAGAGAGGTTAATGACTTACCTGAGTTCATAATGAGCCAGATGGAAACTTGTGTCTGAGGTGCACACCTGGGCTCTTACCTGTCATTCTGTCTGAACTGTGAAGTAAAGGGCTCTGGTAGGGCTCCAGCAAGGGCTAGACTCTTGCCATTAGGCTGCTTTAACCAAACTTCAGGATGCCTCCAAACCCCTCTCAAAAAAAAAAAAAACACCAAAAAAGGCAGCTCAAATCTTGCCTCCTCCTAATGCCTCTCAAGATTAATCTTACTTGTTTTTCCTCCTCTTGGCTTTTTACCACATTGTTTTGTGCTTGCTTCCTTGTGCTGGAAATGCTCTTCATTATTCAGTACTTCCGTACTACAGACTTTGCCACTCAATTCCTTTCTGGTGATTTAAGTTCCTTCTCTCTCCCTTCCTGCTATCCTTTCCACTGAACATGCTGAAGGAAGTGCTCAGCAGCTAACTCGAGTTAATGTGACCCCTTTCCTTCCCCAGATACAGGTTTGACCCTCGGCTCATGTTCAACAGTCATGGCAGGGTCAGGACGCGAAGGTTTTCAAAGCATCCTCTGTAGCGACCTCTGCAGCTGGGTCCCCGCACGCCTCTGCCTGATGGAGTGATTGTAGTAGCTATTGGTAGCTAGTCCTCAAGACCACGCCTGGAAGAGTTTCTGGACTGGCTCTCAGTCCTGTTTGAAAAAGCAACCCAATTGGCGGACTTCCTTGTGCAAAGTGTTAAACTGTGAACTCTGCCCTTATGTTAGGAGTGGCTGGCCCTGGTCCCTTCACTCAGCTAATCACGAATGCTCCTGAGGTCTTCATTCCCACCATACCCTTTCCTGGGGTTACAGTTCTTGATTATTCCCCATGTGGTCAGAGTCTGAATTTGATTTAGTAAATCCATTCAGATAAATGGCAATACTTGGGGGGCGGGGGGGTATTTTACAGCTTGACCACTTCACTATCAAAAATACCAACATCACATGGCTTGAATAACCATCAGAGCAAGAACAAGTACCACCATTTTCAGATTAGTCACAATGTGATAAGGTCACAAATTCAAAACGCATCTGTCAACCAAGCACTGTTTTTTGTTGTTTTCTTGTTTCATTTCTTTTGCATTCTGGGCTGGTGCTACACTGACATAGAACATTAAGTTTTTGGTAAAGGCTAATTCTAGGTAGTTCTAAAAGGTGATAGCCATCTCCTTTCTGGTGGCTGCTAACCACAAGAGGGAATGTCTCTTCTTTTGATAATTACCCCTCTGAGATCTGAAAAACAAAGTGGCTTAGGTAGCTCAGCAGAGAAAAAGAACTTCCAAGGGTTGGTGAAGGTTGCATTTTCTGAGGGCCTGCTGTAAGACAGGGCTCTTGGGTTGACAGGCTGAAGGGCTATAGTTGAGAACGAGTAAGTGCCTGTGTAGCAGAGAGCCTGGGTTCAGTTTTGACTCTGCATTTTGTTGACATTCTGTTCATCTGGTATAGTTGATGCAAAGTTCCAACTGCTTTACCCTGCTTTCTTCCCTTTTAGAGAAGTTCTTCCTGAGTGTTTGGAGTCTTGGGTAATTTGGGCCTCATTCACTATTCCCTGGTCAAAGTCAGACCTTGTTGAGGTTTCCTCACTGTTTAGAACACCTACATTTGTAGGTTTCTGGGCTCAAAGACCAATCCTGTTTCTGTTGTTTTCTTCACAAGAAAGCTAATCTGTGGTGGGACGGTAGGGTGAGGAGGAAGAGCTGTGGTTTATAACCTGTTCAACTCAGGCAATAGTGATCTTAGCTTTATTTAAGGTCTTAGGTTGAGCTTTAAGCACTTTGTAAGACATGGCTGTAAGTAACTTCTCTATCCGAACTCCAGATCTGGAGCCATGTTGGGTTAATAGCCATTGGGTTTGTTCCTTTACCTCATGCAATCCCAGTAACTGGTGGTATTTAGAGGTGAAATCGGCAAGTGAAATAAACACCTCTGCTGTGAATGTTTTAGGAAAAGAAATTCTAAATATTTTGTAATTAAAAGCAAACTACAATGTTAAATATGGGTATCAGCTTTATTCTACACTTTGATTCTTAACATTAATCAGTCAACTTCTTCTACCTTACTGAAAGTTGACCATAGTTATTCCCAAATAAAAAGAAACCAACTCTTACCAGGTCTTTTATTGTGATGTCCTATTATTCAGTTTTGTGATGCTGGTTCCTGAGAGCTGGCAAAGTCATAAGAGTGACACAAGTCAGCTGCCCATAGTAACCCTGCCACACTGCTCTTAACATTCCACGGACTTCTGTTTGGGTGGTGGGGATGGGATGCCCACTCTGTGTACCTCTCCTATATCTGGTACATTTCCTACTAACTTCGGAATGGCCTATAATTTGACTTTCTCTTAAGACTGGCTTCATTCTGAATCTGTGCTAAAATCATCTTTCATAAAGAGGACTCAGTTCATAGCCTAGCAGACTTCAACACACTGAACTTTTCAGAATGTATATGTACAAGGAACACGTTGCAAGCCAAGTCTCTTAATTGTATGAATTTGGATTTTGATTGTTTTCTCTTTTACAAGGCCAGGCAGGTCTGGACTGGTTGGTGCCCTTCAGAGGAGAAAACTAACCATTAGAAAACTGACCCAAGGCCACAGGAATGAATAGAGATTTTTGCCTTATAAGATTTCCTATTAAAATCTCCCCCCCCAAATACCCAGTGGGGAACCCCTTTTGAGCATCTTTGAATTTGTCCAACGGTACTGTTGCAAAATACATTTTAATTCACAATACTAAGGATTTTGTACAAAATAGTGACAGTAGTCATGGAAGTTACATCTTAATCTGTGAGAAACGTTCTTAAATTTATTTTTGGTGTCTAAGGATTAGTGCTTTAACAAAATAAGATGGATTGTTCCAGGGTCCTTATTAAGAGAAAGCAAAGGATATTTCAGCTAATCTGCCAATGAATTAGATGGGAATACTTGGGTTTTCTACTTTGACCACCACTTAGGTCCCATGACCTCTGTCAATTCCTGTGTTTGTGTCATCTGTTCCTAGAAGTTACTCTGCCCTGGCTTTGTGTCATCTCAGTCACCTGACTTAGAAAGTGCCCTTCAAAAGACCCTGTTCACTGCTGCACTTTTCAACAAATTAAAATTTATTTCTGTTCCAGTGGGAATGTGTCCTTTGTTTTAGTCCACAAGTAGTAATTTTGACAAGATCTTCCCCCCCCCCCTTGATGCTGGTTAATCTTTTCATTACTCACCTAGGACTTAAGACAGGCCTTTCCTCCTTGGGTGCTATAGTCTCTACCTAGAAAGCTCTTCTATACATGCTCTCTTACTGACCAATAGCTTTGAATGAGCTCCATGGAGAAAAATGATAAATCTTTAAGCATTTATAGCTTTGCAGGAAAAAAGTCTTATCCTGGCAGACTTTAAATTAGATAAAACTAAGCTTAACTTCCAAGGTGGTTTCCCTTGATATCCACTCATGTGATGCACTGCCCTAAACAAAGAAGGACTTTAGACGGGGCTTGACAGACCTGTTCTTCAAGGGATGTCTCTGTCACAACTACTTACCTCTCCTGTTGGAACACAGTACTTAGTGGTTATGTTTGGTAAATTTTATTTACCAAAACAGGCCAGAATTTGCCAATCCCTGACCTAGGTGGTTGCCTTGTATCTTACAAATTATGAAAACCAGGTAGAAAAATAAGATGTCAGAGGACACCTGTAGAGTTGCCAGATCACTATCAAAATAATTTGAGGGGCACCTGGCTGGCTCAGTGGGTAAAGCATGCAACTCTTGATCTTGGAGTTGTGAGTTCGAGCTCCACATTGGGTAGAGAAATTACTTAAAATCTTAAAAAAAAAATCCAAACATAAGTATATTTCTGTATACTTTCCTACTGCTTAGGTAAATTCCAAAAATGTAACTTGAGTGTATCACAAGGTGAATCCAATGAAAAAGAGTATTTCTTTGTATAGACAAAGTAAGGCTAAGTACAGACTCTACCAGATCGATTTTTTTAAGATTTTTCATTTAAGTAATCTCAGGGTTGTGAGATCGAGGCCTACATCGGGCTCCACACCAATATAGGAGTCTGCTTGAGATTCATTCCCTCTCCATCTGCCCCCCCCCCCGCTCATGTATGCACACACACTCTTTTTCCCCCTCTAAAATAAATAAATCTTAAAAAAATATATTCTCTTAACCGGCAGGTCTGACTGATGCTGATAGGATTGAGAGATTCAAAGGGTGCTTGTAATTAGTAGTTATTGTGATAGAAGACCTCTGCAGAATAGGTTTTTTCCTTCAGCTGAATTTATCCAAGCTCACAAAGCTAATTAGAGAATAAGGATTTCAAAGAAGATCTGGCTTCAAAGCCATCTTTCTGTTAAACTGTGCTGTCTCTGATCTAAAAAGGATTTTTCCCTCCTCCATTATACATATGAGTGCCTACACAGCCTGGCAGTGAGCTTGGTCATGAAGTGGATTACTGTTCCTGACATCTAGGACAGTATACAGACTTTTCAGAGAAAAACTTCCAAACAAGAATACTCTGTCCAGCAAAGTTATTCAGAATTGAAGGAGAAAGAGTTTTCCAGACAAGCAAAAGCTAAGAGTTCATCACCACTAAACTGGCCTTTCAAGAAATGTGAAAGAGACGTTTTTAAGCCAAAAAGCGTGCTAATTATTAGCAACAAAATATAGGAAAGTATAAATCTCACTGGTAAAGCTAAGTATAAAGGTAGTGGATTAATCTTGAAAGTAGTATAAGGTTAAAAGGTAAAAGTAATAAAAGTATAAGGGATACACAAGATAAAAGACGTAAAATGTGACATCAAGAACATTAAAGCGGGGGGGGGTAAAAATGTGTTCCAACTTATCTACTTAACATAGACTGGTAGAAATAGGAGTTACCTGTAAGCCTCATAGTAACCACCACACAAAATCCAGTAATAGACACACATACCACTACAGAAAAGTCCCCAAACTACAAAGGAAGAAAGCAAGAAGAAACAGGAGCTACAAAACAGCCAGAAAATAATTAACAAATGGCAGTAAAAATAATAAAAAAATGTTAAAAATGGCAATAAGTACATACCTATCAATAATTACTTTAAATGTAAATGAACTGGGGCACCTGGGTGGCTCATGTCGGATGAGTGTCCAACTCAATCTCAGCTCAGGTCTTGATCTCAGGGTCATGAGTTCAACCCGCACGTTGACCCCCCTACACCCAGTGTGGAGCCTACTTTAAAAAAAAAACTAAATTCTCCAATCACAGAAAACAAGAACCGTCTACATGCTGCCTACAAGGGACTCACCAGCTGTAAGGGTACACACAACTCAAGTGAATGGATGTCCATGGAAAGGAGCCAAAAGAAAGCAGGGGCAACTATACATATATCAGACAAAATGGACTCTGAAACAAAGGCTAATAAAGCAGGACATTACATAATGGTAAAGGGGTCAATACAACAAGAGGATGTAATGTTTCTAAACATTTCTGTAACATTTCTGCACCCAACATAGCACCTTAAATATATAAAGCAAATATTTACAGACTGCAAAAAAAGGGGGGCATGGGGGGACTTGTCCCTAATACCTGGATTTACAGGGAAACTAATTTCAGACTAAGAAGGGGAGGTGCCCCTACCATGCAAGGGGTTTTCTATCCCATTCCACAGCATGGCTGTTAGAAAAGAAACCAAAACCAGCTCCTCTCTTCACACCTCATGTTATTTCCAGAACAGCTGTGGTAAGCCAGCAACCAAGATAACTGTGATACTGTGTGACTTCAGAGGCTAGATCATGAAAGACCTGACCGCTTCTCCTTTCTCTCTTGGATGACTCTGGTATGCAGACACCCAAGCAGTCCTCTGGTTAGGTCTCTGTGGTGAGGATCTGAGGCTTCCTGCAAATGACCAGCCCCAACTTGCCAACCAGCCATGTGAGCAAGCCATCTCAGAAGCAGATCCTCCAGCCCCGGTCAAGACAGGGTGCTGACCAGGGCTGCAGTCTTCTGAACTACAATCTCCCGAAGAGAAGCCCAAGCCAGAACCATCCAGCTAAGCTGCTTCACAAACTCCTGACCCACAGAAACCATGTGATATAATAAATGTTTAAGCTGATTTTGAAGTAATTTGTTATGCAGCAATATAGGACTAATATAGTGACAAAACTAGTTTACCAAGAAAGAAACTGAGGCGAGCCTTTTGCCAAAACCTACTCAACTGTAGGTACTCTAGACGGGGCAGAGCTGTGTAGTGGTAGAGGCTCACCTTATCTCCAAAGTGGGAAAGAGTTTTACATGTATTATATACATGAAGGATATAAATAAACACTGGCTCCCAGCTATGGTTCCAAAACCAAGGAGAAGCTTCTTTGTTGGAATGGTTGCTTAAATGTTCTCAGCACATGTTGGAAGATACTTTAATGGACTCTTGGCTGGCAGGCTCCAGTCCATACCCAGTCTTCTCTCCAGCGCGGCTCCGTACCTCACAGAGGCTGGCGCGGGGGAGGCCGTGCTGCGCGGGGAGCGCACGGCTCTTTCCACTGCTGCAGCACGTGCACATTTGGACTTGGTTTGGGAAGCCCCCTGCCGTCCAAAACAAGATTTTCACTCACGACTCCCTGGCCTCGTCCCAATGCTAGCCAAGTAGCTCAGAAGCGCAATGCACGCTGTTCCTGCTTAAGTCCGAGGAATGGCTCCTTTCTACACGTTTCTTCCCCCGAAGTCCCATCCGCCAGCACCTCTCAGATGGGGTGAGCAGAGACCAACATGACAACTGGGGTTCTTTTAGCAAAAATTGTCATCTGTCACGGTAGCCTTCAACCTTTGGCTCTGCCTTTACAGATGCTCCCACGGAAAATGAAGCCTGAGGTACCAAGTCCAGTCCTCAGTGCAGCGCAGGAAAACAAAAACGGGGCCTCGGTCAGCCCGCCCTGTGGGGTGCCGCGGGAGGCCCTAGCGAAGCTCAGCCAGGGCTGAACACTGCATGGCTTCACGGTCGGCCTGCAGAAGAGCAGCTGCCTGTCTCAAAGCTGCCCACTGGCTGTTTCCAGACAGGACTATGAAATGCTAAGCCCTTCAGATGTTGTGCCCTGCAGCTGGGAGAGCTACAAAGTGAGCTGCAGATATGGTCCAGTCCCCAAGGAGATTCCTACTTGGGGGGGAAGCATCTGCATGCCTGACCACACTGCCTAGAAACAGGGGTGAAGGCCCCAGGCTGCACCTACGTGTGGCCCTCTGGTCTGGTGTCACTCTTGCCTGTCTGGGTGGCGAGACTGCACAGGTATCCCTAGTCCCAGCTGCCCTGAGCACTGTGGCTCAGTTTTGTCCGGGAAGAATGACAACACTCTGCCACTGTATCCATGGGGAGTGCAAGGGAAGGCACTGGAAGTTGATTTACTGGTCTGCCAGTCGCCCGGGAATCTTGAGTGTTTTTGCTTAGTTTTGCCTTGTTGCCTTTCCTAAGCAAGGGTTTAAAAAAACAAAACAAAACAAAAAATGTTTCTGCTTGGGAAAATGTCCCTTCTGGAAACTGCATTCTAGGTGATGCCTCTAGATGAATTTTAGCGCCAACAGGATTAAGTAAGCATTTCAGCCAGGTGGTAAAGCAGCCCCTAATTAACACCACTTTAGGAACAAGAACTTGGAAAATATCACCACCTTACAGGATACTGGGCTCTACAGTGGACAAAGTACCTTCACATTCGTCATTGTACTTGGTCCTCACATCAGCCCTGGGAGGTAAGCAAACAAGTGATGCTCTCTCCACCTTACAGGGGAAAACGGTTTGTTCCAGAGCAGGTGCCACTGCAAGTGTTAACTCTGCCCTTGCCGAAGGTGAACTCTTAACTTAGAGACAGTTATTTAGCCCTCACGTTCTTCTCTCATAATGGAGGAAAAACAGCAAGAGTGACGCTGATACAACATACTGCCAAATGGACTTCAGGAACCAGTCCCCATTGTGTAGAGAATGTTCACGCAAGTTACGGAATCTAGAAGGCACCTCCTCCTATCCTTCACTTCCAGAAGGAAGCCTTCTCCAACCTTGTAAATGCTCATAATAATACTCTGCACTTTCCCATCACAACACTTAGCAGTGTGTATTCCACGTGGACTCTGGTTTCCATGAAGTGAGGGGCCATGAGGTTTTTTCCCACCATAATCCACCCAGTACCTAACATCTTCAGGGCAATTTGTAGATACATGTTGAATGAACACTTCAGGTTCTACTCAAGTTTCTTTTTCTGCAAAGAACAGAACTAATATAAAGTGAAAGGGCAAAAAAACAAACAGGTGGCTATAAGAACACAGATACCACAGAATCCAACAGTAAATCACATTAATTCATTTTTCTTTTTGGAACTTGTTTTAAGTAAGCTCTACATCCAACGTGGGGTTTGAACTCACAACCCCAAGATCAAGAGTCATATGTTCTAGAGCCAGCCAGGTGCCCCAGATTGACTCAATTTTCAAATAGAATTACAGCTCATTCCAAGCTGTTGACTGGGAAAGGAAAAAAGGGAGGGCGTCAGGGAGGAGGAAGGAAGGAAGGAAGGAGGGGGAAGAGAGGGAGAGAGAGGGATGGCAGTGGGAGTAGGGAGGGAGGGACGGAACCTTAATCATAATTCATTTTAGTAAGTGTAAACTCTACCGTACCTCCAATAATATGAAAGTAAATTTTAAATGGTGTTAGAGTCTATCATTGATCATAAGCCTTAAACTGACATACAGATCATTGCTGCCAGCGAGACGCTGGCAACAGCAGCAACACTGGCACTTGTCACTTGGCAGGCAGTTCAGAAACTAGGCTGAATTAGGAATGTGTAGAACTTTTTTTTTTTTTTTGGCACACAATAACAGTAATTTTTAAGCAACCATTTCAATGCAAGGACCTAAAGTATGAACCTCCCGAGTACATCTGTACAATCCGTAGTGATGTCACCTCTCTTACTCCTGATATTGGTAACTTGCACCTTCGCTTTCTCTCCTGAGCAGTCCGGTCAGAGGATTATTAATTCTGCTCAGTTTCTGGAAGAACCGGCTTTTGGTTTCATTGGTTTTCTGTTTCTGTTTTCTATTTCATTAATTACCAGTCTTTAGTACTTCCTTTCACCTGCTTACTTTGGGTTTGCCTTTCTTCTTCTAGTTCTTAGGGTGGAAGCTGAGATCTATTTGGGCCCTTTCATCTTTCCTAACAGGCATTTAGTGCTATAAATTTCCCTGTTTCTACCCTTGATCCCATTGCGGAAATGGGCACGTTAGTACAGAGCGCATGCAGACACAGGATTCTTTACTGAGGGAAGAGGGGGACCTGAGCAGGTGACAGCTACAATATGCCCGGCAGGTTCTGAATTCACTCTCCATTTCGCAGAGGCCGCAGAGCCTCTCCCTTGCTCCCCTCTGCCCCGTTCTCCTGCTTTCTCTGCGCTCTCTCTCCCCCACTAGCACAAGGCCCTCGAGATCTAGGAGTACCCATTGCTGACTAACTACAGTTCCTGTGCTGCTTTACCTTAAAATTTTGACAAAGTCTAACTGATTCAACAGCCTGTATCAGTCTAAGATCCAACTAGCCGTGGTCAGGGGCACAGGGTCGTATTACATGTAAAACTCCTTTCCAGGGCTAAGGACTGCAGGTCAGGGAGCCTCTTTGCAGGCTAGCCATTACTCGCAATGTAAAATTGTTTAAACAGATACCATGGGATTTCACATGTGTGGAATCTAAAAAAGTAAATGAACAAATAAGCAGAAACAGATCGATAAATACAGAGAGCTGACATTTGCCAGAGGGGAGGAAGATGGGGTGGGTTGGGCAAAATGGATGAAGGGGAGCGGGAGAGACAGGCTTCCAGTTTGGGAATGAACACATCCCTGGAGAAAAGGATGGCACAGGGAATACAGTTACTGGTACTCCAGCAGCAGGCCACGGTGACAGGTGGGAGCTATGCTTGCGGTGAGCACAGTGGCGTGTACCGAGTTGCTGAATCACCATGTTGTGCACCTGAAACTAATGTAACATTGTGTCAACTACAGTAAAAAAGGGTGTTTTTCAAAAAGCATAAGAGGGATGCCTGTTGCCCACGCATGTATCTCTTCAGCCTCTGAAACCCTCTGAAGATGATCTGCAGTTAGTATTTGAACAAGTATGGGGCACTGGTTAAAATGGCAGATTCTCCAAACCCCGTACTGAAGATACAGATTCAGCTTTGGGGTGGGATGCAGAAAAATCAGGCTTTTTAGAATTACTACCTCGAGGGATGCGGAGAAAGGGGAACCCTCTTACACTGGTGGTGGGAATGCGAGCTGGTGCAGCCACTCTGGAAAACAGTATGGAGGTTCCTCAAAAACTTAAAAATAGAGCTACCCTATGACCCAGCAATTGCACTACTAGGGATTTATTACCCCAAGGATACAAGTGTAGTGATCCGAAGGGGCACATGCACCACCCCAATGTTTATAGCAGCAACGTCCACAATAGCCAAACTATGGAAAGAGCCTAGATGTCTACCAACAGATGAATGGAGAAAGAAGATGTGGTGTATATACACAATGAAATATTACACAGCCATCAAAAAAAAAAAAAAACAACAACGAAATCTTGCCATTTGCAACGATGTGGATAGAACTAGAGGGTATTATGCTAAGGGAAGTCAGAGAATTATCATATGATCTCACTCAAATGTGGAATTTAAGAAAGATGACGGAGGATCATGAGGGGAAGGGAGGGAAAAATAAAACGAAATCAGAGGAGACAAACCATAAGAGACTCTTAATCATAGGAAACAAACTGAGGGTTGCTGGGGGGGAGGGGGGATGGGGTCCCTGGGTGATGGGCATGAAAGAGGGCACGTGATGTAATGAGCACTGGCTGTTATATGAGACTGCTGAGTCGCTGACCTCTACCTCTGAAACTAATAATACAGTATATGTTAACTGAATTTAAATTAAATTAAATTAGCACCTCCAGTAGGTCTGGAGGCAGTCCGTGACTAGCACGGGAACCTCATTTTGTCTTGAAAGCTCTTCCAACAGATATTGAACTGCCCCTTCCCAAGCACCAGCTTCGTAAGAAGTAACTTTCCGTGAGACCTACTGTACCTCCACTCCATTGCCTGAAGTACAAAAGAACAAAGTTGTACAAAGTAAGTGGGGGGCGGCGGGCACGGGGTGACACAGGGAACAGAAACTTTGTTCCTGGCCTCACCCACACCCCTACACCCTAGCTGGTTGTCTTCCTTGAAGCGCATTCCCCTCCCCAGCACACAAATTCCCAATTAGAAAGCTTACCCAGAAGAAAGGCAATGGAACTTGGACTGTCCTGAAGTCCCCCATTACGGTGCTGACTTTGTATTCTCCGACAAGGGTCTCTTATTGATAAGGCATTAGATGATAGGCCCGACTACCTAAAAGTCACTGACTCTGAACATGTTCCTTGAGAGGTAACACATGCAAGAAGAAACATTTGAAGTTTGCCATTTTGAAAAAAATCTGAAGACCCCATTTATAGCTCAGTATAACACATTGGAGTTTAAGCTGAAGCCTTCCTACCAGCAATAGTAATAATTCAAGGATTCTAGTGTTCTGTCCAGAATTCCTAAAATTTAAGCAAATCTTACTGCACTTGAAAATCAGAAAGGCCTCGGGGCGCCTGCGTGGTGGCTCCGTCAGTTAAGCTTCCAACTCTTGGTTTCAGCTCAGGTCATGGTCTCAGGGCCATAAGAGCGAGCCCTGCATCAAGCTCTGCACTCAGCAGAGTCGGCTTGAGACTCTCTCGCTCCCTCTGCCCCCACCCTCTCTCTCTCTCTAAAAAAAAAAAAAAAGAAAGAAAGAAAAAGAGAGAAAAGAAAATCAGAAAGCCCTTGAGAGCAAAGCCCCCTGGCACTCTACTTCAGAGAAAAGGAACTGCATGGGATTTCATTAATCCCTCTTACCAATTAAGGGTGGCAAAAACGAGGGGAGGTTGCAAACACCCCCTAATCTGGGCCACTTAAGAACCAGATGCATTAAAGGTAAAACTCATTTAGAAAGACTGAAAGGAACTATTCTGGTTAAAGTTAACTCCCTTCCAAAAAACAAAGCCAAAACCCCAATTGCTTTTGAAGTATTCAAAGAGCCCTGAGTGTTCTGCTGTTTGTGTGTAAACATGTAAAAATGCCAATATTCACATTTCCAAGAGGGGAAGGAGAGAGGCGCTTTTGGGGTTCAGCTGCTGCCAAGTCTTGCCTCAGCCAAACATGAGTCACAAGTGTCTTTGGAAACTGTTATTTAAGATCAAAAGGGTCTGTCCTCTACCCTGCCATTCTCACCTTGCAGGATTATAGGGAAAGGTCTGCCAAAAAAACACCATGGAACCAAAAAGCACCAGCCAAAAAAAAAGCACCCCTGCCGATGACATTTCATCTGAAAGTTATTTAATGCTGCCCACCCCCCTCCGGCTACCCCATTACCCCATTTCCTCCCCTAATCCTCGTACAAAGCTGCTCTTTCGCACACCTAATTAAGCACGCGGTCATTCACACCAGACAAGTGTGCGCTTTAAACATTTTCAATACTTGGGTCTCCTGTGTTCCTCTGGAGAGGCTCATCCTTGATGGGGGAGGAAAGCTCCAGCCTTCGCAACCGGGAACTCTGAATTCTCCCTAAAGCTACTCTTCCTTCGGGTGGTTCCAGGGAATTCTCGTATTAACTGCAGTGAGAACACTGGCCTGGCTCGCGGCCCTGTCAGTCTCTCCCACACAACAGAACCTGCAGAATGAAAATACAGGTAGATGCTTCACTACTACATCCCTTACAACCACTTCAATGGGGTGCTAAATGAACAACACAAAAGGGTGATAGAGCACTCAGACATCAAAGCTGTCCATTTCCCACAAATCCCAGCTGCACCCAGAGGCTTGCTTTCAGATGAGCTGCCCATTACTGGCAACAGAAGGGGCTTTTCATCGGCACTTTGAACTGGAGAACTGGACAGAGCTTCCAGGGGAGCGGAGTGGCAGGGCAGCTTAGCGGCCAGGACCTGGCTCAGCCACTCTCTCAGAGTGGCCGCCGGCAAGCTGCGGGACCTCAGTGCGCTTCCTCATCTGTAAAATGGGGATGCTGACAATACCTACCTCACAGGGGAGGAAATGAGTTAATACATATTAAGGTTTTTAGAGTAATGCTTGGCACACTGTAAACACTTTGAATTTGCGATTATAGTATAGAGACTCCCCCCCCCTTTTTTTTTAAGATTTTACTTATTTGGGAGAGAGTGTGAGAGCAGGCATTGGGGGGGGAGGGGCAGAAGGAGAGGGAGAAGCAGACTCCCCGCTGAGCAGGGATGTGGGGCTGGATCCCAGAACCCTGAGACCATGACCTGAACTGAAGGCAGATGCTTAATGACTGAGCCACCCAGGTGCCCCTCCCCTTTCTTTCTAACACAGAAGGCAAGATACCATTCTTGAGGATTTTGCAAAATACGAAAATTTAAACAAGTTATCAATTGATGACAAATTTTGACAAAAAGCCTAGGGCAGGAAGCTAACTCCCTTTAAGGGATAAAAATTCCAAAAACCCAGGCTGAACTCCCAAACTAGATTCCATTGAATATTTCACCAGAGAGATCTACACAAAGCCATCATTTTCTATCATAATATTTTCACTTCTAAAACAGCTATGGTACTTGCAATGTTTTTCCCTCACCCATGGATACAGCTTTGCTATTTCACCACCGCCTCTAGGGGGCAGTGCAGCAGTAAAAACGCTTGCCTGGAGCAGGCACGGGGGTGGGCACAGAGCCTATACCCAATCACCGCTGCTGACCCCCAAACACTCCCCATCCCACCATCCCGCGTGGGACAGTCATGCTGACCAAAAAATACATTTTTTTTTAAAGATTTTATTTATTTATTTGAGAGAGAGAGAGAATGAGAGATAGAAAGCACGAGAGGGAAGAGGGTCAGAGGGAGAAGCAGACTCTCTGCCGAGCAGGGAGCCTGATGCGGGACTCGATCCCGGGACTCCAGGATCATGACCTGAGCGGAAGGCAGTCGCTTTAACCAACTGAGCCACCCAGGCGCCCCCAAAAAATACACTTTTAATGCTGAAAGTGGTCTGTTTCAAGGACGGGAGACTTAGAGGCAGGAAGGGAAGGTGCAGGGAGAGGATTCTGAAAGAACAGAGATCCCCTCCTGTTTTGGTAGGGGCCACAGGGAGTCCACTTTAAATTAACTCTTTGTTCACGTGCTTTATACACTTTTGAATGTGTATTTCACAGTTAAAACAATTGTTTTAGGAATGTATGGTATGGGCAGACCTCAGCTAGGGTCTTCTTCTCCAGAGGATAAGACAAAGGAAAAGCAACATTTGGGAGAGCAAATGTGCCCCACTCAAGCCTAGTAAATCTCTGCGTTCCAGCACGTGTCCTCATGGGTCTGCAAAAGCAGCTCCTCCCACTCCTGTGACCTTTTACCTGGCATATTATTATCATAAATAAAAACACATGTACAAACATCAACTAACAACTTCGACTTTTAATAATGGAAACAATTTGCCATTCCAGAAACACAACTGCAGGGAAGAAAAATCTTCCCTATAAAAATAAACTCATCAAAATTATAAATATTATAACTTTTTTACTTCTGCAATTTAAAATGCTCCCCTGCAATACCACCCCTTCATTTTAACAACATTCCGGTACCATCACATACTGAAGAGAAAACAGTATTACAGCAAAGCTTAGTTTAATTTAACCTAAGAATTAGTACAATGATTTTTAAAAATCTTTGGCCATCGTGGCCTTTCTTCTTTTATGCATGAAAAATGCTGCTGCAGGAACCAGTGTTTGGGAGAGAACGTCAGTATTCCAAGAACTAAGTACTGACAGAATTTCAATACAGCAAGTTTTCCAAACTGCAACTTGTAGTGCACACGACAAGGAGCGAGGTGCTGGGTACTACAGAGGAGGATGCCTATTTTAGACAATCTACTTCAAGTAAAAAAAAAAAAAAAAAAAAAAAATTCACAGATAACCATCAGCTACTACTTTACGTTCTAACAGTGTCTTCTTCTGAGAAACAAATGCTTCACAAAATATAAGCTTACTGGGTGGGCAATTAAAAGACCAGGTGGCTGATAACAGTATACTTAAACCCAAGCCGCAGTCTGAACGGTAAAACCAGTATAAAAATCATGAAGGCATTCCCTGAACAATAAAGGTAAAGTGTTGGATGATAATGTCACTAAAACCTCATCGATGCACTAAAAAGAAGTTACATGCAAAATTAAAAAAGATGAGCCATACATATTTTATAGCTAGTTCTATTTTTTTTCCCCAACTCTCCTTAATAAAAAGCTTAGGAAGATAGGATTGTCTCAGTAAACAGTAACTGTGTGCACAGCAGACCACCGCGTACACCTGCCTCCAACAAGATGGGTGCTCTCTGAAAAGTCAGAAGTGCCACCAAGAGGGGAACAGAAATGCAATTTTTAAAAGGCACAGTTCACTTAAGAGGCAAAGAAATGAAGCACCTTGGAATTTCAAAAAGAATCCATTAGGTGTCACCAAAGTGTTGACAATTCCTTGGGAATTTATAAACAAAATATATCTAGACTAAAAATAGATCATAAGGCCCCTTCAGAACCACAGCACGGCTTTCCTATTGTTTTCGGATTGACTGCTGTAAAAAATGAGGTTATTTAAGCTGCTTTAAGGAAGGCTTCTATTGCACATGCCTTTCTTTGGTTGGTAGGAACATGCACTTTTGTTAAAGCATTTCCAGAAAGAACCCCTCTTGTATGGTCAGCTCGTGGGCAGCGGGGGCGGGGGCGGGGGGGTCCTCCCTTTCTGGCCACCGTCCTCCTCAGAGTCAAGTACTCCTTTTGGAAGGAGGATCTGATGGCCCTGGGTCTATAATCCACATCCCCATTCTACCTCATGGAAGAACAGACTGCAATTTGCAAAAGAGAAAGGCAGGGGGAGAAGAGGGGAGAGTGGAGGTGGAGGAGGGGAAGGGGGGGAAAGAGGGAAAACGGGGAAGGAAGCGGACTGATTGTCACAAAAGTAGGCAGCGAGCTCTCTACCTGACAAACCTCCAGCCAACAGGAAAACTGCCACCCTCCACCCAGTCTCCTTTCCACTCAGAAGACAGCCGGGGTGGGGGAGACCGGGGCCCCAACGTAACAGGAGTTAGCCATCGGTCAGTGCCCCACCGCCCGGAGATGCCAACCCCCCCCCGGGAGGGTGGGGGAGCACGGAGACCGGTCCCCAGAGAGGGCAGCCCCCGCTGCAAGACCCCCGCCCCGTCTGGGCCTGCGAGGTCCACCTGCCGGGACGCTCCATCGTCTGGGCAGCTGCAGACTGGGATTCCCAGTTCCTCCCTTTGGTCTAACTTCTCCTTGCTCTGGTTCTGTTCCCACATCTTACCACCAAATCAGTCAACACCACAGTGGGTTTAACATCTCAAAACCGAATGCTTTCATGTCGTCTATAACCAAATACACCTTTCTCCCCGACCATCAACCCCTCACCCAAACCGCATTCCCGCAGAGCTCCCCACTTCCACTGGTGCCTTCCTCCAAACTTGCTCTTCACGTTCTCTGTCCAACTCCCAACCAAACCCTTCACAAATGCCCCCGAGTTCCTAGCTTCCCGTGCCTTTCAATTCACATGGATCGCTTCTGACATTTAAAAACAAAACAAAAAATGGACAGGTAGTTTCAACATAGGACAAGTATTCAGATAGATTTCCTTGTTAAGCTTCTTAAAAAAAAAAATCATTTGCACATCCTTAAGCTTAACTTCATCACATAATTAACTAAAACAAAGTAAGGAATAAAAATAAACCAAACAAAACCCAGAGTCATGCTTCCAAGCCGTCTAGATTGCTCCAGATGAGAGCAGATTCACAGCTTCCCGAGAGGTGACCCCGCAGGGCTGTTAGACCAAGCGGCAGAATCCCGGACAGAAGAGGCCGAAGGCGCGGGACGCTGCGTGACCAGGTGGAGGGAACTAGATCTAGGGATCAAGGGCGGAGACCCTAGCATCATGGGGCACGAAGACAGCCCTCCAACAAGAGAGACGCCGGCTGCCGGTTCAGACGCGGGTCCCGCGCCTCTCCTTGGTGAGTGGCAGGGATCCCCGTGCTTAACCGGGTTTCCACACCTCACTGAGGGCTTCCTCCAGCTTCTGTCGGTAGGCCGCGTAGCGCCGCTTCAGGCTCTGCAGCTGCTCGTCTTCCTCCTTGTCCAAGATGCGCAAGAAATTCTGTAGTTCTGGAAGGCTGAAGGCTTCCCACTGCGCAAGGACACAAGAAGGAAAAATTCCAGGTGAAGTCAGAATGTAGGCATGCTGGCCGGGAGCACGTTGGGGGGGCCTCCCCCCGCACCCAGGCCCACTCGTGCCTCTGCCTGCCTCCCGTAGCTCCCCACAACAGCTCTCACTGGGGCCAAAGCCCTCCGGGCCCTAGGCGCACTAGACACTGTCCCTGCTGACCTGGCCCCTCTCCATCCGACCGCTGAGGCATCAGAAACCACTGCCCTCGCCCTCTCCCTGCAGTCACCACCATCACTGCCGCCACCTTTCACCTCCCACAATCTTACCAGCTCCGAAGCAGCTCTCCAACTGGCCTGCTCTTCTCTACTACCTCTGCTGCCCCCTATGCATTCACCATCCTCTTCTCCAGCCCCGGGAGGACCTCACCCTTCTCCGTGACCTCCTCACTCCACTCTTCTGTTCCCCCAACAGCCGGGCTGAGTATGAATACTCTTCGTAAAATGCAAATCTAGGCATGCCCCTCCCCTGCTAGAACCCTTCACTGGCTTCCCCTGGTTGTTCCTGCTAAGTCTGAAAGACCCTGACCCCTCTGGCTCCCCTCGTTCTCACACTGTCTCACATTACCCACGTTCTCCACTATGCCTGGCAAACTCCTACTCAACCTTCAAGTCTCAGCTTAAACGCCACTTCCTCAAAGAAGACTTCCATGATTTCCTTCCTCCCTTCCTTCCCACCCAGGACGATGTCTATTAGAAGCTCTCACTGATCGTAGCCCTGATCACAACAGATTTAAACAGTACGACAATTATTTGCTCAGCATCTCCCTCACCTACACTTTACCTACACTGCAGCTGTTGTGCTTCTATCTGGGCTTTGCAGTTGTTTCCCCAACAGCACCTGGTACCTAGTAGGCACAAAGTAAACATTTCTGGGGTTTAAGAAAAAAATTTTAATTGATCAGTAAAGGTCAAGAAAGGTACTTGACATCACCAGGGAGGGTTTTTGTTTGTTTTTCAAGCGACACATCCTCCCCTTCCAAAAGGGGGCCCTGGGTCCTGGGCTGAGAATCACTGCCTCAAACAGGAACAATTTCTTTCTTTCTTTCTTTTTTTTTCCTAAAGATTTATTTATTAGAGAGAGAGAGAGTGAGCGTGCACAACCACACAAGCAGGGGGTGAGGGAGAGGGAGAGAATCCCAAGCAGACTCCCGCTGAGTGTGGAGCATTGAGCCCTACGCCCACCGGGCTCAATCTCACAACCCAGAAACCATGACCTGAGCCGAAATCAAGAGTCAGACGCTCAACAGACTGAGCCCCCCCAGGTGCCCCAGGAACAATTTCTGATGGGGAACTCCCAGGGGTGTGGGGAGGGAAAAGACCAGAGATAACCTAATACAAGTAGAACAGATGGAATAAAACCACCAAGTAGGCACAATGGTAGAAGACTTTCTGGAGAATTCTGCCCTGGTTATTAAGGAAAATAAGAAACATGGAGTAGGAGAACAAAACTTTCTACATCAGAATGTTCTGTTAATTAAAACAGCACTGTCTTGCTAAAACTCTCCAGATCAAGCTCCAACTTACAGGTAAACAATTTACAAGGCATATTTATGTATACTTTTAATTTGTGACTCAAAACCACCTTTTAAAGTCCCACTTTACAGAATTCAAAACTGAGGGCTGAAAAGACTGGAAGATTTACCCAAGGTAACCTAAGCTAACAAGAGGACCAGCAGGAAGCAGAGTCCTGGTTTCCTAACTTTTAACCTGAAACTGTTCTCACTGCATCACACAATGTTCTACACAGACAATTCATGCCATTTCCTGTCTGGGCAGAAGACAGAGACCCAGGGCTTGCAAGATTTACTCAAGTGTCGTTTTAAAGCTGGCGTTTGATCTAGAAGGACAGTACAAAGGGCGTTTTTCTTTCAACTGAACTGGCCTAAATTCAATCCTCCCTGGAGAGAAAATGGCAAATGATGCATATACAAACATAATTTCTAAATCACTTTGGCAAAAGGAAAAAAAGATTTTAGAAAGTTCTAGATCTTTCGTGGTAAAGAAACTGCACCTTTTTTTTTTTTGACATTTCATTTTTTGATTGCATTTCCTTTTATTTCTCTTTAAACGAATGAGCCTGGAGATGTTAGCAGCAAACATATGGAGAGTATCGACTTTCATAGTTTAGCTGGATTAGGGTAATTTGGAGGCAGGAGTGAAAAGGGCTCTTTGGGTGGGAGGGAGATCTCTTGCTTGCGCTCTTTCCACCTCTGAAAATTATAAACCAAGAGAATAGTTAAGGGGCGCCTGGGTGGCTCAGTTGGTTAAGCGACTGCCTTCGGCTCGGGTCATGATCCTGGAGTTCCGGGATCGAGTCCCACATTGGGCTTCCTGCTCGGCGGGGAGTCGGCTTCTCCCTCTGACCCTCTTGCCCTCTCGTGCTTTCTATCTCTCATTCTCTCTCTCTAATAAGTAAATAAAATCTTTAAAAAAATAAATAAAATACAAAATAAAACTCGGCAAAAATATAAACTTTAAAAAAAGAGAGAATAGTTAAAAATATAGAAAGATAGATATTGATATATACACATATCAATCATAGGCTAACTTTGAGTTCATTTCGGTCAATTCAAAAACACCTGTCCTCCACAGACCAGCTCCCCCCCACACACACGCCAAGAGATAGAGAGAGACAGCTGGATGCCCACCCCCTGGCAGGAATAAAGTCACTAGATTCGAGCAGTAAAACAGGGCCAGGTGCTCTCTATAGTGTAAAGCAAGAATGAACGATCACTTACCTCTCCGATTTCATGTTCACGAAGAACAAAACTCAGTGTGTCTGTTCTGGGCCCAGCCACCAAACGCAGGTAGAGTGGATGCTCGCGGTCTGAGAGCTTACAGGCGTAGACTGCGTAAGCAAACAGGCAGCCCGTTGGAGTATTTCGTCGATCCCCGGACCGTACGCCCCGCTTTCCAGCCCCTCCTCCAGATCAAGGCAACAGCCCCCGTCACCCAGCCACCAAGTCACTGTCCTCCTGCCCCTATCACCGTGAACAGCCTGCGGCGGAATGAAATCTACACTACCTCCGTTCTAGCTGCACAAATACACACTGTGCCTCTATTACAAAGGAAATAATCCTCCAGAATGAATTTAAATGGGCATTAGTTAGTCCCAGGATGGGCCTGTAATTCATTCTGCTGCTCCTTTCAGAAAGCAAGAAAATACACTTACAAAAGCATCTGCAACCCCTTTAAGAAACAGTAAAAATATACCATGCAAAGGACATGAAATCAGAGCGAATCCGTCTATAGATTAACTTAGAATTGTGAGCAGCTACAAACAAACCAAGCAGTTCGAACGCGGGCTCGGCTGGCGGCAGACACAGCTGTGTCTCCTGCGAGAGAGAGAGAGAGAGAGAGAGAGAGAGACAGACAGACACACACACACACACACACACGCACGCACGCACGCGCGCGCGCGCGCATGCGGTCCTAGCACTGCCTGCAGTGATGAAAGATTTTGCCGGCCCACGACGCTACCACCGCCTGTCCGCGCAGCTCCAGCCCAGTGGGCAGGCAATGAAGCATCATAGGTACTGGTTTCCCTGGAGATGTAAACCCCACGCTTCTGAGCCCAGGGCCTCCTGAGGGTAGGAACCTTGGCCTATTCCTCTTTGTATTCCGCAGGGCCCAGCCCATGGTCTGGGTTTGGGCTCAAAAAAATGTATGCATGCTCAGTAACTAGCTGCGTTTCATCCCCAAACAACTGAAGGATATTTCTAGCATGTCAAGTTACTATATCCTCCTCCATTGCTGCTGTAGGCTCTACTCCCCAAAAAACAGTTTAAGTAGCTGACTGCCCACACATCTATACCATTTTCAAACGAGCACTTGGTGACTCACTGAATCACGGCCATCCACCCCTGGTTATCAATTTCTGCTCGGGTACCTGACTACCATACTCAGTTTCACGCAGTTACTTAATATTCTCTTCCTACCTGCTGAATGTGGGTATTAAGTTCAGACTGGCAGACCGCAGAGGAGAATGCCATCCATCCACTGTTATGTGCCTCTGGGGGGTGGGGGGTGCTACACTGCACCAGGGTCATATAGCTAGTGAGGCGAGCTCAGGAAACACAAGACCCCAGGGCTGTGCCACTGACATCAGTTAAGTCTGAAATGTGCAGTAACACACACGTGCCTCCCCATCCTCCAAGTCTCAGAGGACGCAAGTCCCCAAAACCACCCCACGTGCGGACGCACATCAAATGTGGAATGTGCTAACGAAACCTTCAAGTACAGCGGCATCCTTTTTTGTTCTGAAGAACATTAAGGCTTAAAAAAAAAAAATTTCAAAGCTATCCCCCCATGCACACATCACAAAATCCTCCACAAATGCCCATCACGTGTGGATGCCTTGGAGCTCCTCAGACCCACAACTGTCCGACTCAAGAACAGGAAAGCCAGGAAACATTAAAGGTGTAAGCCAGAATCACCACAGCTTCCAGAATCTGTCCCTGGGCTCTGAGATACACACACCCAGCAGTGTTCCTGCTGCTCATGAGGACAGACAGAAAAGCAGAGACCATTTTCATCTCAGGCCTGGCAGCATACCTTGGTCTTCCCTATGACAACGCTTATAAAGTGCAAACTTGGCAGGGCTCTCGGTCACGAGAAACTTCTTGAGCAGGGCCTCAATCACTTCCCCGACGGTGTTCGTGCTGCTGATGTGAAGCGTGTTCATACAGCCGTTGCTACTGGGAGCGAGTTTTCCAGAAGTCTGTGGGGGTCTGCAGAGCTCCATCTGGACTTTAATAAAGCCAGTGTAAATCCCATTTGAATTCTGAAGCAGGAAGAAAAGCACACTGTTAGAGAGAAGGCGAGACCCTCTTTCTCTTGTTCTGTGCTTTTACAGCTCTGTGACAGAACTTCACTGAGACTGCCCCCAAGGAAAGGATCTCAGAGGGAGGTTAACACCACCCCGGCAAAGTGCCTACAGAGCCAGGGTCTGTAGGGCAGATATGGCGACAGAAGCCTCCTCGTGCTGTGAGGACTGCAGTCCGAGACGGACGCCTCTGAAGCCGACATCTGAAAGGTCAGGGCCCACTGGAGAGGTTACGGTCCAGCAGAGCAGAGGCCAGCCAAATCCCAAGATGCACGCGTGCATGGGGGACATGCCGGGGCCAAATGCTCAAAGGAAACATCTGCAGCTGGTGAGCAGATTACACAGAAAAGGAAGGTGGCGGGGCGCCTGGCGGGCTCAGTCGGTTACGCGTCTGCCTTTGGCTCAGGTCATGATCTCGGGGACCTGGGATGGAGCCCCTGCATCGAGCTCCCTGCTCATCAGAGAATCTTCCCCCCTCTCTGCCCCTCCCCCCACTCATGCTTGCACGTGCGCTCTACCTCTCTCAGTAAATAAAATCTTAAAAAATAAATAAAAAAGAAAGAAAAGGAAGGTCTCTGGGGACTTGGGAACACCTAAACAAGCCTGGAGGGGACAGTACGCAAACAAGCCATCTCATTCCTAGTGGCTATCACGGTATGTCCTAGATTATCAATTTCACCGAAACGTCTGGACACAGCACATACCCCACATAGCGCGTGACGACGTATCTCGGGTGCTTCAAGCAGCAAGAGTGCAAAACCAGTTGAAGCTACAATGTGAACTATAGTCATTAGCACTTGTCTTTTTTGTCTTAACATGGTGTTTATAACTCCTTCTGTATACTATTTTTTACCCATTTTATTGAGGTATGCTTCTTATACAAATAAACTGTACATAAATATGTATGTATATTAAATAATATACACAACTTGCTGAGTTTAGCACTTGTCTTAACTGATGGTAGACTATTTCTTAGTTACCAAAAATAATAATGGTCTGATCTTCACTTTTTCTTTTTACATCCAGTATATTTAGAAAAAAGTGTATTCTAATGTTTTATTAAAACAAAGCCTCAGGTGTTATACAGAAATGAGACAGTTAAATTAAAACATTAAAAAAACTCCTTGTTGGTCCATTATTTTTCTTCCTTTCCACAAGATCAATTTACAGTACTGATTCACTTGTTCATTCTTGTGGAAAGTATTATACAACGCCTCAAATTTCTATTTTTGCAACAAGATGGAAACTTGCATGTTTTCATCTCCATGGGGGAGGGAAGAAAAACCCATGACAAGTGGAGTATTTCTCCTTTGATGAAAAGTGCATTTGAAACAGTATCACTGTTGGAGTAATGAAGAATAATCTTGGGATCCTGTGTCCCCCTTCCCCCCTTCTGGGGGAGTCCCACTGGGGAGGGATCCTTTATCACAAGGGCTTATATGTAACGCTCCTCCCCTAAGGCCACAGAATTCAGTAGGGCCTGTTCTAAACCAGTCACCCTGTCCTCTACTGAACTGTGTCAGTTCACAGTCAATAGCCTGAGAGGCAGAAGTCCAAGGGCCCTGGAAACGGGTACCAAGGGATGGCAGGTGCCTCGAGGAAAGTCACCAAACGTGAGGACGAGCAGAGACGCCAGTCCAGTTTGAGGCACATGAATACTCTGGCTCTGTTGCTGGCTCTCCTTCTGTTGTCACTAAGCCCTGTGCCTTCCTCCTCCTACATCCTCACCCCCCACTGAGCTTCAGTGTTTGGTACCACACTGCAGAAGCCTGAAACAACATGTAGGAGGCTGAGTATTACATTCGCCATCTTCCATGACAACCAGCCCAGAGAAATCTTAGCTCAATTATATTCTAAACCACGGGCAGGAAATCCTTTCCCCACACTTTCATACTTATTTGCACAAGATAAAACTGATATACGCCTTATTAGAATTTGAGGTACCAAATGGCAATGGCAATACTCAATGCTAAAAATCCTTCAGAGGGTCAAAAAAAGCTCTTACAATAAAACTTTAAAGTATTAACCGATGGTGCGATAAAGCTACTTTAAAATATAGCTTCAATTTGAAAACTGCAGAAATACTCTATTGTCCTGCATACCTTGACCATTAAACTTCCGCAAATGCTATTCAGAGATTTTAAAACATACAGATGGTAATACCAACAGTTTGTATTTGTCTTTTGACATGTGTCAGCGCAAACAGTACTATGGGTGCTTACCAAGGTCATCTTCAACTTGTCTGTGACTGCTAGGTTGTATTTATGAACTTTGTCTTTGATTTCCTCTTTGCTGAGGTAATTGTAGGTTTCCTTCTCTTTCTCCACATCCTAGAAGAAAAACAAGCCATGCTACACGTGAACAAGCACAGAAAAAAATGCAGATAAGCCAGGATTCTTTTTACGTCCCACACAAGAACTCTGGAGCACTTCACCTTGACACACACACACAGGCCCTCACACACACGCCCTCTCACTTTCAAACCTCAGGGTCATCCACCAAATATGGCTTTCATTCCTTCAGACTAAGTCCTCCTGAGGGCTACATCGAATAAAACTAATCCATCAGCAGCTAAAAGCAACACTTCACTTATTTTGTAAAACTGTCTTTGCTAAATTTTCCTTCTGCACAAACACCATTCTCGAAGAGTACCTGCAAGACTGGCCATTTCCATTTTGAACAATACTTACGGACATATACCAAAAGCTTCTCTTTAGCACGTTCTATGAACTTTATGGTCTTTACAGCTTCACCATATTCATTAAGCAAAAAGTATGGTAATTAGTAATATTAACTGGCAATCAATGACCTAATTACACACAACTACCAGAGGGTGATTTACCTTCCAAACAAATCCTCATGTCAAGGTACAAGTAGCCAGATTTCCCCTGCCCACCCACTCTCACCGTCCCCAACCCCTCCAGTCTCACCCCAGCTCTGACTCTCCACACTGTGGACAGGAGAGTAGTTGAACCCTCTCACCACTGAAGGATTCGCCGATGGTTTACTGTCTAAAGAGCTCAACCAACACATGACATTATGCAATGGCTATGCAATCACAGACGGCCAAACCCCAGTGTGCTGGGACCCCATGAAGCCAACTATCCAAGACACCTGTCTTGTGTTGTGTTTAATTCTCCCAACGACCTACCCAAGCAGACGTTATTCCAGTTTCCAAAGGAGATCAAGTTCTAAGTAAATTCACCTGCCAGTAAAAACTGAGCTGTTCCGTGGCAGTGACGCTTGGAGCCAAAGCCTACCAACCCTCAGTAACTCCAGTTCCTGAGACCTCTCGGGGGGGGTGTGGCTTGTGCGGGGACAACCCAACTAGGTTAACAGACCAAACTCCAATTTAACCAGGTCCTCTATGTTGTTTCCACTAACACAAGCAGGCCCCCACTGTTCCCGTGTGGGTGTTTGAAGACTTAAAGAAAGGCTACGTGATCACATGCAACCCTGAGTAGCAGCTCAAAGGATGAAGGGTCCTAACCGTCTTCAAGTCAAAAAGAAGAAGAGCAGCTAATATGGACTGATTTATCCCCCACAATAAAACGTCCGAAAAGGTGTCTCTTCTCGGGCCATCCTCACAGCCGGAGGCTGCCCGAGCTGGCCTTGGTCCTCATATTCTCACGGGGAGCTAGTGCTCTGAGCCGCACAGCGTGGCAACCAAAGAACTTGCAGGAACACTTTAATAAAGAACATAAAAGGGCTCTAGGGGCAGCCTGGGGGGCTCAGCCAGTCAGGTGTCCGACTCTTGATTTCAGCTCAGATCATGATCTTGGGGTTGTGGGCCGAGCTTCTCGCCCAGAGCAGAGTCCACTTGTCCCTCTCCCTCTACCCCTCCCCCCATCTGCGTGCATGTGTGGTCGCTCTCTCTCAAATAATAAAAAATCTAAAAAAAAAAACAAAAAACCAAAAACATAAAATGGCTCTTGATACACTCAGCTGTCAAGTTTTTTTTTAATTCAGAGCCTGAATACAGGGGTATGCTGACTATAAAGTAGGTCAGTAACTTCCCAAGTTCAGCAGCATCGGAGTGAAGTCGGACGGGCCCCTGTTGGTAATGCTGGAGAAACAGAGACAGCTTCCTCGTTCCCCAGCGGGAGGAGTGAGCCTCAAAGTTCCTTGGGGAGCATGCTGTCTGCCAACATAAAACCCCAAAGCAATCCTATTTTTGGTGTCACTGGTTAGGAAAGGGGGAAAAAAAAAAAAGGCCGTAGATTAACTTTTCAGAAGATTCAATGACTATTTCTAAGGAAAATCGGAACACACATCGCACCTCTCTGCTTGCCCGGCTCTTTCCCATCCACAGTTTGCTGGCCATGGCTGACAAGGATAATGAGGCTTTGTTCCGACGTTCATTTTTCAGTACAGACTGTCCAAAGACTCCAAAGCAGGAGGCGCCTGGGTGGCTCAGTCTGTAAATGACTGCCTTCAGCTCAGGTCATGATCTCAGGGTCCTGGGATCGAGCCCCACATCGGGCTCCCTGCTCCGCGGGAAGCCTGCTTCTCCCTCTCCCACTCCCCCTTGTGTTCCCTCTCTCGCTGTGTCTCTCTCTGTCAAATAAAATAAATAAAATCTTTAAAAAAAAAAAAACAAAACAAAAACAAAGACTCCAAAGCAAATACTAAGAAGTGGGCAGTAAGAGGTCCCCACTTCACAGGTGTGAGATGTGGCCCCGGGGGGGCATGAGGGCGCTGTGACAAGGAAGCCCACCCAGTTCCAGCAAGGCCAGGGCTCTGACCCGGCGCCTGTTGCCCACTGATCCCGTGCCCTCAGCTCACTGACCGAGTCCACTCCCTCACTTCCTATCAAATCAAAGGGACCGGCGTGAATCATCTCAAAGGTGCTTCCTAGCCTAACAGGGCAATTTTGCAAAATCTGCTGCAGCTCTCACCGGTGTGGCCTATGGAGCAAGACGGCTCGTTCCATTTAAGAAATCAAGGCAACCAAAGGCCCACCATTAAACATGTACAAAATTTAAAAAAAAAAAAAAAATGTGTAAGATAGGGGCGCCTGGGTGGCTCAGTCAGTTAAGCATCCGACTCTTGATTATGGCTCAGGTTGTGGTCTCAGGGTCGTGAGATCGAGCCCCACGTCACTCAGTGTGGAGCCTGAATGAGATACTCTCTCTCCCTCTGCTCCTCTCCCACACCCCACTATCTAAAATAAATTCATGTTTAAAAATGAACAAAATAGCTAACTGCACAAATACTGTAGCATATATCCACCCTAGGGGCTTACTGCCTAAATAAGAGATGAGAAGCCGAAGAATGAAAAAGAGAAGGGATAAAGAGAGTGATTAAGAGCAAAGAGGCAGGGTCAAATCAACTTAGTGAGTTCTTTTTTCTTTTCTTTTTTTTAAAGATTTTATTTATTTATTTGAGAGAGCGAGAAAGAGCACATGAGAGGGGGGAGGGTCAGAGGGAGAAGCAGACTCCCCGCTGAGCAGGGAGCCCGATGCGGGACTCGATCCTGGGACTCCAGGATCATGACCTGAGCCGAAGGCAGTTGCTTAACCAACTGAGCCACCCAGGCGCCCTGAGTTCTTTTTTCTTTAAGAATTTATTTTTAAGCAGTTTCTACACCCAGCGTGGGGCTCAAACTCACAACTCTGAGATCAAGAGTAGTATACTGACTGAGCCAGCCAGGTGCCCCTGGTGAGTTCTTAATTGCAGATGCTTAGCTAAGCACCCATCATCCCTAGGCCTCCTCATGTCAGCATTCCCAGAAGCTTGGGGGAAACCGAAGGACCTAGCTGGTCTGGAAAGAGAAACTTTCCCTGGATCACCCACACAGGCATAACTGAGACATGCTCATGTAACAACTATCCTTCCTTCTCAGAGATTAAAAACCAAGGAAACCATAACGAGCAATAACAGAAAAGAGGTGGCCCCAAGGACCTCCAAGATCCTTTCAAGGCAGAACACCCTGTTATTAAAGGATCAACTGGAAAATAGATCCCAGAGAAGCAGCTAACACCTAAAAGGCTGGGACCCTGATTTTTTTTTTTTTTATTGAGATATAACTGCCATATAACACTGTATTTGTTCTAGGTGTACTGCAAAAGGATTTGACATACGTATATACTGCAAAACGATGACCACAAGTTAACAGGCGTCATCAACTCACATAATTACAATTTTTTTTTCCTGTGATGAGAACTTTTAAGATCTCCTCTCTTATGTGAAGTTTACTGACCTAGCAATTGCACACCTCAGCCACAGACCAAGGGCGGCTCCCTCAGCAAATATTGACAGAGCTTCTGCTGTGTGCCAGGCCGTAGCTGGAGCGCGGGGACATCAGGCACCACACCTCCACCATCGCGGCACTTACTGTCCAGCACAGGTTGAGCAGGAGTGAGGAAGAGCGAGGGAAAAAAAGCTTCTGAAATGATAACTAAGCAATTTCTGGGTGGAGGAGTCTGGAAGCAGGGGGAAAGGCACAGAAGTCACAAGCTCAGGCCCCGGAGCGGAGAACACTGGTTTCTTTTAGTATCAGAACTGGAGGAAGTCTCTGGAGCTGGAAAACTTCCAAATCTTTACCCCTTTAAAAGAGGACACCCCTCTTTCCTCTCCCATAGGGAAGAATCCTCCTGTCCTTCCTCCGAATGCGATGCCTTTGGGAAGACAGCCTTAGGAGGAGGAGAAAAAACATGCAACCCAGAAGGGGGAGAGTGCGTACAAGGGTGCAAAAGGTGAACATAAGGAGGGGTTTTTCAAAACCTGTGTGGCAAGTGCACACACAGAAAACTGAGAAAACAGTACAGACATTAACCCTGACCTGCGCTGGCAAGGACAGGAAACGCATGGGGTGCAGCCGTCTGAGTGCAGCCTTAGTTCCCGCAGCGCGCAGGCTGCTGAGCCGTGCCCCTGGGCGTCTGCGTGGGCAGCCGCAGGTCCTCTCTTTTATTTATAAGCCACTCTTCTTTTATAGTCTCCCAACCCTCCAGAATCTCCTTTCTTCCGCGGAAAATGATGAACCCTAGCCTCTCCTCCCGTGTTTTCACCCAGCAAGCCCGGGGGCTGCTCTGGGGTTTGCCTGCTTCCTGGGTGGGGTCACCGGGAACTTCCCCCCACAGGGCCCCGCTCTGCCGCCCTGCTGTTCATGACCTTGGAAGTACAGGGTGCTGCCCGCGTCCCCCGCCCGCCCCGCCCCCCGCTGGGCCGTCCCAGGTGAAATCCAGACCACCCTGTACAACTCTGGGCCAAGGGTCTGAGAACTGTTCGTGCCCTTCTTGCTAACTTCTCTGTAACTCGAAATGTTATCTCAACTTAACGTTTTAAGTTAAAATTCTGACAACGACGACAAGATAGAGCGCCCAAGAGGACTGGCTCCCGCTCCACCGTGGCCCGGGGGTGGGGGGGGGAGCTGCTGCTGGGGCACCGCTAGGTCTCAATCACAGCTCTGCCGCGTCCTAGCTGTGTGGCCAAAGGCAAGCTATTTAACCTCTCGGAGTCTGTTTCCTCATCTCTGTAAAATGCGCAAACCAACGCATACTTTACAGAGCTGCTACGAAAATACGCTACAACTCACTATTCAACAATTCTGAGTGCCCTCTGGCGCCCGGCTCGGTGCCAAGCGCTGAAAGCCAGGACACAGTCAGCTGTGGCGGCCGCCGCTCTGCCTTCCGCGCCCACAGCCCAGTCAAGTCGGTCCTACTCCCGCCCCACTCCCTTGCGCGTTTTCTTTAAAAAATAAAGCTACGGCCCCTTTAAAAAACGCAACTAGCACAGATCCTCTGAGTGGGGGGCAATGGGCGCACAGTGCCTGACTGCGGTCACTCAGCAAAACGGTGTCAAGGCCTCTCTGTGGCTGGGCCCACCGCTCCACGTGCAGCCGCTGGGACTCCCGGCAGGTGTGAGGGCGAGCCTGTGTCGGTGGAAGAGGGCAGATTTACCAAGCCAACAGGCGCTCCCTCGAGGTGAGGCGAGATTCCAAACTCAGGAATTCCTACTTTCAATCGCATCTTCCAGGTGGGGAAGGGACAGTCACCTGATGATGTCCCCAGCAGACTGGGAGACCCCGGGCACTACCCAGAGGACAAAAATGCCTGTCCTGGGTACAGGATAAAACACCAAGTACTGCCCTGTCTTGGAGCACGGGGCCCCTGCTGCAGATGGAATGGAGGCAGGGCCAGCTCCAGTGGAACGGAGCCTTGATAATGACTTCTTTAAAGGTCCTCCTTCCAGGCTCTGTTCCAACAAAGATAGCAAACGAAGCGTTGCAGACCCCACCAAAACAGAACAATCTTCTCTGGGAGAGAGCTTTCCCCAACCTTCAGGGAAAGACCTATCAGCAAACCAAAGCAGGTTTGCACTTAAGCAAGTCATTTCGAGCAGCTAGTGAGCAGTTTGGGGGCTCAAAAGAAACTCTCCACGAATCAAGTTAGATGCTCCTGCACTACATTTTAGCAGGGGGGAAAAAAAAAAAACTGTCCTGAAATGTCCTGTAAGTGTGCAGAGTGGAAACCCCATGATGAAGACAGGAAAGGCTCTCACACAGAGCTAAGGCCACGGACAGGGTCTCTCAGGCTGGGAGCATGTCCTGGGCGTGAGAAGGGCCACAGGGGACAGCTTTGCACGTACATTCGATGCCTGTCAGACGTTCTTCACTTTTGGTTCCACAACCTCGAAGATCTAAAAGTAGGTAGGGGTGCTGAGGGAGCCCAGAAAGTTCTCAAATTAGGATCAGCATTGCTGATATACATCAGCGCCATCCAACAGCATTTTCTACAATGAGGGAAACGTTCCAGAACCGTGCTGTCCAAAAGAATAGTCACCAGCCCACGTGAGGTATGTGAGCACTTGAAATGAGAAACGGAATTTTCATTTTTATTTAACTGTAAATAATTTAAATGTAAATAGTTATGTGTGGCTCGTGGGGCTCAACTGGACAACGTGAATCGAGACTGTAACGGGCACGGGTGTAAATGAAGAACAAGGTGGGGGAAAGCTATGAGAGAGCAATGTAAAATAAGAAGCTAAAGTCAAAAGACAACCGTTGTGGAGCAAACGACATTCTATTCCTGAAGGAAGGAACAGGAACACTTGTTTCTGGGGAGCTCGGTGCTGCTGTTCATGACCTTAGAAGTACAGGGTGCTGCTCGCAGCCATGTTCTCCTGGCACCGGTGCTGACCATCGGCTGGGCGCCCCATCTAGGAACTCACGCTTATCTTGGGGGGACGGCCAGGGTGTGCTGATTCATCCTGGCCAGTCCAGGGCTTTTCCCCCTGCCAGATGGGAAGATTTTTATAAATAGTGGGATATAGAGCTGGGGTGCTATTTCCCTTCAGGCGAGGGTTCAGGGGCTCATCTTGCCCACGTTCACCTTCCGAGCTACAGGTCATAAAAGATGTTTGCTGCTCCCGTTTCCAAGAGCAAAGAAAAAGGAAGGGAAAGACTGTCACAGCCCCCTCCCCCTCCTCGTACGGAGAGAGGCCTTGGTGAGATCTCGGGTAGGAAAAGCAGCCGGCAAAGGGGGAGGGCAGCTGAGAGGGGGAGGGCAATACGCACAGCACCCCCCACAGCCCCTGTCCCCGGGGAACACTGCTCCTCCGGGATGTTCTGTGGACAGAAAGGGTGCTGCTCGTCTTCCTCCCCTTCTCCCACCCCCTGGGCGAGTCCCAAAGCACTTTGGAATGCTCCGGGATCGGAGAAGACCCGCAGGTTAAAAGAAAACAGACCTGTAATAATGCTCTCAGTGTGAAATTCATTAATTAGGAGCAGATGGGTACATTATATAAGAACAGATATTTCTTTAATTAATTATTCACTTAGTGAGTGGATCCTGTATTCATTTGGGGATATTAGCAGACCCAAACCACATCTGTTGAACTTGACAATTTTAAACCACCTCTTTGTCTCAAGGCTACTTGTTAAAACAACAAAGAGAACAGCAGAAGGGAGTCTAGGTGGGTATTGTAGATGACTTTTTTTTTTTTTAAATGGACTTCAAAAATAGAACCAGGCCGTAACCTTATAAGGATGGAGCACTGTACTAGGCCTCTCTTACATGCACTTGGGAGAGAGGACAACAGGAGCGGTCTACCGCCTCCCAGCCTCACCCCTACCACTCAGCCACACTTAACTCTCCCCTAAGAGTTCATGTGCACACACCACCCTGCCCCTCACCTTGTGATCCTCCTCATCGAGGCCCACCCCACCCAGGAAGCCATCCTAACCAGAAGAGCCCTCACTTCCCTATCTCAGGAGCCCTTAGGCTACCCCATCCATGCAGATCTAGCATCCGCAGCACCTCTTCAATCAGCTGCTTCCTGTGTTTACTCCTGCCTCCCAATAACCTGACAGCATTTTTTAAACCTTCCACTCCGTATTACAGTGCTGGGACCAGCTCGATGCTGGAAGGCGGCTGTCGCACATTCCTTTTCAACGGATTGATTCTATCTGGTCACAGAGCCCACATCTACAAGATTGCATTTGCAATCCATCCCTGCTTTTGTACAGCTTATCAATCTGCCTGAGGTTCTTCTGTTTGCTTCTCAAAACTAAATGCATCTGCAAGGGCACACAAAAGGCCTTTGTAACACCAGAAACAAAGTTTTATACGCTTCTGTTCTCCATCTGCACCATCAAAGGAGCGAGCCCTTCAAAGCATGCCCCTTAACTACCCTCACACACGAGGGGCAGTGAGAGCAGGCCCGGGCCCAGGGTGTTAATAAGATTAATTGCAGTTGTGATCCACATGAAGAGAGTTTCATCTGGGCCTTCCATGACCTCACTTTTAAAAGCCCCTGGTTACCAGTCCGCAATACCCTATATGGTTGTGCTTTCAAACCCGGGTCGCGTGCCAATCGTCAAACAGCCACTCATTTGTTTGGAGCCAGAAAACAAACTTGGAGGGGGACCAGTCTCTTCAGAGTGCCCCCGCCAGAGAGCCCAACCTCAAGGCATACCAGATTACACTCAGACATGTTTTCAAAAAATCCCAGTTCGACATGTTTTCAAAGGGAGTCAATTAAGATGCTGTTCATTTCTGAAAGGTGATACATTTTCACAACTGATTTAACTTTCTCAAATTCTAGGTGAGCTGGGTAACAAAGAAAGGAAAGATTATTAAAGGCCTCAGAGGCAAGCACATCCCAAACCAGCTAATCAGCTTTGACAACTGGAAAAAGAATGTGGCCACAGGTGAGTCAACTCGCCTGCCTCGGCCCACCTCTCTGAGGTTTCCGTCAGAATGGGAGAAGCAGTGGGTTCTTGGGTTTCCAGAGGAAAGCGCGTCCTCAAGGACAGCTTCCCTGATTATTAAGAGAGCACCGGACTATGGTCCCTGTCCTTTTCAGCAATGAGTTTTCTAATACTTTTTTTAAGTTTATTTATTTAAGTAATCTCTACACCTAACGTGGGGCTCGAACTCACGACCCCAAGATCAAGAGTTGCACGCTCCTCTGATCGAGCCAGCCAGGCGCCCCAGTTTACTAATATTCTATCTACGCCACTGTGTATTAGGAAAATTAACTGGAAAAAATGATCTAAGTGACCCCTGGGAAGCCAGGAGGGAAGTGAGAAAGACACCACACTGGTAAGCGGTGACAGTGTCCTCCCTAAATTCTAGATTAAAAACCTCTCACTGCTCAGCAGCCAGCCCCTGCCACTGGCTAAAAGCAATTTAAACGTGGCTCCGGAGCCACAGTCTCAGTTCAGGTTAGCCCAGAGATCCCGGAGGCTCTTACAAAGGTCAGAGTTTGCAGGTCAGGTCTATGACCTCCCCACCCTTCGATTGGTTGTGGAACCTTTGAACCTTGGCTATAAGGGGGAGGGGGGGTTCCAGAGAAAGGAAATGAGCAGGCTCATTTGGAGGCGAGCCAGACAGGAAGCATGAGGGAATGCTGCAGCAACCAGGAGGAGGCAGGTGGAGCCCATCTGGGAAGCTGAGCCGGCTCTGGGTTGCTACAGCTCCACCAAGAGCAGGAATCTGAAAATCAAGGGCAGAGGCCTGCAAGCAAATAGGAGTCATCAACCTAATGTGAACGGAGAACAGAGTGTCTCGAGAAAATTAGAAATGTGTATGGGCCAGCACTCACAAGAAAAATTATCAGAAGCAAGCTTATCCAAAAGTACTTGGCGCTCTCCCTTGACAATTGTAATATGGAGTCTAAGGTTTGTTTTTGGCTTTTTTTTTTTTTATAGTATATGGAGTCTAAGTTAACACCAGTTCTATGTTTTCAGGCAACACAGAGTTAAAAAGTGTGGATGACAGCAATTTGTTGAGGGCAATGTCCAGGAAGTCACATTTAACTCCTTAAGGCCTGGATTTCTAAATCCTCAATTCTTACTCATTGCAGCCTTACTAATGCACTAGTCCAAACACACTTGTAAAGTTCGCTCATACCATCTGACGTACAGAGGTGGCACCATGAGAGGATGGGAAAGAATCGTCAGTCCTTGGATTGGTTATGGAACCATAACCGGCCAGATGTCCAGACCAGGAAAGATTTTAAAGAGACAAACTTGCAAGTCCAAAGGGGGCCACGAGGGTTCAAACCGTTTTCGATCACTCTTATTCCCATTCATTCACTCCACCGCCTTTCCTGAAGTATCCTCCCCTGCACTCCACTCAAGGCTGCTCTTTTCAGTAAGTCTGTTCATAGCCCTTAGAAGGCTTGGCTGAAGTACCACATGTAGAAGGCCTCATTCTTCCACAGGGCAGGCAGGCAATACGTGAGGAAGGACAAAGACTCCCCACTGCTGCCCTCTGTTCTCAGAAGACACCTTCACATCCAGCTTCACCTTAGCAGCCTTTCTTTTACAAATACAGCCCCAGGTGTTGGTTTTGTCTGAGGAATCACCTTCCATCCTCCTACCAAGGAGGTGCAAGTACTCTGAAGTAAAAGATGTTACAGCAATTCAAATAAAAAGCAGGCGAATTATTACCTAGAAGGGTTTCACATAAGCAAATTGTATGTATGTATCTTTTCTCTACAGAAATCCTCTCCTGCCCTCCTGCTTAGTCGTAGATGGGGTGAGAAACACCAAAGTCACAGGAAGAGTGTCAGGGATACAAGGCTGGCCACAGTCAGCAGCCTGGGTGAGTTACGTGACACCCAAACTCACCCAAAGAAAGACCAGAAGAATAGAGACCAGGGAGGGAGGACCCCCTACAAGAAGAATGCCCAAGGGCCTCGCCGGGCCTCGCCGGGCCTCGCCCAGGCCAATCCCAGCCCAGACCTACTGCCTTGAGGGTTCTGGCAATCCCTGAAACAAACAGTCGAACTTTCCAGGCACTTAGGGGAAAAAAAGGTCTTCTCGATATACCTCCCCCATTCTGCTTCCCTTTCCTTTCTGGCCACACTTCCAAAACCAGACAGCAAAATTAGCCAACCCAAGTCCCTGGGAGGGGCTGAGGAAGGGCAGAAGGTGAGACAGCAGCTGCCCTCCGTGAACCTTACCACCAAACTCCAGACACTGTGCCACCCCCTTCACAACCTGACTCTGAATTCTTCTAATAACCCTATAATTGGGTACCACTATTATCCCTATTTTGCAAATAGGAAAATGGAGGCTTACAAAGATGTGCAGTTAGTCAGTGCAGAAGCTAAATAAGGTTCATACCGGGTCCGTCTGATCCAAAGCCCATTAAGTCAAGAAAGCAGTAAGAGGAAAAAACCAACCACGGACTGAGACAGTGAAAGCAAGATGAGAGCAGGTCTACACACTGCTGGCTTCTGGAGGCTTAGCTGTTTTGAAACACTGTATTCAACCTAAATTTTGGAAGGTGAGGCACTAATACAGCTAGCAATTTATTCGAGAATTCATCATCTGGGAGCACCTGGGTGGCTCAGTCAGTTAAGCATCCAACTCTTGATCTCAGCTCAGGTCTTGATCTCAGGGTCATGAGTTCAAGCCCCCGCGGTGGAAAGAGAGAGAGAATTAGTCATCTGGCCAGGACCACAGAGAATTAGTTTAAAAATTAGAAACTGTATTCCCAGCATTGAGGAAATAGCTAATAATACTTTCAAATCTCAGAGGGACCCTACAGGAGCTGTTAACATGAACCCTACAGAAGAGTTTTTCATGGGAAAAGAAAAAAAAAAAAATAAGAGGAGAAACTGTACATCCAGTATGACAAACTATGTGCCTAGTTGGACAAGCCCAAAATGGAGTCACTTGTGCTAAGCCCAAGTCCCCAAACTAAGATTTAATACCCAACTTACAGTTTCAGCCTCCCCCAGGAGTGGAACCTCAAACCAATTTGGAAACACCTGGTCCGCACTAGTGAGGTCATCAGCCTGAGAGATCCCTGCTGTCCCCTAAAGGAAAGTGACCTTGCCACAATCTGCTCTTTGCTTTTTTAACTTCCTCATCATTGTCCCATGCACCCTGAGTGCAACCCCCCCCTTTCATTTCATACAGCTCTCCCAAGCTCCTTTCTATCTGCCAGATGGGATGCCACCCAATTCATGAATCACTGACTAAAGCCAATAAGATCTTATAAAATTTACTCAGTTGAATTTTATCTTTTAACGTGCCTAAAGACTAGAAAGAAATATTCCTAAATGTTAACAGTGCTTATGCCAGAATGCTGAGATTGGAGATGGTTTTCCTTTCTGCACAAAACTTCCACAAAATTTTCAAAAACTTCTCCGGAAGTCTGTAGGACTGTGAAGCAGGGAAAGAAAAGACTTTCACGTATTAAAAAATTAAAAATAGGGGCGCCTGGGTGGCTCGGTCGTTAAGCGTCTGCCTTCGGCTCAGGTCATGATCCCGGGGTCCTGGGACTGAGCCCCGCATCAGGGCTCCCTGCTCAAAGGAAGGCTGCTTCTCCCTCTCCCACTCCCCCTGCTTGTGTTCCCTCTCTCGCTGTGTCTCTGTCAAATAAATAAATAAAATCATCAAAAATTAAAAATAACCTTAAAAAAAAGGTAAACACAAAGCAAGTCAGCACTTTGTCAGCATGAGCGGACACACTTTGATATGCTGACGCCTCCAGATAAACGACAACATTCGGAACTGAGGCCCAGGGCGGCAAGGCCCCCATTGCCCCCAATGCTGACAGCCACACTCACTGAAACCCTCGTAGGAGCTGCTAAGGAGAACCAACCAGAGCCCTAGGTAAACACAGGCCCTTGTGGTCTGGGAAAGAAAAGAGCCTCTGTAACCACGGAAAAACAAAAAACTGCTAGGGCCCAAGACTGTCAAAAGGAAAGACCGTTTTTACCATCACCCTCTCCCATCAACAAATTTATAAATTAAAAGCTACTCTCCCCAAAACTGCCCTGGAAATTGAGCTGCCAGTAAGGGGGCGGGGGGGGGCGCGTAAAGAGGTGTTTACAGCATTTTAAACCGTCTTTGTTGTGCAGGAACGTTTGTGTTGCTGGTACAGCCCTGAGGGTTCACACACCCTCCAGCTCCGCTTCCCTCCAGGCCCGCAGGAAGTCCAGAGCCCCCGGAGGAAGTGCCCTCCCGCCCCACCTTTCCTCAGTGCTGGGGCTCCGCCACTGCCCGCCTGTGGGACCAGGCCCCTCCAGCCTGCGGGGCGGGGGGGGGGGGGGAGAACGGGGGGCTGGGAACGCACAAAATGCAAAAGGCAGGCTTGAAGTGGAAAGGTGAGAAACAGAATGTCACTGAATGAACGTCTGAGCATTAGGGTCTGAGGCAAACGTGTGTGGACCCAAGCTGTGTGGACACAGCCTCACAGCTGCACCTCACTGACCTGAAGATCTGGACGGGAAGCAAGGAGCAGACACTGAGAGAGAAGGTCAACACACAGGGCTCAACACAGGATGTGCGCCTGCTTAGAGCTGCATTCTTCTGGCCACAGCATCCCGGGGAGGCCCGGGAGGGTTTAATCCAGGACACCCCAAGAAACGTGGACACAGGGTTCCATCCCATTTTATACATTCTGGACCAGGTCCCTCCTTGCACAAAGATGTGAATGTTTCCCATTTTCACCCTTCCACCTAGCCCCCAACCCGGCCCCCCCCCCAGGAACTTTTTCATAGTCCTCTAACATGTGTAACAAAACCTTGAAAACAGACACTTAAAGAATGTCCTAGAAAAGAAATAAGAATATTTGGAATTGAACGGCATCTGCTCCCCAAGGTTAAACAGGCCACGCTGTTCAACTCCTGACTACAAAATCAATTCCAGGTGTAACGCCCAAGTCCTGTCGATGGTGTGTATGACATGGAAAATTCTTTCAATGTAGCACTTTGCTTCCTTAGGAACAACGGTTTCCCCTCCCAAAATATCAAAATCAAAATACTCAATTTCCAAGTCCCACGCTGCTGAGAACCACCTCCCAATAACTAAGTTTCCTGAGGCTCTAGGCCAGGATTAAAAAGAGAGAACATGCGGGCTGGTAAATGCTGCAGACAGGCTGGGTGAGCTTTGCACTACTCATGAGGAGGAAATGGAGAATGAGCCCAGGTTATTAAACATGGGTTAATCAACTGTAACCCTCCCCAAGAGTCCCTGCGGCAGGAAGATGAACCCCATTGTGCAGATGCGTAAATCAACACAAAGGTCACAGAGGTAGCGTGTGAGGGGGGCCTGGCCAGCTCCAAAACCATGGCCTTTCTATGCATACCAATGGCCTCTAGAGCCCAGGAGAAAAATCTGTTGCCAACTAGCTGTGTGACTTTAGGAAAGGACATCCCCTCTACAGGTGTCATTTTCTTACATCTTAATAGAAAAAGGCCTCCTCTCTCCACCCATAAGCCTGCCTCCTCCCAAGGAAGGAGCACCCACCCTCAGTGGGTCTGGAAGGACAAGTGGGTGTGCATGCAGGGTCATCCTCTCCCTCTGTCCTCACTTGGGGGCCAACATTCTGCTCTGAACCCGTAGCGGGGCTATCCGCAGCCCAGCACTGGAGGTCAGCCTCGGGGAGACCACCTGCCCACGGGAAGAGGCCACATTCTCCATTATCAGCTTCATCTACTATCAGCAATAAAGGTCAACTTGTGGTCTCCATCTTCCTTACTCCCGTCCTCCTTCTCAACTAACTGGTCCAGAACTCGGGCAGGGAAATGGGATGACAGGTGGTCCTCCTTGAATATTCCAACGGCTGTAAAATGGGAACATTTCTAAGACAGAAATTCTATGAGTCTAAAAGAGAAGCTAGGACCCCCTTCTTTCAAGGGATCTGGAAGAGAAAGCACACACGCTCCAAATAACTAAAAAACATTTTTCAGAAATTGACAAATGCAAACTGCTAAGTATACCTAACTTTCACAAAATCAATGTTGTTTCCCACCTGAGGCAGGTAAACCACATTTTTCAAAAGCACATATAGTATTTTAGAAACATAAACACACCCCAGAAGTGTCCAGTGCCACCTAGGGCTCAGGCAGAGGAAACGTGGGTATGGAGGTGTTCCCATCAGCCTGGCCACTAGGCAGTGGGCTTCTTTCTACCACCACACCCTGACCTCATCAACACTTCCGGGCTGCTCCCAACTCAACCAGTTTCTCTCCTGCTTTCCTTTCAGCTCCCACTTCCTTAATTTTCCTGTGAAGTGATAGGTCTCTTTTGTCAACACCACCACCAAATAATATCTCCCTTTCTTTCTGCTCAGTAAATGGACCAATTCTGACATTTGACAAATATTTGTTAAGCGCCTAAATATTCAGCAAACAGTCATGTGAATCACTGGGACAGAACAGTGAACAGGGCACAGGTTATGCCCTTCAGGACGGGGGGGGGGGGGGACGTGGAAAGCGGTGCTATCGAGGAAGACAGGTGATAGAAAAGAGAGCACAGGGGCGCCTGGGTGGCTCAGTCGGTTGAGTGTGTTTGCCTTCAGGTCATGATCCCAGGGTCCTGCTCAGCGGGGAGTCTGCTTCTCCCTCTGCCTCCAGCCCCCCACCCCCCACCCCCCTGCAGGCTGTTTGTGTGCGCGCGCTCTCTCACTCTCTCTAAAAAATAAATAAAATCTTAAAAAAAAAGAAAAGTAAAGTAAAGGAGAGCACAGGACAGAAACAGCTTGGGAAGGCTTCCTGGAAGAGGTAAGATCTAAACTGGAACCAGCCTCAGATATTTGTAAATTCTTCTGTCAAAGATAAAGTCATTCGTAGTTTGCTTCCCCAAACATGTTACCCAGAGCTCATAAAACTAGAGAAGCGGCTAGAGCACCTAATGGAAGGATTTAGGAAACCAGACTACAGAGCTCAAATCAGCTAATTTTAGACAAAGAGAAAATACTTTCTGTGCTGCTAACGGGTATTTTTAGAAGGCTGTTTCAGTTAACCACTGAATGTCTCATTAGAAAGAAAAAAAAAGGAAGAAACGAACAAAATTTCAAATTTATATATCAACAAAATGGTTCCCTTCCTTTGTACCTCATCTCTTTCACCCTAAACAGAAGATAAACAATCAGCATTCTGTAACTAATCCCATTCTCTGCCTAAACACCGTATTCGCTTAGCAATTAAGGAAGAAAGTTGACTATAGCTGTTATTCTCACTGCATTTCTTGAGAAAACACTGAACAAGGTAAAACACTTATGAGCAATAGGCAATAAATTAGCACAAACTGGTAAGTTTTCCCTCCCTTCCATACCACCCAAGAACAGCTTAAACAACACTTCAAAACCTGAGAGCAGCGCCAAGCCTACCCACCAGCCTCTTAAAACCTCTCTGACTACCTGCCCAGCCTGAGAGTAAACCAAATTCCAAAGAATAGGATGGGAAGTTCCAGAAAGCTCAGCTTTCACTGCGCACAGTGGCACCTGCTTATTTTCTGCAAAAATACATCAGTCTTGGAGATCTGGACGGGACCACCCAATGCCCTGCCCCTCCCTTTTCAGATCTGTTACAAACTCAGCCTGATTTCCTGAAAATACCCATGAGGAACCAGACTGCCCCCTCATTCCTGGATTCCTGCCAGTCAGTAAGTCTGCAAGGAAAACCTAACAGCTCAGTTTGAAATGGCTGCTGCTAGTACTTTCAAGTGGTTGTGCTATTCACATTTTTCCCCCATTCACTGAACAGATTAGGGAGTGCCCTGTACAAGGTGCTTTGAATCTTCCCAAAGCTAGACCCTGCCCCTGAGGAGCTTGGAGAAGCAGCAGGCGGAAGAGCGCTTCATTTATTTTTGCAGAACCATTTCTAAACTGCCAACATTGGGGCGCCTGGGTGGCTCAGTGGTTAAGCGTCTGCCTTCGGCTCAGGTCATGATCGCAGGGTCCTGGGATCGAGCCCCATGTCGGGCTCCCTGCTCGGCGGGAAGCATGCTTCTCCCTCTCCCACCGCTTATATTCATTCCCTCTCTCGCTCTCTCTGTCAAGTAAATAAAATCTTTAAAAATAAATAAACTGCCAACCTAAGGGCACTCCCCCTTTATGCCCTTAAGCATGAACCTCTAAATAAGGCCCTTCTCCTACATAATCAAAACACCTTTATCATACCTAAGAAAATCGATAAGAACTTAACATCCATTCCATATTAAGAGTTCCCCATCCGTTCCAGAAAGATCTTTTAGAGCTGCTTTTGATTCAGTCAAGGTGCTCATATTGGTTTGTTAGGTCTCTTTTTAAAACACTGTTAAATCAACTTCTCTCTGTATTCACTAAAAGATCAGCATTCAAAGATGAAATAAGCACAAACATAAGGAGAAAAACTAATGTTGCATTCTAGAACTTAGAATTTTCCTTTCCAGGTAACTAGGGTATTGGGTGTATCCAAAGTTCTAAATTGCCAAGTGTCACGACGGCCAACTGCCGGTTCACCACAAGTTCCCAGGGGCCCAGAGAACCCCAACATCAGGTACCCTGAAGAAGGAGAACACGTACACATCATGACCGTCTCGGGCCTGCCCAGAACGTCTGGGGACCACACTGTCTGCTGTACTTTTCCAGCCTACTTCCTTCCCTGCAAAACAGAGATTACAGGCTGGGCTCTCAACCCTGTGCGAACTAATAATAACCAGCGGTAAGCCACTTATTTTCCAGGTGGACAGATCAATGGAGAAGAAAGCAAAAGCAGACACTTTCTGGGAATTTTCAGGAAGACTATGCAACTACCCCAGACCTTTGGGATGCCATCTAATCAGCCTTCGAAAAGCCCAATACCGTGTGCTTTAAGCGTGGTTAGGTGTCGCAGCCCCACGCTGAGCCAAGTCCTGGCTTCTGTCCCGCCAAACACTGAACTGCTTCCAAAAGAAAGTTCTCACTGCCAACTGTTATCAACAACCTCCCGTGACTTTTTGACTCTTGTACTCTAGACCAACAAAAAGTGATCCCTTAACATTTTTTTTTCATGACTTTCTAAATCTCTTAATCTGCTTCTTGTCAGCAAAAAAAGATCATCCTAGAAAAACCTGCCCTCAGAGGGTCCCTGTTCAGAGTAACCGAGGTAACACACACGAAGCACTTTACAGTGGCAGGCTGCCTACTGTCATCATCATTACCACCACTCCTAGCAGCAGCATTTTTTTTAAAAAGGTATTTTCCTTTTTAAGTAATCTCTACACCCAACACGGGGCTCGAACTTACGACCCCCAAGATCAAGAGGTGCGTGCTCCACCAACTAGGCCAGCCAGACGCCCCCTATTAGCAGTATTATTAAAGCCAGTGCCTTGGTGATGTAATGGATGGTGATTAACATAATAAAAAAATTGTTTTAATTTTTAAAAAAAGCCAGTGCTTAACAGTAACATTAAATTAAAATCTAACATTAAAAATTAATGTTTAGGGGCGCCTGGGTGGCTCAGTCGTTAAGCGTCTGCCTCCGGCTCGGGTCATGATCCCAGGGTCCTGGGACGGAGCCCCACATTGGGCTCCCTGCTCCGCGGGAAGCCTGCTTCTCCCTCTCCCACTCCCCCAGCTTGTGTTCCTGCTCTTGCTATCTCTCTCTCTGTCAAATAAATAAAATCTTTAAAGGAAAAAAATAAGTAAATAAATAAATAAAAATTAACGTTTATCAACTGGGCGCTCAAAGTCAACATCAGGAGTGAATAAACTCTTCCTGACAGAAGCCAAATCAATCAGATTTAATTTTAACATCTACCTTGTGTTAGACACTTACACATTTATTAATTCATTTAATCATCACAACCACCTTTTGGGATAGTAATAATTACTTCACATGTGAGAAAACAGAGACAAAGATCAGTCTCCACTTTTATGCAATGGTTGAGAAAGAGGCTGACATCCTAACCCAGAACCATGCTAAACTTTCTACTATACATCATTGCTTTTCTGATTTTAGAGGATAATTTAACTCACAAAATACGATAACAAAGAACCCAGTATCTTTTAATTCTGAGCCTCTTGATTTTTCTTTTTTGGGGGGAGGGGGATAGTTCTAATATTTTCAACAGACATTTATTTACTATTAAAACTGACTTAGCGGGGCGCCTGGGTGGCTCAGTCGGTTGAGCGACTGCCTTCGGCTCAGGTCATGATCCCGGGGTCCTGGGATCGAGCCCCACGTCGGGCTCCCTGCTCGGTAGGAAGCCCGCTTCTCCCTCTCCCACTCCCCCTGCTTCTGTTCCCTCTCTCACTGTGTCTCCCTCTCTGTCAATTAAATAAATAAATAAATAATCTTAAAAAAAAATAAAACTGACTTAGCGGCACAGTCGGTTAAGTATCTGACTCTTGGTTTCAGCTCAGGTGGTGATCTCAGGGACCTGGGCTAGCACCCCGTGTGGGGCTCCACGCACAGCAGGGAGTCTGCCTGAGCTCCTTTATCCCTTTCCCTCTGCCCCTCCCCCTTATGCAGGCTCTCCCTCTCTCTCATAAATCTTTAAAAAAACAAAACTGATTTAGTGACCATTATTAAACTGGGGCAGACATAATGTATAAAGAACTGAAATAATTAGCAGTAGCCTTCGATAAAGTTTTTTAAGTATTAATTTTTAATACCAGTAACAGAATCCATATTCCTTAAACCAGAAAGCATCACTGAGAAATAATGAGAAATTGAAGGTATAGATCACACAGAATAAGCTCACATCCCTGAATGGATTTCTGTTACTTTTCCAATCTCGTATTTAGCCGTTCAGTAAGACATGGCTCAAGCCTAGGAAGAGTGTTCTGTTCTTCCGTCAGTCAGCGCGCACCACACCTTTACTAGACTTTTTATCCTCTTCTCTTTAACCAAGTGCATTTTCAGAAACCTGACTATGCTTTCGAGAATGTGTTTCTTCCTTCCGCCTCCTGTTTCAATAGACAGTAACACAAATGGTCTTTGTTACATACATTAACCATGGTTCCTGCCTTAAAATCTATTCCTCCAAATGGCCGCAGGGGTTCAAGAGGGGAAAAAAGAGAAAATGAGAGATCTGGAGAAAGAAGTGACCAGTGTGGGAAACTGGGGGGAGGAGGGTCCACATCATGTCTGTGCTCCAAACGTGACACCGACATACTTACTGCTTCCTAACACTGGGCAATTTTTCCAAGAAAGTGGCCCCTCTGGTTTCTATTTAAAACTTTTCAGTTTTATAACAAAAGACAGAGAATAGCTAAACAGCATTAATATATAAGAACTAAAATTTACTGAATGCTTGACACTATTCCAAGAACTTTCCGTGATATATCCAAAGACCGCACGTACACGTACCTCTCAAACCCTCTGTTACTGGAGCCTGCATTCCCAGGCAGGCAACATCAGAACCCACCTCCTCCCAGAACCATGCCAGGAACAGCCAAGAAGTTCCACTTCCAGAAAGGGGCAAGTTTTGGCCTCCAATTGGAGCATAAAGACCCATTACACATGGAAACAACATGCAGCTACATTACAGGTTAAGTACCTCCACACTTCCTCTCCCACCACACACACACACACTTCCATGCTTTTATACTCTTTACTCCTTAGAACCCACCACCACTTAATATACCATATATATTAGGCATTTATCTTGTTTATTACTGCCTCCTCCACAAGAATCTGAGCTCCCCATGGAGAGGGGTATTTTTTTCCCTGTTTTGGTGTCCCGTACCTAGAGCAAAGCCTGGCCTACAGGTGGTATTCAACAAACATTTCTGAATGAAAGAAACAAACAGGTTTTGCTGGGCATAACATCAATAGAGAGAACACTTTTTTTAAAAAATATCTTATTTGAGGGAGAGAAAGAGAGCACAAGTGGGGTGAGGGGCAGAGGGAGAAGCAGACTCCCCGTCGAGCAGGGATTCCCAACATGGGGCTCGATCCCGGGACTCCGGGACCACGACCCGAGCCAAAGGCAGATGCTCAACCTACTGAGCCACCCAGGCACCCTCAGAGAACACTTTCTGAAAGCCTGCTATGCATCCGGTAAATCGTGTATAATTTTATCTAACAAACGTTATTACCCTTGCACAGGAGAAACCGAGTAGAACCTGTCTGTCATGGCTACAATTCCACTGAGTAGTGGGGCCAGAATCGGAACCCAATGCCTCCCACAGAAGGGCTCTCCCCTATACAGAAAGCCTTCTGATTGCAAAGCCCCAGACTTAGAAACAAACCCTAAGAACAGACGTTCACAAGTAGAGGGTTGCTGCAGTATGTTCTGTTGACTTTAATTTTTTTTGTTTTTTTAAGATTTTTTTTTTTTTAAGATTTTATTTATTTATCTGACAGAGAGAGACTGCATAAGCAGGGAACCCAATGCGGGGCTCGATCCCAGGACCCCGGGATCGTGACCTGAGCTGAAGGCAGACGCTTAACCGACTGAGCCACCCAGGTGCCCCTTTTTAAGATTTTTAAGTAATCTCTACACCCAATGTGGGGCTCAAACTCACAACCCCGAGACCAAGACTAGCATGCTCCAGGGACGGAACCAGCCAGGCACCCTTACTGGCTTTAATGTTTAACAAATGCAAAGGGGCGCCTGGGTGGCTCAGTCGTTAAGCATCTGCCTTCGGCTCAGGTCAGGATCCCAGGGTCCTGGGATTGAGCCCAGCTTCGGTCTCTCCGCTCGGCGGGAAGCCTGCTTCTCCCTCCCCCAGTCCCCCTGCTTGTGTTCCCTCTCTCACTGTCTCTCTCTGTCAAATAAATAAATAAAATCTTTTTTAAAAAATGCAAAGTAAAGCTCCTTGTGTACCCATAAAAAGACAGGAAGCTGATGGGGTGAGGCTAGGTGATTGCCTCCCAAATCCTCCACATTCAAAACACCAGAGAGGAGGTAGGAAACGGACAGGGGGTCTCTGACAAGTTGTCCACAAATGTATCATACAAAGCAGAAAGGATGGCTAGTCTGGATAAAAGCAAACCAGCAGGGATGAAGCTTCCTCAAAACACAACCAAAAGTTATCCTGAAACAGACCGCCTGAAAGGAAGAGATTTTCCAGAAACGTCTCCAGTTTTTTCTAACTTCCAAGTATTGTGCATTGAGTCCGTATTATCTTAGTCACTGGGAAAAATTTACTTTAAAAAGAAATTTCCCTGCATTTAAAAGATAAATGACAGTTTCACCACCTATTTAAAATAAGAAAAGATGTATGACCTACTCCTTAAAGGTTGAGAAATCAGATTAATGACCTAGTGGTAACCTTACTTATGAAATACAAAGTTGCATTTGTTTCTAACAGCACCTAGCCAGGTTTAGACAACACTTTTCTTATAATACAAGCCAACATAAACTTCTGTGTTCATACCCTTAAACACAATGAGACAGCTCTTTAATAATTTCCTTTTAAATGCCTATTACAGGAGTGCCTGGGTGGCTCAGTTAAGCGTCTGCCTTTGGCTCAGGTCATGATCCCGGGGTCCTGGGTTCAGGGGCCCTGTGTTGGGCTCCACTCTTAGCTCCACTCCTCTGTCTCCCTCTGCTGCTCCCCCTGCTTGTGCTCTCTCACTGTCTCTGTCAAATGAATAAAATCTTTAAAAATAAATAAATAAATGCCTATTACAACAGCTTCTTAATGTAACTGGTGAATGATAATGAAATTAGCAAGTAGAAAGAAATCTTTTAGTGTAATTATTTTCTAATGTCCCTTTCGGGGGGGGGGGGGACAACCCAGGATTTGCTGGGTTACATACAATGTTAATAATTCTTAATCCTTAGCATTCTTGTACATTTTCTTTCAAATTTGCAAAATAAAAAAAAATAATTTGCTCTATTTCAAATAGGTGCAACGTTCCCCCCCCACCACCAATGTGGAAAAGTTGACGGGAAAAACAGACTGATTTATTGTAAAATTCGCAAACAAATCAAATCAAAATAAGGTACACCACAAAAACTGATCCATCCCTTATCCTAAAGTGAATTTCAAGTGAGCTTAGGACACAGTCTCAGAATTCAGCACAAGAGCTAGGGACCCAGTTTTTCTAAGCTTGTCCACTTTGCTTTGACTACTTCATTACTAAGAGAGTGACCACAGTTGGGGTTTAACTTAGGAGAAACTAATCTTATCAGGAAATTACTTTGTATTTCAAACTGTTCCAAAAATATCACATCCTTGCTTCACTTCACCTCTCCACCACCCTCCCGCACCTCCTCCTCCCCGGGGTAAAGAATTTATTTAACAGATGAACACTGCCTCTAAGAATAAGCTCTCCCTAAAAACATTAACAGCGTCTAAAATGTGTTCTGAAACCAGACTGTCCAAGCTCGTGGTCACGGACCCATCGGACTTTCAGGCTTCCCTTCCATAATCTGTTATTTTCAATTACTTATATATTACTGTGCTACAACGGAATGTCTGCATCCTCCCAAAATTTGTACGTTGAAGTGCTAATCCCCAGGGAGACGGTATTTGGTGGTGGGGGCCTTTGGAAGGTGATCAGGTCCTGAGGGATTAGAACCCTCAGAAAAGGGACTCCAGAGAGCTCCTTCGCCCCCTCCCCCACCACATGAGGACACAGCAAAATGCTGCTGTGAGCCAGGAAGCAGGCCTCCACCAGACCAGACCCTCTGCCGGGCCCCTGGTCCTGGACTTCCCAGACTCTAGAACCGTGAGAAGTAAACTCCTGTGGTTTATATGCCACCTCGTCTATGGTATTTTGTGACAGGACACTCTGTAAACACGTTTTGTCTCCTGTTTGTATTCTGGTGTCCTCCACTGGCCAGTCCATCAGTTGCTTGAGGAACCAGCTAGCTGTGTTTGCTTTCTGTTGCCTCAGGAAACAGGAGCCACCAGATAGTTTGCCTCATCCTCATGCTCGGGGCTCCTCACAGAAAGTTCCTAGCTCCTCTGGCACCATGAGGATTTCTTTCTTTCCTGAAGAATTTTCAGGCTATAAACAACTCTTACTCTTTTACAGGCACTGTCTTTTTAAAGAGTGCATCTGTGAGTATCAAATTTCAGCCATGTATTGATTTTAGTACTTTAAATTCGGTTTCCAGACATTTCACGGTCACACCCCTCCCCCAAACACTACCTAAATAGTGCCACCCACACTCACTACACCCCAGAGGAGCACTCTGCAATATGACACTTTTAAAAAGCAAACGCATCTCTCCCAACCTCCCTCAGGATTTTCAACGCCTTGGGGCACACTTTCATCCTTCTCCAGTGCAGAGCTCAATTTCTGGGACACAGGAGGTGCTCCACGAAGGACAGGTGGAAGGATGAGAAGGAAGGTACAGCAGCTGGAGACCTCACTGAGCATCTGGTTTGTTCCTCAGACACTCAGGACAGTAGCGGAAACTAAGCCACTGAAACTAGTGCGCAGTCTGGTAAAGAACCCAGACCCCTGTGTCCCACCCCCTTAGAGTGATTTTATTTATTTTTTTTTTTAAGTAGGTTCCGTGCCCAGCGTGGAGTCCGACACCAGGCTTGAACTCGCAACCCTGAGATCAAAACCTGAGCCGAGATCAAAAGACGGAGGCTCCACCAACTGGGCCACCCAGGCGCCCCTCCAGTGACTTTACTCTTAATGGAGTTCTTTTTTTTGTGTTTAAATACAGATAACATAGAATTTAACATTTTACCCATTTTTAATAGGTTTTTTTAAAGATTTATTTATTTGAGAGAGAGAGAGAGAGCATGAACGGGAGGGGCAGAGGGAGAAGAGGAGAGACTCTCAAGCAGATTCTGTGCAGTGTGTGGAGCCTAACTCAGGGCTCAGTCTCACAGCCCTGCGATCACGACCTAAGCCAAAACCAAGTCGGATGCTGAACCAGCTGTGCCACCCAGGTGCCCCTGTTATATATATATATGTGTGTGTGTGTGTGTGTGTGTGTATATATATATATATATGTATTTTTTTTTTAAGTAAGTTCTACACCCAACATGGAGCTTGAACTTATGACACTGAGATCAAGAGTCACGCTCTACTGACTGAACCAGCCAGGCTCCCCACATTTTACCTATTTTCAAGTGTATAGTTCAGCGGCATTAAGTACAATTCACACGGTTGTGCAACCATCCCCAACATCCATCTCCAGAACGTCTTCACCTTCCCTGACTGAAACTCTGTATCTGTTCAACAACATCTCCCCATTTTCCTCTCCCTCAGCCTCTGACAACCACCCTTCTACTTTAGCTCTATGAATCGGACTACTCCAGGTAGCTCTCCTAAATGGAATACTACATTTGTCTTTTTGTGACTGAGCTTAATGTCTTTAAGGTTCATCCACATTGTAGCGTGTGTCAGAATTTTACTTTAGACAACTACTTTGTTGACAACCTGGAATGGTCCATAACTAAAGGACCAATATCAGGAAATCCCAGATTTTCCATCAGACATGTTTGCGTGATTCTCTGATCACTTTTTTGCCTGAATGAGCCTTCAGCCTGATTTTTCTTATCTCTGGGCTTAGAGACGCAGGCTTGTGTAAACAACTTTCACTGCACAAATTCAGGGCCACTCAGCATTTCCCCACCACCAGAAGATAAGAGTGTTTAAAGTTCTTTATCTTTATTTCAACTACTTTGGGAGATCTGGAGAATGGAAAAAGGAAGGCAGGAAATCACAAGCAATTCTGGAATCTTCTTTGCACTAAAAATCCATTAATAGGATCTTTTTTACACACTTAGATATAACTCACATACCATAAAATTCACCCATGTGAGGCATACAAGTCAGTGGTTTTGGTATACTCACAATGTATACAAACGTCCCCAAGATCTAAGTTCACAGTATTCTCAGACCCAGAAAGAAACTCTGTCCCCATTAGTACCTGGAGCCTACTCGTTCCCATTATGCTACCTCTAAGTTTATATCTAATTAATAGTCTCACATTCCAGGAGCACCTGGCTGGCTCCATCAGTGGAGCTTGTGACTCTTGATCTCAGGGTTGTGGGTTCAAGCTCCACACTGGGTGTAGAGATTACTTTAAAATAAAATCTTGGGGGGCGCCTGGGTGGCTCAGTCGTTAAGCGTCTGCCTTCAGCTCAGGTCATGATCCCAGGGTCCTGGGATCGAGCCCCACATTGGGCTCCCTGCTCAGCGGGAAGCCTGCTTCTCCCTCTCCCACTGGCCCTGCTTGTGTTCCCTCTCTTGCTGTGTCTCTCTGTCGAAAAATAAAATCTTAAGAGTGTGTGTGTGTATATATGTATGTGTGTGTGCATGTGTGTATATATATATATATATATTAGACTAGTGGCCAGATTATTGTGCCAAGGTAGAAATTACTCCTCCCAGCGCTACTAAACTGATTTTAGTGGGAGTTAGAATGGAGAAAACAGAGGGAGAACTGGCAAATCTGACACTAGAGCAATAATACCCTTTTCCAAAAGGAATTTGCTCTTGATCCAGAGGAGGGCCACTAACAATTGCTCTCTACCAACTTGGTGATCCTTTTTTTTTTTTTTTTTTTTTTAAGATTTTATTTATTTGACAAAGAGAGACACAGTGAGAGAGGGAACACAAGCAGGGGTAGTGGGAGAGGGAGAAGCAGGCTTCCTGCCGAGCAGGGAGCCCGATGCGGGGCTCGATCCCAGGGCCCTGGGATCATGACCTGAGCCGAAGGCAGACGCTTAACAACTGAGCCACCCAGGTGCCCCCAACTTGGTGATCCTTGAGAGCAACCCTGAGTTGGGAATCCACGGTCATCATCCTCAGACATCGTTCCATAGATATGCTACTGACTGGTTACTGAAGATACCAAAACTTTAGAAAGAATTGCGCTGAAAATTATATACTGAAACAGTCTTCCAAGGACTAAGCCATTAGATAGGAAGTATGTGATTACTGAACCTGACATAATCCCAACACATATTCAAAGGAACTCTCCTAAAGTTAGAAGGGAGCAAAAGACAACCCTAAATGAAAAGAAGTCCCCAAATCTGAGGTCTGTGCAAGCACTGGCTGGGCAAATAAATTAATGTGTTTCTTCTAAAAAAAAAAAAAAAAAAACAGACATAATGCCTGTAAAGTCTTGGTCCTAGAGTATGTTTAAAAAAAAAAAACAGACCTGCCACGAAGCAAGCACTCTGCTTATGGCATACACTGAAAGATACAGAAAGTTTAAAAACAATGCCTTTAAAGAAGTCACAGACCTGGTTCTACAAAGCAAAACAAAAATATGTCGTCTATTCGGAAAATTACATTATTCAAGAAACCTTAGGATTACAATGTTTATCTTGCCATTAGCACCTCAGCTCTTTAATCTGTAGCTCTGATACCACCCCTCTTCAGCCCTATGCAAAAAGGCAACTGCTGATACACTGAAAAGCAGGATAATCCAATACCTAACCACCAACTAGTGTGTTATAAATTTCAAGGTGCTGCCTTAGCACTTCCAAATAATTCAGAAAGAATGCTTGGGGACCTCTGGCTGGGTCAGTAGGTGGTACGCGCGACTCTTGGTCTCAGGGTTATGAGTTCAAGCCCCACATTGGGTGTAGAGATTACTTAAAACCAAAATCTTTAAAAAAAGAAAAAAAGGTTTGACAATTTATACATAACAATCATCAAGTCCACAATTAAACATTAAAGGACAGCTTAAAATAATATTTTGGGGCACCTGGGTCGCTCAGATGGTTAAGCATCTGCCTTCGGCTCAGGCCATGATCCCAGGGTCCTGGGATCGAGCCCCACATCGGGCTCCTGGCTCAGTGGGGAGCCTGCTTCTCCCTCTCCCTCCGTAGCTCCCCCTGCTTATGCTCTCTCTCTGTGTGTGTGTCAAATAAGTAAATAAAAAATCTTTAAGAAAAGGGGGGGTAAATCAAAAAATAAAAAGGGGGGGGCAAAAATCCAGCCATAAAACCTTACATGCCCAGGTCATATAATTTATAGGACAGTGTGACTCAAGTAAATATTCAGGGCAGGGACTTTCCAATGAGTGTGATACACTGTAAGCAAATATGTGTAAGAATCAATAGGAAACATCCAAAACTTTGGTGCAAGTTTAGTACAACTGCTTCTTTAAGTTTCAGGAAAAGGCAAGACCCCTTAAAACTGCTTTCCTAGTAAACATCTCCTAGAGTGCAAAGGCAATTTTATTTTGGCAACCGAGGACAATTCATGAGTGAAGTATTGATTAAATATTTGAGGGGCGCCTGGGTGGCTCAGTCAACTAAGCATCTGCCTTCGGCTCAGGTTATGATCTCAGGGTCCTGGGATCGAGCCCCGCACTGGGCTCTGCTCTGTGGGGAGTCTGCCTCTCCCTCCCCCTCTGCTGCTCCCCCTGCTTGTGCTCTCTCACTCGCTCTCTCTCAAGTAAATAAAATCTTTAAAAAATATATTTGAATTTGGTCTTATCTGTCAGATTAGAACTGAACACATTACGGGAGTCATGAGATGGGGACATCAAGGCGAGGCAGCCTCAGCAGGGCTCTGAGGCTCTGCTTCCTCTTCTGCTTGCAGAGGATCAGCGAGGGCGGGCCAGACAAAAGTTAAGATCCATCGGCTCAAAGAAGAGAATGAATCCAAGATGAATTAAAGGTGTATATAAGGTCTACACTTGTGATCCCTCCACTCCACCTCAAAAAATGCTTAAGTATCTTATCTATATAACGAGAGAGGAATAAATGGTCCCTCTCTACTTAGCGCTGGTCAAAATGCCTAATTTGGGGAATGTCTTATTTGAAGAGCAATAGTGGAAAGAGGAACATCTTAAAGAGGATCACAACAAAAGCTACACAGAGTAGTAAGCCTTGGGGAGCACGGGAAAAAGAAACTGGGCAGTTGTGAAAACCGTCGTCATAACCATGAGTATCACATGTAGGGTGGACTAGCCTGGGCTCCTTGCAAGGCCCACTCTGCGGCAGCTATACACGGAGACGGTTTGACTTATTCCATCAAAAAGCTTTTGCTGATCTTCAAACTGGTCCCAAAACGGCTGCCTGGGAAGCTGGCAAGCTGCCTGTTCGGGCAGTGTTTAAGCAGGGACGCCATGACCACTTTGGAAACAGTCCCTTGGGACACACTGAACACTGCTCTCTTGCCTACCCAGATAGCAAGATTTCTGTCTTCTGACTCTCCGGCCAGTGGGATGGGAGTGTGTCCTAGAGGGGAGCCCAAGACCCACTTCCCTCACTGACTGCCCCTGCAGCATGGGAGGGAAAGCACATTAGAATAAACAGCGGCTTTTCAAAAATCCAAGCAGCTGCCGTGACCCCCGAAGCACCGATCAAAGCTCCTAGGCGGGCCCACCCAGTACACTTCCAAGAGTCTTAAGAGCAATCCTGACACCCACCCTTGGTGAACCCCACTACTCCAGAGCTCTAGCCAGGAGCCTTGGTCCACTCTCACAGCTACAACCAGTTTTGTGTTTTCTCCAGCCCACATCTTCCTCCTGACCCTGAGCGCTACACAGCCGACATCCCTGCAATGCCGTACCACTGCCCGATGAATCTTTCCAAAGTGGTAAATATCTCAAAGGCTTCATGGCCACACATTCAAGAAAGCACCGCCTTGACCTGGTCCAGGTCTGGGCGCCAAGTTTATGCCCGCCATCCATCTCACGCATGCGTCAAACACAAGTATCTGTTGGGAGCACAGACTCCACCCCACCCCTACCCAACCTCTGCCACCCATGTGTCTGAGGTCCAGCCACTTTTCAAAGTGCCGGTCTCATTCCATCTTCTACACAAAGCCTGGTACCAGCGTATCAAGACTTTTCCTCTGCACTTTCTAGATCATGGCCAGCCATATGCATTTCTCTGGGTACCTCATGCAGCACTCTTGAAATCTGTACTTATTTCCCACTTACTCTGTTTCATACTCCTAGAAGGACCAAAAAACAATTAACCCTGTGAATAAAACAAATATGGGCTTCGTTTATGTTTGATGAATAAATCACATGTGGCTGAACCATAGGACATTACACTGGGCAAAAGATGCCAGCTGCAGAAAGAGTACGTACTATTTCATCTATATGAAGTTCAAGACGAAGCAAAGTTCATTTATAGTAACCAAAATCAGAATAGTGGTTCAAGCCGAAAGGTGAAAAGATTACTTATTAGGAACGGACACAAAAGTGCTCGCTTCAGCAGCACATATACTTGCAAAAAAGGGGGGGGGGCATGGACACAAAAGAACCTTTTGGGGTACAGAAATGAGCGGGGCCGGGGAGAGAAAGTGTGAGGAAGAGAACCTTATTAAGCTATGCAATTAAGATTTCCACATTTTACTTATTCTAGTTATACCTCAATTTTCAAAATTCAAATATCTACATAAATAAAGATGAAGATTCTGTGTCTGAAGATAAAATATGCTCCATTCTTAACCTCAGGAACAAAGTATTTTTTCCTTTTTTTGTTAAGAGATTTCACTTAATAAAACCTATACCTAAAGCACATAAAAACTTTCAAAATGAAAAAAATGTTTAAAGAAAGGCTAACTTCATCTGTAGTGTACTGTCCTGTAAATGAAAGTGGACAACAAGGCCTATCTCACAGGATTTCTGGGATGATAATCAACTGAGGTAATGTAATAAAGCACTTAATACAGTACCGACTGGTCCATATAGCACATACTCATCACTTTATGGGTTTGCCATAATTCTCTGTCCATGTCCATTTCCTTCAATCTCTTTCAGCCCAATCCTCAAAAATTCTCAGCCCACCAGGCATTTGATATTAGTAGAATAAACCTAGAAGCTCCCTCAAAGCATGCAAACCATCAACAATTCCCACCTGATTCCTTAAGAAAAAACCCAAGCTGTCTAGGCCATGCTTCTCATACCGGGGGGTCCATACAAACCTCCGGGCACGCCGAGGTGCACCGAAGGTCATCGGGATCAATATGGCATATATACCTGAGGTGGGCTTACTTAAACCATTTGCTAAGAGAACACACAACACTGCTGAGAAGTGTAAGCTCCCGCTGTGGGCACTGCAGGTGTGGTTTGCTGGCCCTCACTCCTCCTAACCCACCCATGGACTCTTTCGCTCTCCCAACCTTCACTGCAGGAACAGTTTTAACAGCACGGGCACCAGGAATTTAGAATATTCCTGGCTTGGGGCACCTGGGTGGCTTAGTCGGTTAAGTGACTGCCTTCGGCTCAGGTCATGATCCTGGAGTCCCGGGATCGAGTCCCCCATCGGGCTCCCTGCTCAGCGGGGAGTCTGCTTCTCCCTCTCACCCAACCCCCTCTCATTCTCTCTCTCAAAAATAAATAAAATTTAAAAAAAAGAATAGAATATTCCTGGCTTTCTACCTTAGAAACCTCTAATCCCAAAAACTAATGATGTAATGTATGGTGATTAACATAAAAAAAAAAAAACCTCTAATCAAGGTACACCTGGCTTTTTATGCAATTTTAACTGATGATGGCTTAGGCTATTTCCTTGAATTAGCAACACCACTCTGTCTGGCTTACTAACCCTGCAAAGCAAAATATTTATTTTCAGTAATGTCGACATGCAAAAAATCCAAAGAACAGGAAACTACAGTTAAGAAAAACAAAATACCACAATAAGATTAACAAATATATGCAATTTGAAGGATACCCTTAGGAAATTGCCACTGTAAAAAAGAGTATTTTGGACACAACTGTATGCATGCCACAGTGAATCTTAACTTTATTTAAATAATTAGTCAATCAAGGGGAACAAATGAAACTCTAAGATAAAGTGAAAAATCAAATTGTCCTTTTTAGGATTAACCTGCCAGGAACCTCTGGGTGTTTTTACCCACAGACACCAGAATAAAATCATATGCAAATTTTTTTCTATTACTAAAGAAAAATGACAATTACAGGAGGAAAAAAAAACACAGAAGTCAAATGAGATTATCCTATCACCCAAAGAGATAAATCCTTTGAGGGGGTTTTCTATTCTTGTATTTAAACTATACATGCAGTTTTAAAAATCTTTTCCAGTTAAAAATTTTTGTAAATATCTGTGTATTGAATACTTTAACAAGCTAATGTTTGTTGGTCAAAGGGTACAAAGTTTCAGTTCTGTAGAATGAGTTACGTCTAGAGAGCGAATGTACAGGCATAACTATAGTTAATATCGTACTAAACAGGAAATATGCTACAACAGATTTCAGGTTGCTCTCATTACAAAAAGAATAGTCATGAGGAAATGACATGTTAATTAGCTTGACTGTAATAATCAGTTCACTGTGGATATCAAGTCATGTTGTAGATAAACAAAGAAATTTTTTTAGATAAAGCAGCCACGGGCGCCGGCGGGAAGCCACACTCCGACGCCCCACTCTGCTCTGCTCGCTAGGCCCGCCGGCCGCGCCCACCATGGCCACCACTCAGCAGCTGGTAGAAGATGGCGCTTAGTGGAAAGCAAAGGCTTTGACGAATACATGGAGGAGGTAGGAGTGGGAACGGCTCTGCGAAAAGTGGGTGCAATGGCCAAACCAGATTGTACCATCTCTGCTGACGGCAAAAACCTCACCATAAAAACTGAGAGCACTTCAAAAACAACACAGCTGTCGTGTAACCTTGGAGAGAAGTTTGAAGAAACTACAGCTGATGGCAGAAAAACTCAAGTCTGCAACTTCACAGACGGCGCGTTGGATCAACATCAGGAATGGGATGGGAAGGAAAGCACAATCACAAGAAAATTGGAAAATGGGAAGTTAGTGGTGGAATGTGTCATGAATGTCACCTGTACTCGGGTCTATGAAAAAGTAGAGCAAAAATTCCATCATCATTGTGGACAGGAATTAGCTGTGAGGATGAACAAGCTCAGTTCAATGAGCAAATCTCCATACTGCTTTTTTTTTTCATTACTGTGTTCAATTATCTTTATCACAAACATTTTACATGCATCTATTTCAAAGTGTTGATTTAATTAGGATCATTCCTTTGGTTAGTAAATTTGTGCTATGCGCAAAAAAAAGAAAAAAAACTTTTTTAAAGAATTTATCTGTCAGAGAGACAGACGACACTGTTCCTCTCTTACCTGCTTATCTTCCTCCTACTTCCACTAAGGACATGACACATGGCAAAACTTGGAGCCAAGGTCCATGAGAAGTAGTTCTCTTACTGAGTCCTGCCAGAAGGAAATAGAAACAACTAAACCATAATAGCAAATGGTTTTTGGATCTGACTGAAAAGAGCGCTGTACAGAAGTTCTTTAAAAAGCCATGGGGGAGGGCGCCTGGGTGGCTCAGTCGTTAAGCGTCTGCCTTCAGCTCAGGTCATGGTCCCAGGGTCCTGGGATCGAGGCCCTGGGGGGAGGGGCGCCTGGGTGGCTCAGTCGCTTGTGTCCAACTCCTGATTTCAGCTCAGGTCATGATCTCAGGGTTGTGAAATCAAGCCCCTTGTCTGGCTCCTGCTTGGGAATCCGTGCTTGGGATTCTCTCTCCCTCTCCACCTGTCCCTCCCCACCAACTTGTCTTAAAAAAATTTTTTAATTTAATTTAAAAAAAGTCGTGGAGGAAATATGAAGAAACTGATTAGTATCAGCCTAAAGCCAGTCCAACAAGTCTCTTGGAAACCACAAACTAAACCTAGGCAGCTTGAGGAAGACCATGTTAAGAAAACAGAACCCTCTTTCACCCAAAGGGAGCATGCCAGGTGACTTCAAAAAGATCCCCATCAGGATTTATGCCATTCTTCATTCATTCCATTCTGCTTGATCACTCTGAGATAGAATGAGGACTGAGATAGAAGAGATTTTCAGTGCAGTACTGGGCCAAAATTACTAACACTGTGGCACGTATTTGAAAGTAGCTCAGAGAGTTAGCAGTTAAGGTACTTTTAAGCCCTTACGTTCTCATGACAAGAAAAAAAATTCTGTAACAAGGTGATTTGATGATCATTTTGGAACATATACAGATACTGAATCATTATGTTGTACGCCTGAAACTAACACAGGTCAATTATACCTCAATAAAAATGTTTAACCACCCCCCCCAACCAAGCCACACTGTGTAACTTCAGGTGAGCACAGATAACCAAAGAAATACACTTTAGTGATTTCTTTTTTTATAGGCTTTCATTGTGATCCGAGGTGAAAATATAAAACCGTATCATTTAAATGGAACTGTACACATCACTAAAGTTATAAATCTAACACATAATAAATATGACCTATTCTGTATTCCAAATTTTCCCCAAACCACACATTTCCATAGGTCCATTACGGTTTCAAGAAAATACTAACATACAAGTTAAAAATTAAGTCCTCGGGCGCCTGGGTGGCTCAGTCGTTAAGCGTCTGCCTTCGGCTCAGGTCATGGTCTCAGGGTCCTGGGATCGAGTCCCGCATCGGGCTCCCTGCTCAGCGGGAAGCCTGCTTCTCCCTCTCCCACTCTCCCCTGCTTGTGTTCCCTCTCTCAATTGTCTCTCTCTGTCAAATAAATAAATAAAATCTTTTAAAAAAATAAATAAATCCTCAAGCTGTCCAATTCAAAGATGGAACTGAAGAACCTGCCCAACCAACATGAAGATACACATTCCCTTCTCTATGACTAAGCAATTCCATTCCTGGGATTACAACCTACAGAAAGTCTCACACACACATGAAAGGAGACATGTAAAAGAAGTGTACTGCAATGTCATTTGTAATAGGGAAAAATGGGAGGAAATACAAAATGTCCAACAACATAAAATGGACACACTTAAGTGTTCAGCACTTAAAGAATGAACTGGAGTAGCAAGAATCTCAACAAAGTTGAATAGAAGCGAACTACAGAAGAAAATATGCAATGACACCACACCCGCAAGTTTTAAAAAAACATGTAAAGTAACACTAACTATTGATGATTAATATTTACATTGACACCTGTAGTAAAAAGTATTAAATACATGGATGGCAATGATAAAAAAAAGAACTGGAGGTGCCTGGGTGGCTCAGTTGGTTAAGCAGCTGCCTTCGGCTCAGGTCATGATCCCGAAGTCCTGGGATCGAGTCGCGCATCAGGCTCCCGGCTCGGCGGGGAGCCTGCTTCTCCCTCTGACCCTCTCCCTTCTCATGCTGTTTCTCTCTCTCTCTCTCTCTCTCTCATTTTCTAATAAATAAATAAATAAAATCTTAAAAAAAAAACTGGAGAGATAGGGAACGGGAGAGAAAATGGGACCAGGAAGACCCAGGAGCTTCAACTACATCCACAAAGTGTTATCTTTTAAAGTTGGATAGTCAGGGGCACCTGGGTGGCTCAGTTGGTCAAGTGTCCGACTTTTTTTTTTTTTTTTAAGATTTTATTTATTTATTTGACAGAGAGAGACACAGCGAGAGAGGGAACACAAGCAGGGGGAGTGGGAGAGGGAGAAGCAGGCTTCCCGTGGAGCAGAGAGCCGGACATGACATGGGGCTCGATCCCAGGACCCTGGGATCATGACCTGAGCCGAAGGCAGACGCTTAACAACTGAGCCACCCAGGTGCCCCCAAGTGTCCGACTCTTGGTTTCGGCTCAGGTCATGATCTCGGTGTGGTGAGACTGAGCCCTGAGACTGTCTGGGCACTCAGTGCAGAGTCCGCTTGGGATTTTCTCTCTCCCTCTTCCTCTGTCCCTCCCCCTATACATGTGCAGGCGCGCGCACGCCCACTCACAGTCTCTCAAATAAAATCTTAAAAATAAATAAAGTTGGATGGTCAGCTATAAAGGCATTCACACTACTTTTACATAATCACTGTATTGTGAACTACTGTATACCTATGAGGCTCAGCACTCAGTACGGAGCTTGCTTGGGATTCTCTCTCTCCCTCTCCCTCTGCCCCTTCCCCCGTTCACGTGTGCATGCTCTCTCTTTCTCTCAATAAATACAATCTTTGAAAAAATAAATGTTGATACCATAAAAGCAGGACTCTTCTACAGCACTACATCAACATGTAGTGCAGGCAGTTCAGAACAGAGGCAGGGGGTTAAGGGAGAACCTGAACCACCCATAGCTCTATACAGATTCTAAAGCACCCACCACACTGCTGCAACTTCCAAAGGATCTAAAGATTTTACTTCCCCCCCGCCCGGGGGGGGGGGGATGCCTGGCTGCCTCAGTTGTAAGAGATGGAGACTCTTGATTTCCAGGTCATGGCTTTGAGCCCCATGCTGGGTATACAGATTACGTAAATAAAAATAAAACTTAAGGGCGCCTGGGTGGCTCAGTCGTTAAGCGTCTGCCTTCAGCTCAGGTCATGATCCCGGGTCCTGGGATCCAGCCCCGCATCGGGCTCCCTGTTTGGCAAGAAGCCTGCTTCTCCCTCTCTCCCACTCCCCCTGCTTGTGTTCCCTCTCTCACTGTCTCTCTCTGTCAAATAAGTAAATAAAATCTTTTAAAAATATATAAATAGAAAATAAATAAAACTTTAAAAAATAAAGACTTAACTTCTGTTTAGTTAACATTTCCACAGATTAGCAGTATTACTTGCTCCTACATTTTGGGAAGGAAAACAGAAACATGTGTATTTTATGGCAGATCCAAAGTAAGGCTTTACAAACAAGTATTTAGCTAAATATAAATTGTAATCAGCCTATTTCCTGAAAACCACTTTAGTGTTTTGTTTTGTTTTTTAAATCCATCCCTGGACACTGCATTAGAATATCTAATTATTAGGTATCCACTGGTGCCAAACCTGGGGAGTAAAATGCCATGATGGCACACTCAAGAGAGTATATTTCATCTTCAAAGACATGTCAAAAGTACAACCAGCTAGTTCCCATCAGTTTTCTCAAATCTCTTATCAAAAATAAACAAGGATTAAAAAAGAGATTTCAACCTAATAGGAAAAAAAACTATCAAGATAAAAACATTTATATCGAAACTTTCAATTTATTTCCTAACACCTTTTTGTCATTAATTTTTGAGCTATTTAGGGGGCCCATCCACATTCTGGTCATCAAAGACTTTATTCTAAGAAAGTTAATAATATACTGAAATGGTCTGAAAAGTTGACTTTTTATAGTCCATATCCACATCAGTATTTATTTTTCTCTTGTTCCTTCAAATAAATTTTAACCATTTCCAAATCAAGGATGATGATCTCATGCTTCCAAATCGGTCTCTTGCAGAGATCTCTTTCCTGAGCTTCAGACCCCTCATTCTAGTTGCCAACTAGATGCTACACAAACAAATGTTCTGAAATGTGCCTGAAATTGAACTGTGCCACGTCGCTAGACTGGCTTATCTTCCTCCTAGTTCCACAAGGGCAGTACCGTCCTCAGCCACCCCATACACATACCTATTTCCTCCCCTCTCTCCCCACCTGGTCAAACAGATGCCCATCTAACCTGAAGTCAACTTCAGGAATCCTCGCCTCTCCCACCTCAACTGCCCCATTTCAAGCCCGAATGACCTTCACCCAGGTTACTTCAATAGCCTCCCAAACAATATCCCTGTCTCTGCCCAAACTCTGCCGTAAACTACTATCCGCGGCAAAATCATCGATCTGACCTCATTACTTCTCCTTGCATGGCTCCCCTTACCCATAAGCCGGGCAAGGAAGGCCCTTTGAGAGCCTGCTTCCTTTCCCAGCCCTTCACCACACCCACAGGTGTGTCCTTCCCCATCTGCTCCACCCACAACGTCACCTTGCCCTCCAGACCCACCAGACCCGCCACTCTCCTGCTAGTTTATTTTTCTGTCTCCGTGCCTCTGGCTTTCTCTCCACACACCCGCACGGCGCACGCGCATACCCACCTGCTCGATCAGTGCGCATCTGCCACGACTCAAGCTGCCAGTCCCCACCACCTAGATCAGGTACATGTTTTCCAGACTCAACCCCTCCCCTCTTCTCCGAGAGGGGCCATCTTTCTAAGCAGTCCTCCCCCACTTCCGGTCCAAACACCATCCCTTTGGCAGCCAAGACAGCCATCTCCTTGGAGGAACCCTTGTCCTTCACCTATATCCTCTAATCCCCATCCACTTTCTTTCTACTCAGGTGTCTCATTTTAAAATGATGACAGGGGCGCCTGGGTGGCTCAGTCCATTAAGCGTCTGCCTTCGGCTCCGGTCATGATCCCGGGGTCCTGGGATCGAGCCCCACATCGGGCTCCACATCGGGTTCCCTGCTCCGCGGGAAGCCTGCTTCTCCCTTTCCCACTCCCCCTGCTGTGTTCCGTCTCTCGCTATCTCTCTCTCTCTCTCTCCCCGTCAAATAAATAAAATCTTTAAAAAAATAAAAATGATGACAACATGCCCATGGCCTCATTTTAGGGCACAGTCCTTTCCAGCCAAACCTTGGAGAGCAGCCTGCACTCACTTTCCTGTCTCCTCCACAGCTATTCACTCTTCCTCCCTCTGCAGTCGGACTGCCCCTCCAGGTCACTGAAGAGGAGCTCCTCAAGGTCTCCAGAGACTCCTACTGGCTCAACTTCAGTCCCTGGCTCCCTGGCTTTTCTGTGTGCGACACTTGCCCTACTCACCAAGCCCCTGTTCCTGAGGCTGGCTCCTCCCTGGGCTCCCAGGACACCACTCCCCTGGCTTTCTTCTCACCTCTCTAGCCCCTCACTTGCTCTCTGGGGACACACCCTTCTTCTGGACTTACCATTTAAATGCCACTGTGTCCTCCTTGCCTGGGTCCTCCTCCTCCTCCCATGGCTTCAACAAATCCCAAAGCTCTCTCCCCAGATCAGGTATACCTCCTCTATCTTATGGACAAGCCTGGGAAACTCTGATGCCCTACAGACAGCTCAAAAAAACTTTACCCCGATTCATTCATCCATTATTTATTGACTGCCTGGAGTCAACAGGTTGTCTGAACTTACCCTCTCTCCCAAATCTCATTTTTCTTCTATATTCCCTTTCTTGACAAGTGACCACATCACCTCCTGAGTCACCCAAGCCAAGAAACCCACAACTCATCCTTGTCCTTCTCACCACCCCAATACCCACATCCAGAGTTACCAAATCCCTCCAGTTCCCCAGTATCTTCAATCTGGCCCCTCTTCCACTTCATCCCCACTCTCACTGCCTCCATTCCACCTCAATCACCGGACAGCCACTGAGGCCGGGCTAGAACTCATTCCTGCAAGTCCTAATAGCCACAAAGAACAGGTCAGTATTTTGAAGCAATTTTAACTTTATGTGTCTACCTTTTTTGATGACATCAATTACACAGCTGGGGGAATCTATTACTTTATAGTTCAGCCCACATTCCCCCTTTTGATCACTGAAACTGTTAAAATCCATCAGTGCCTAAACGAATGCAATGCCTATATGTAAACTCAGAGATACTTCAAATAATGCTTAATAACTGTTAACATGAAGGGTCTGGAGTCTTGGTACTCTACTTGCCACAAAATGCCAGTGCACCATTTTGATTCACATAAACGATTCTGACACAATACTCCTTTTCTGCAGCCAACATTTCAAATTAAAATGAACACAAAATGGGAGCAGCTACAGAATCTGCCATCCGTATTGTCACATCACACATTTTCCAAATCTAGAGCGCACCACAGAATTTCAGGGACGCTAGGATGTACTTAACGAAAAGAACAGGAGTCACTAGAAAAATAATTTTTTGTGATTTCCATGACTAAAAACAAAACTTCCTATAGTTATGCATTTAAGCATGTTCCTTCTAGCTAATAGCAGAAAACCTAAGACTCTTCCCATTAAAAGGAACCATTCCACCCAGTCCATACCTTTAGAGATAGTTGTCTTTCTAAATTTTCAGTAATCCCTCAAATGTTTAAAAGTCCAATTTTAAAGAAATATCTTTCCCTATAGGGTCTTGCTGAAGTATCTCCTTAAGTCTGTATGACATCAGAAACAGATGAAAGTTCTAAATAAACTGCTCAGATTAAAAATAACTCTTCTTGGGCGCCTGGGTGGCTCAATCATTAAACGTCTGCCTTCGGCTCAGGTCATGATCTCGGGGTCCTGGGATCGAGCCCCGCACTGGGCTCCCTGCTCGGCCGGGAAGCCTGCTTCTCCTTCTCCCTCTCCCTCTCCCCCTGCTTGTGTTCCCTCTCTCGCTATGTCTCTCTCTGTCAAATAAATAAAATCCTTAAAAACAGTAATAATAAGATAATGCTTCTCAGGAAAGACAATGTCTCAATAATGAATAAAGTTAATCATCACACTCACAGATCATTCAATGTGGATTCTAGAAAGCAAAGACCCCTAGCCCTCAAGAGCTTTTATTCTTGTCAGAGGGCAATACTTAAATATACCTGTAGCAATCAGAGGACAAGACATTGTAAGAAATGAGCCTTGAACTGGACAGCCACGGATTAGTGAATGGAGAGGCTGAGTAAGGCACTCTACACAGGGTGTGGGCAAAGGGATAGAAGCCTCTGGAAGCCTCACGTTTGGATATATTGAGTTAGACAATAGACTGATATTTTATAATAGAATTTAACTTGCTAAAAAAAAATCTATTTGGAACATTTACCTGGCAACAGTAAATGCAGACCCAACTGGAATAAAAGAGACACTGGAAACAAAAGGCAAAATTTAATCTTCCACAGGAAATGAATACGCTTCCTCACTCCCAAATGGGAATGCACACCTGCCCACAAGCACTCATCCTTCAGGAAGTACAGCATAAGCGCCAGACTCTCACATTCATCCTGCCCTGTTCTCGAGGAATGTGGCACTGCTGGTTGGCTCTTTTTTAAATAGTTCTTGACACTATGTTTCTAAATCCTGCAATACAGAAGTTCAAAACAATTAAATGTTCCCTATGGCTTGCACAAAACCCATTCTTATTGGCACTATATAGGGATGAGTTCCATAAACCACCCAGGACCCCCTTGATTTCTTTCCCAAAACATTCCCTCTTTAGGAAAAGAAATAATTCTACAGGGTCCCTGGGTGGCTCAGTTGGTTAAGTGTCTGCCTTCGGCTCAGGTTATGATCCCAGGGTCCTGGGATCAAGCCCCGCATCAGGTTCCCTGCTCAGTGGGGAGCCTGCTTCTCCCTCTCCCCAGATCTCTCTCTCAACTAATGAAACCTTAAAAAAAAAAAAAAAGAATTCTACATATTCTACTCATTTCTCAAACACCAATGACTAACCAATTCACTTAAGTTCAACCCCACCCAACCAGATATGACCTAATACAGCTGTTTCCAAACTCATTCGTTTGGCATTTCAATACATGTCACATAATCCTTTTCAAGACTTTTATCACTTTTAAGACTTACCTTCCCTCCAATCAGAAATTCAGATCTAGAATCAATTAATCATTAACTTCCAAAGTTAGCTCTTAGGAACAAAGTACAGGCCTAGGACCCAGGTCTCCACGTCCCTAGCCCAAGAGATTTTCCATTTCACCTAAATGTCTCACTTCCATATGATACAGAATTTATTACCATTGTTTTATCATTATTCCCCCTGAAAGAAACATGTTTCACTGCCTTCACCCAACTTCTTTTGCTTATGATTCTGACACAAATCTGATCAAATGAAAACCAGGTAGTCAATTAACAAATAAAGACAGGGCACCTGGCTGGCTCAGTGGAGCATGTGACCCTTGATCTCAGGGTCATGAGTTGGAGTTCCACATTAAGTGTGGAACCTACTAACAACTAACTAACTAACTAACTGACTGACTGACTAACTAACTAACTAACTAACTAAATACCAGGGGCACCTGGCAGGCTCAGTTGGCAGAGCATGTGACTCTTGACCTTGGGGTTGTGAGTTCAAGTCCCACGCTGGGTGTAGAAATTACTTAAAATCTTAAAAAAAAAAAAAAAAAAAAGTAACAGACCTCATTCTGTGCCCTGTGACAAGTACCACACTAACAATGAACATATAGTGGTGAACAAGACAGACATGTCTGCCCTCATGAAGCTCACAGGATAATCTGGAAGGCTCAGAACTAAATTTACTCAAAGCCCCCAGTGCATTCATTCAATCATTCAATAATGAGCTAGAATATCATCTTTCTCCAAAGCATCAGAGTGCTTCATACAATTCATTCATAAGGTTAGTCTAAACTTGCTGCTTAGATGTAAAATGTTCAGGTCCCCAAATACAAATCACTACCTTGCTGGGATGCCTGGGTGGCTCAGTCAGTTAGGCCTCTGCCTTCGGCTCAGGTCATGATCCCAAGAGGCTGCTTCTCTCTCTGCCTGCTCTGCCTGCCACTCCCCCTGCTTGTGCTTTCTCCCTCTCTAATAAAATAAATGAAACCTAAAAAAAAACAAAGCAAAGCAAAAAAACCAAATCCCTACCTTGCAGATTAAAAATAGACATACATGAGTGAGATGGGGGATAAATTTATTTTTCAATAACTATTTATCAAGTGTCACCTCCAATACTACCATAGGTTGAGAATTTAAAATCAATTTATAATATTAAGAAAACAATTTTATAGTCTTTAAACACACTGGTGATGCAGTCATATTTGCAATTATGTAACAATTTATAACCTGGGAATACTTTCCACACACATTATCTTACTTAACCCCTCTATATTAACTGTTTTAATTAACAAGCTGAGGGCGCCTGGGTGGCTCAGTATGTTAAATGTCAAGTCATGATCCCAGGGTCCTGGGATCCAGCCCCACATTCCTGCTCATGGGGGAGTCTGAGTTGGACTTCCCACTCAGCAGGGAGTCTGCCTCTGCCCCTCTCCATCTGCCTCTCCCCCAGCTCATGTTCTCTAGCGAGTGCTCTATCATTCTCTTTTAAATAAAAATATTTAAAAAAAAATTAACAAGCTGATAATCAAGAAGTTAAGGAACCTGTTCAAAGCTCCCAGAGTTTCAAAACCAAGATGATTTCCCAATTCTAGATCCCTAGATTCTTCTACCAAATCACACTTTCTTAGTAAAAGCTCCTAGCAAGTTGTTTTTAATAATGCTAATACTACTAGAATAGTAAACCTTTAATGAGCACGTACTCACACGCTAGTTAATGTCCCAAGTTTTTTATGCAAATAAGTGATAATATTTACATAGGAGCAGATCAGTAAAATTTACAGTTCAGCTAATTTACAATTCAAGTGATTAAAAATATTCACAGTGGCATTAAGAATATAAAGCCAGCTTTAGAAAACCAATTTACTGTAAGAAACACAACCAAAGTAAGGGGCGACTGGGGACGGAGAGGGAATAACAAACCCCAAGAGGCTCACGTGGTCCAAAGGAAGAGGTTTCCCCACCAGATTCCACCACTCACACCAGTTTTATGGAGCATACATGAACTCTGAAGAGTTCGCCGAACAGATCATGCGACTGACTCGCTGAGCATCTTTGATGCCTGTGTTCCAACGGCTCACCAGCAGGCTTGTTTCTGAACCGCAGCCATGTGCAGCAATGCTGACACACTGTGGGTGGGAGCCCGGGGCGGGGGGGGGGTGCAGCGCAGCTGGGAACACAGCCACAACGCGTGGAGGTGGGATTCGAATGACAGTCGCAGCTTTGCCTCTGCAGAGAGTGACACAGTTCCCCTCCGTTACCTCACTGGATTTGAGCTCATGAAAACCAGAAACAAAACGGTGACTAAGTCCCTAAACAATGAGCGCAAGGTGATTGACACCTCCTGGAGGAAAAAGGAAAGCCCTCAGGAAGAAGCAAAATCTGTCACCAGGTCAAGCCGGCAGCCTTGAGGAGAACTCTGCGGCCAGAGGCAGGTAAGAGAGGGAGAACAGGGGAAGTTGAAAGACAAAGAAGGAGAAAAAAAACCCTTCAGTAACCTATACATAAACCCTTAAGCCAAAGAATCACATTTTCACAGGCCTGATCATCCTCTTTCCACCGGGGTGGCTGGCTTTAAGGGAAAACAAGTTGGTGAAGACTTTGATAGGTGGCCTCCGGCTTGGTCAGGAGACAACAACCCCTTTACCAGAAAACAAAGCAACTACAGTGAGACTGAAAGTGGCTTAAAAAAAATAATAATAATAATAATAAGCCTCCAAGAATGACTGAAGCTTCTTCCTGATCAAGGACAATGAGATTCCCAGTTCATTTTGGTCAATAAAACCAGAGACACACCCAATTTCCTGCCACTTTCATTCTTTAGTGTCGAATCTCCCATCCATGGTCAGTTCTCCACTCAGCCCAAAACTCAAATGAAGTGCATGACCGTATATGGAAGAACCTTTTAAAAATAAATAGCTAGTTTTTTTTAATTGCTAATATTTATTACAGATTATGTGCCAGGCATGGTGCTACTTTACAGATTGAGGCTTGAAGAGGTGCAAGGCCTTGTCCAAAACGCCGGCTGGCTAGCCTGGATTTAAACCCAGGCTGCCTTACAGAGCTGCCTGTCAGCAGTCAAGAACACACCCCTTCTTGGCCCATAACAAAATCCAGTTCCCTTTTTTTTTTTTTTAAATAGCCCTCACCTCAAAAGATCAAGATCCATTGTTAATTAAAACTGCACAGTCGGGGCGCCTGGGAGGCTCAGTCAGTTAAGCGTCTGCCTTGGGCTCAGGTCATGATCCCAGGGTCCTGGGATTGAGCCCCGCATCGGGCTCCCTGCTCAGCAGGAAGCCTGCTTCTCCCTCTCCCACTCCCCCTGCTTCTGTTCCCTCTCTCGCTGTCTCTCTCCCTGTCAAATAAATAAATCTTAAAAGATAAAATAAAAAATGGAAAAAAAACTGCACAGTCATAAATAAATTAATAATAAAACTGCACAGAACTACCTCCAGCAAGAATTAATTTTAAAGCTGACTTGCTGACACTGGTGCTACGTTTCCCTTTTTGTTTTTGTTTTTTTAAAGGATTTTATTTATTTGACAGAGAGAGACACAGTGAGAGAGGGAACACAAGCAGGGGGAGCGGGAGAGGGAGAAGCAGGCTCCCCGCTGGGCAAGGAGCCCGATGCGGGTCTCAATCCCAGGACCCTGGGATCATAACCTGAGCCGAAGGCCGAGGCTTAACGACTGAGCCACCCGGGCGCCCCTATGTTTGTCTTCTTGAAAGGTACTACTTTCCCCTGGAAGAGCTCCCTCTAATCCTCTGCACCAACTGGCAGGAATAATTATGCTTTGGGTACAGTTCATAGGATGCATTTCCTCTAGCAGAGCCCACAGGACCCCAGCTCGCACAGCAGCAGGCCCACCACCACAGTCCTTCCCACCAACTGCACCGAGTGGCCAACACCAGTCAGCAGAGAAAGCAATTTGCAAATTTCAGAGAGATCTGAAAGGGCAGTAAACTCCCCACAAAGGAAAACTGGCAAGAAAAAGCGACCCACAAGCCTGTCTAAACAAACAGAAACAGACCTTAAATGGACAAAAGTAATATTATTGTTTCTTTAAACCACCTACATAATATTTACATTCTCCCATAGCTGGGAAATGACCAACTCCAGTCAAATATCCCTGAATTCACCTCTGCGATGCCATTAAAACTTGCAATCTGCTGAAGGTCTAAACCAATAAAACTTCTGCTGGTTTAATTTCTCTTCACCAAATTCCACTGAAATTAGAGTCCAAAGAAATCAACTGCATTTTAAGTCCCTTGGAAAGCTCCACAAACTGTACAACACTGTGGAACGCTAAACTTCATTTTTAGTATTGGTATTTTTTTTCCTCCTATGTAATGCATGCAGCTATTTTGTTTTCTATTTTCATACAAGTTTTTCAGTTTTTGGTTTGCTGTTTGAGAACTGTAATCAGACACACATGAATTTCTATGACTTCACTGGCAAAATAACAAGAAGGATTCCTCGAAACAAGTATTTATAGGAAACTTTTAGAGTAAACTTGTTTGTCTAAGAACGAGGATTAAGGAAGGTTCATGATCTATCTAAAGTCAGAAATAATTCCTTACATCTCTTTACAAGATTCACTTAATTAAAATATTCTGAACAAGAAAAAAATTAAATGAGGGCAACCCAGGATTATAATAATCAGATTATAAAAGATTAAGCGAAAATGTTTGACACAGGCAAGACTTAAAGTATTGATGCCAGACTCTATCTAATTGCAATGTTTCAACAAAAGACAATAAGCTTATAAGTAAACAGTATAAAACTCCTTTTCGGTAGGTGGGGTTTTTAGTAGTTCGTCCTATAATCCTTTTTTTTAAGATTTTATTTATTTCTGAGAGAGAGAGAGAGAGAGAGAGCACAAGCACAAGCAGGGGGAATGGCAGGCAGAGGGAGAAGCAGGCTTCCCACTGAGCAGGGACATGGGACTCGATCCCAGGACCCCCAGATCATGACCTGAGCTGAAGGCAGTCACTTAACCAACTGAGCCACCTAGGCGCCCCTACAATCCTTTTTTCAATAACTGGTCTAATTATAAAACTTAGGTTCTTCTGACTTCTACCAGGGTGGTTGGAAATCTGGCACTAAATTTATTGAAATTCAACGATAAACAGGCACTTTCGGTCACTTTTTTTTTTTTTTTTAACATGGTTAGTAAAGGACACATCATCCAGCTCCCACCCTCTGTATTCCACAGTGTATTCAGAGGACACTGATGCTTTCTTAGTAATGCCTTTCCTTTCATAATTATAGGAGTAAAGTGGGGTAGGGGTTTTTTTTTTTTGGTTTGTTTTTTTTTTTTTTTGCTCCAAGTTTCAGTGATGTCAGCCTGAGCACACTCTATAGTATTTCAAAATGCCAGAATATGTAATGTCCCTTTGTAACAAACAGAAGAAGTCAAAAATAACCTGAAGTTTAGCTGACCACAAAAAAAAGGGGAACCATCTACCCAGCTAAATATGCACAGGACTCAAGAACAGGCTCTCTGGAGATTTCCTGCCTACCTCGCAAATGGTCAAAGGCCATGAACAATGCTCACACCAAGAGGAAGATCCACTTAGTAGTACAGAAAAATACTGAATTTACTGTTTAAAGGAATGCAACTAAATAACAATGAGGTGCCTTTACAAAGTTTTTCCTCTATTTTTTCTTTTACGTAAACAGGCCCAAAGTGAGGCTTGAACTTACAAACTGAGATCAAAAGTGGCATGCTCTACTAAGCCAGCCAGGGGCCCCAGTTTTCCCTCTATTTCAATGACTACACCCAGTGGAGCTAGGGGCACAAGGAAACTAGTTAAAAATACAGCCTTCATGGGTGCCTGGGTGGCTCAGTCGGTTAAGCGACTGCCTTCGGCTCAGGTCATGATCCTGGAGTCCCGGGGTCGAGTCCCGCATCGGGCTCCCTGCTCGGTGGGGAGTCTGCCTCTCCCTCTGACCTTCTTCCCTCTCATGCTCTCTCTCTGCCATTCTCTCTCTCTCTCTCTCAATAAATAAATAAAAATCTGTAAAAAAAATAAAATAAAAAAAATAAAAATACAGCCTTCAATTAGCGATATGAGTAGAACTAAGGGGATAACTAAGAGGTATAAAACGGCCATACCATCATCATTGCTAAGCAAAATTCCATTTTGTACATCTATCCTAGAAATTTAATCCATATGGAAAAGGTTTCTCGCTCAAAATGTTCACTACACTGTTATGTTTGGTAGCCAAAAAAGAAAAAAAAAATCAGAAACATTCCAGTTTTCCAACATTTGGAAAATAATGCCTATTCAGTAAAATACAAGGCAGACGTGAAAACGATAGCTGTGCTAGCTGAAATCATTCAGCAAGAGCTCGTTAATTCTAAGTTTAAATAGCAAGATTCAAATTTGTCAGATCAGAATTCCTTAAAAAAGTTAAAAATATAATTACCATATGGTTCAGCAATGCCACTTGTGGGTATATACCTGCAAGAACTGAAAGCAGGGTCTCTAGGGGGTATCTGTATACCCATGTTCACTGCAGCATTACTCACAATAGCCAGGAGGTGGTAGCCCCCAAATACCCACTGACTGATGGATGGATAAGCAAAATGTGGTATATACATACAGCGGAATATTCCATTAAAGGAAGGAAATGCTAACAAATGCTATAGCACAGGTGAACCTTAAGGACATTGTGCTAAGTGAAATAAGCCAGTCACACAAAGACAAATACTAATACTACATGATTTCACTTATATGAGATGTATAGTCAAATGCATAGAAACAGAAAATAGAACGCTGACTGCCAAGAGTATGTGGAGGGGGAGGGGTGCATGCAGCTTAATGGAGACACTTTCAGTTTCCAAGATGAAAAAGTTCTGGCAACTGGAGACATAGCAATGAAAAGATACTTAACACCACTGAACACTTAAAAATGGTTTATGTAAACAAAAACTGTAGAGATGGCAAATTTTAGGTGTTATTTTACCACAATTTTTTTAAATGGGATTTAAAAAAAAATCAGTATGATTGTATGTAACAAGACAAATGAGGGGCACCTGGCTGGCTCAGTTCATAATGAAACGCCTAATTCGGAGTCATGAGTTCTAGCCCCACCTTGGGGGTAGAAATTACTTTAAAAAAGGACAAATGACAAAACTAGGAAAACAATTCTGAAAAATAGTATTTGGATTAGGAAAGTAAGATAATGCACCATTTTCCCCCAAACTATATGATGCGATTTTTAGAGTACTCTTTATTATCAAAAAAAAACTTCAAAAACATATTGCTCCAGCTACCTATAAAACCTTAATATCCTTCCAGTAAAAATGACATGTTTATGAAAAATTACTTTTTAGGACATACAAAACAAAGATGGGAGCCAAATTTTGGACTAAGATCTTGTTCTTCACATGGATGAGAAATGATCTATACAGACTACAAACTAAAATTTTTTTAAAGACTGTATTTATTTAAGAGAGAGAGCGAGCAAGGGAGAGGAAGCGAGGGGGGAAAGGGGAGAGGGGCAGTGGCAGAGAGAAAAGCAGACTCCCTGTTGAACAGGGAGCCCGTGCGGGGCTCGATCCCAGGACCCTGGGATCATGACCTGAGCCAAAGGCAGACACGTAACCGACTGAGCCACCCAGGCACCTAAATTTTTTTTAAGGATTTTATTTTTAAGTAAACTCTATACCCAATATGGGGCTCAAACTTACAACCCAGAGGATCAAGAGTCACGTGCTCCCCTGACAGAGACATCCAGGCACCCTCAGACTACCAACTAAACCTAAGAGCAGGTTTCTGTTTTCTTCACCGAAACCCTAGCACCAGTCTAGCACATTGTGAACATTCCGTAAACACGGGAATGAATTTAGAAAACTACCTTACAATCTTAACACACACAAACATTGTCTAACCCACATTAACTTCATGAAAAACACTTTGCAGATTGCATTCTAAACCTCTTAAATCCAGATCTTCTCAATCTATTCTTCTGGCCTCCAATTCCTAAATTCATCCTTCTTCCTCCTCCAATTATCTCACTTTGTTTAGCGTCTGGAGAAAAAAAAAAAAAAAACTGAGTGCTGCAATATATAATTAGTAAATTATTCTTAGCTGACTGAATCATGTAGCAGCAGTTAGCAATTACAGTCCATAAAATATGTATTACTCTTGCTGTTTTAATACTCTATGAAATAATGAACCCCATTCTCTGTAAACTTAAGGCAGAGTTGCAGTTTAAAATGCCATTAAGACAGTTTTATCCTATCAGCTCATAGGTCAGAAAAAAGGGACGTTCCCCACACACAAGTTTCATAACCTCAAAATGCTGGTATGCATGACCCACGACAGGCTGAAAAACTATTCCCAACAGTAAAAGGCAAGTTCCCCTTCACGAAGAAAAATCTTCCCAGGACGCCTGGCTGGCAACCCATCCATCCATCTGCAGCCACTAGACGAGGGAGATCGAAACCCCTGGCAAGAGTTAGCTCTGCTTTAGCAAACAGCATTGTCCGGCAGAAAACAGAATGTGAGCCACATACATAGCTCTAAATTTTCCAGTAGCCATGTTAAAAAAAAAAAACAGGTAAAAATTATTTAACTCAGCATATCCCAAATATCATCATTTCAACATGAAGCAATATTAAACAATCACTCTGATATATTTTATATTCTCTTTCATTTGTCTTGGAAATCCAGTGCATATTTCACACCTACAGCACCTCTCAATTCAGGCCAGCCACATTTCAAGTGCTCAACATGTGGCCAGTAGCTACCATACTGGCCATTCCAGTTTTAGAATAATGGTCACTTCTAGGGGCGCCTGAGTGGCACAGTCGGTTAAGCATCCGACTTGGTTTCAGCTCAGGTCATGTTATCATGGGTCATGAGATCAAGTCACATCCTCAGCAGGGAGTCTGCTTGAAGACTCTCTTCCTCTGGCCCTCCCCCCACTTGTAAGTGCACTCCCTCTCTCTCTAAAATAAATAAATCTAGGATGATGGTCTCTTCTATTCGTAACATTTTTACATGCCTATCCCATTTTAATCATTGTTTATGGGCTTGGACATCCTACTGCATCTCTGGCCCTCTCTATTAAAAAAAAAAATTAAGAAGTAAACAAAAACCATTTGACTAGCCACTGAGAGCCAAACCAGAGCTAACTATTAAGAAAAACCTGGAAAACTAACCTCATCATAAAGAATGGTTAAACTCTGGTTAGTGGTATTAATATTAACTCTGTTTAATGCATCACATTATCCTTGAGGATGATGAGGTTTCTGTGGAACACATCTAGAGTTTCTGAACAGATGTCAACAGAAAAATGGGACTTGTTTTACAGGGATACACCTCAGTAAACTTTCCATCTAAACAGATGTATAGCTTTACCACACCCCACACAACAGAGGTGGTTCCCCGAAAAACTGTCAACCATACGAGTTTCCTTTGCGCTAAAGGAGCAAGCTCTTTAAACAAAAATTAGATGTTCTATTTGGTAAGCTTTTAAAAAATATTAAATGGAGGTGCCCGGCTGGCAGTAGGTGGAGCATGTGACTCTTGATTTGGGATTTTGAGTTCAAGCCCCATGTTGGGTGTAGAGATTAAAAATATTTTTAAAAAATAAATAAAACAAACAAAACAAAGTAGGCACCTCTCCCCTCTTAAAACCCTCTGCTCTCCAGGCACCTGAGTGGCTCAGTCGGTCAAGTGTCTGCCTTTGGCTCGGGTCATGATCTCAGGGTCCTGGGATTAAGCCCCGCATCGGGCTCCCTGTTCAGTGGAGAGCCTGCTTCTCCCTCTCCCTCTGCCTACCTCTCTGCCTACCTGTGCTATCTGTCAAATAAATAAATAAAATCTTTAAAAAAAAAAAGATATCAGGGTCCTGGGATCGAGCCCCTCATCAGGCTCCTTGCTCAGCGGGGGGCTCCTTGCTCAGCGGGGAGCTTCTCCCTCTCCCTCTGCCCCTCCCCTCTGCAGGAGCACACCCACATTCTCTAATAAATAAATAAATAAAGCTTTAAAAAAACCTTCTGCTCTTTCCCTTCATAGCAAAAATAAATTGTTTATAAAATAAATTCAAGGGGCGCCTGTGTGGCTCAGTTGGTTAAGCCACTGCCTTTGGCTCAGGTCATGATCCTGGAGTCCCTCGATCGAGTCCCACATCGGGCTCCCTGCTCAGCAGGGAGTCTGCTTCTCCCTCTGACCCTCCCCCCTCTCATGTTTTCGCTCTCTCTCTCATGCTCCCTCTCTCAAATGAATAAAAGTATTGAATCATGAAAGAAAGGCTTTCTTAAAATGAGGAAATATATGAAGTGAATTATACCTAAACTAGTAATTAACACTTATTACTAATATCTAATTTTTTTTAAAGATTTTATTTGACAGAGAGAGACACAGCGAGAGAGGGAACACAAGCAGCGGGAGTGGGAGAGGGAGAAGCAGGCTTCCCGCCGAGCAGGGAGCCCGATGCGGGGCTCGATCCCAGGACCCTGGGATCATGACCTGAGCCGAAGGCAGACGCTTAACGACTGAGCCCCCCAGGCGTCCCACTAATATCTATTTTTAAATGACTACTAATGTGTAAGATACCGTGGAGGCTTATGGTCTAATTGGGGGAGGGGGAAGAACTGTGTACATTTGTGTATCAAGGAACACTCCCAGTACCCAGTACTTCGACTTCCATCCAAAATCAGTAGGCTTTCACTCCTTCGAGCACCTACTAAGAACAGAGCATTTATTTTATGTGCTCCATGAACATGGCAGTCTTTGTCCTCATTAAACTAAATATAACATATTATAATTTTTGCTATGAAAGAACAGAGGGCTTTAAGAGGGTACAGGTACCAACTTCAGACTGGTGGTTCAGGAAGACTTCTCTGAGGGGAGAGGTAAATTAACATGGGAGGGAGAATGGAGGGCAGCAATCCCAGGCCAAGGTTCTAAGATGGGGAATCATGGATCTTGAAAGGAAGTGAGGCTAGTATGACTACAGTCCTCATCACATGCAGTTATTTAAAAGTTGTATCAGGGCGCCTGGGTGGCTCAGTTGTTAAGCGTCTGCCTTCGGCTCAGGTCATGATCCCAGGGTCCTGGGATCGAGCCCCACATCGGGCTCCCTGCTCAGCGGGAAGCCTGCTTCTCCCTCTTCCACTCCTCCCCCTGCTTGTGTTCCTGCTCTCGCTGTGTCTCTGTCAAATAAATAAATAAAATCTTTAATAAAAAAAAATAAAAAGTTGTATCAGAGAATGAACAAGAAGCAGGGCCTTGTCACATTGCTAATGCTTGCTTAGAACTAAACCTCTTCCTAGGCACTGTACAGAGTTCTTCAATGAGATAAGGATACAAACAGGCCAATTTAGCTAACAGCAGCTCCTTCGTATGCATCTATCCCCATCCTGCTCCGTCACTTCACCATTGCTTCTGAACACCTCCCCCCCTTTCCAGATAATGGTCTTGAGCCAAATCAGAAGTGAAAAGCAAGCCTCAAACCAGGAACTTTATCAAAAGACAGCTACTTATGGGCGGGGGGCGGGGGGAGGCAAGAGCTGATGCTCAGGGCTAAGAGCTGGGGACCACGCCACATTAGAAAGCATTTGGTCGGCTTCATTTTTTTCTTCTCCCAGAAAATGAATGTTTACAGTATGACATGCACTGACTGCCAAAGGAAGTCTAAAAAGAATAAGCACATTATTGGATATTTTTAGCTTTTCTTTTCATAAATGTTTTGTGTCACTGCTTTCCAAATAATTCCAAATCTTGCAAGTCAGCCAGAAGAAGAAACGGGATATAGAATGTATTGTTCATATAAGAGGGGACTAATTTTCTCTTGAAATTGAGTTAAGGGAATGTGTCTTTGTGAGTTCTGCTCACACAACACAAAATTCCAACGGATTAATACGTACTGTGTATAAACAGAATTTATCAGACATGGAGATGAAATGTGCAAATCACCGTGCACCAGGCAAAAGGACTGGTGGGAATGTTTGTATTCGACAATATAGGGATCAAAAATGAGTGTAAGAGTTAGTACAGTCAAAATACCTTCGAGGTTGTAAACCATCCTTTTACCCCCAGTGATTTATTGCCAAAGCTTCTAATGGGCACATGAATAAAACAGTGCAACTCATTACTGTCGATTCTAGCACCAAGACACAGAACCAAACAGCAAGTCAGAAAAATATTTAAATTATAATAAGGAAAGTACCCACAGGGTGAACTTGAGACCTGTTATGTGGAGTCGCACAGGCTTGCCTTAATAAACAATTCTTCAATATAACCTTTTTAGAAGTGTGAGTGGCTCAGAGACAATTTTAAGACTTCTTGACTATTCGGGGGACCTGGGTGGCTCAATCAGTTAAGCATCTGCCTTCAGTCTGGGTTATGATTCAGGGTCTTGGGACAGAGCTCCCTGATCAGTGGGGACTCTGCTTCTTCCTCTACCCTCCTCCCCAGCGTGTGTGTGTGTGTGTGTGTGTGTGTTTGCTCATGCGCTCACTCTCACTTGCTCGCTCGCTCTCAAGTGACTAAATAAAATCTTTAAAAAAAACTTCTTGACTATTCTGCTAAAGCAAGAGTGTCTCATTTCCTTATTTCTATTAACTAGCCAAGGCTCAGAAAGAAAAGTGATTACCTTAGCTATGGAGTAAGTTACGTTCCAATAGATTATATTAATTTTAGTCCATTTCTACTCTTGGAAGTCTGAATGTGCTTATGAATTACAGAACTGCCCACATTCTCGGTTCTGTATGAAACAACAGTGGATCCACAAGCATGAATTATGAACACTGTAATGAACATATATGCGTAACAGGCGGTCGACATTTTAAGAAAATCCTAAATTATAGATGTCCATATCTGCAAAGAGAAAATCAAATTTTAAAATTTGGGGGGTACCCGCCTGGGTGGCTCGGCTGATTAAGCATCTGACTCTTGATTTCAGGTCAGGTCATTATGTCAGGGTTGTGAGATGAGTCCCAAGTGGCCTCCCCTCTGGGCGTGGAGCCTGCTTAAGATTCTTTCTCTATCTGGGCGCCTGGGTGGCTCAGTTGTTAAGCGTCTGCCTTGGCTAAGGTCTTGATCCTGGGATCGAGTCCCACATTGGGCTCCCTGATTGGCAGGAAGCCTGCTTCTCCCTCTCTCACTCCCCCTGCCTGTTCTCACTGTCTGTCAAATAAATAAAATCTTAAAAAAAAAAATTTCTCTCTCCCCCTGCAGCACCACCCCCACACCGCACACACAGGTGCATGTGCTCTCTCTCAAAAAAAAAAAAAAATTGGGGGGGGTGGCTGAGAATTAACCAAAAGGAAAGTATGTGGGCCCTTTGGGGAATCACTTAACAAGGCCTTACCTTTCATTAAGTTAATTTTCCAGGGGGTTATTGTGAGAATCATAAGAAAGGGTACATTTGAAAAACCTGTAATGAGACAATTATTATCAAACGAGGAAAGCATTCATTCATACAACTATATTCACTGAGCAATCACTGTGTTTCCGGTACCAATGGACGCCCCAGGGATACAGCAATCAACATGACAACCAAACTGCCACAAAAAAGGCCTCCTCTCATTTCTGTTTCTGACCTCCAGACAGGTTTTTAAGCCTTTTTTTTTCTTTTTAAGAGTGTACCAACATAAGAAAAGGGTAACATTTTCCTTATAACCATAAGATTTTTGTTTTTGTTGGAGACAGAAAGAAGTTGGGCTATGTTCTTTGCCTGGCAAGAGAAGAAAAGAAATTCTTCATCCCCCTCCCCCTTTTTCTCCATCCTGCATTTACCACAAACATCTTGCTCTCTCTGGATATTTTCAGGAGTCCTAGAAACTGAATTTTCCTGGCTTTTTCACCAGGTGGTTCAGCACCAAAAAAATTAAAACTTACAAATTAAAAAATTTTTTTTAATTTACTATTAGCAATAATAGATCCTTAAGGCAACATCTCTCTTTCCACCTTTCTAGAGAAAGGATAAATTTCGCTTTTATGCTTTGTTAGAAATGCTTATCTTGGGGCGCCTGGGTGGCTCAGATGGTTAAGCGTCTGCCTTCAGCTCAGGTCATGATCTCAGGGTCATGGAATCAAAGCCCCACATCGGGCTCCTGGCTCAGTGGGGAGCCTGCTTCTCCCTCTCCCTCTGCCTCTCTCCCTGCTCATGCTCTCTCTCTCTCTCTCTGTATCTCTGTGTCTCAAATGAATAAATAAAAAATTTTAAAAATAAAAATTAAAAAAAAAAGAAATGCTTATCTTATTCTTATAATCACCAGCATAATAAAATGAAAAACGCAGGACCCCTGGCTGGTTCTTGATCTCGGGGTCATGAGTTCAAGCCCCACTGGGAGTAGAGATTGCTTAAAATAATAATAAAAAAAATAAATAAAATGAAAAAGGCTTACCTGTTATCTAACCTTAGGTAAAAGAAATGTTCTATACTTAGAATGCCTCGCTTTATATTTGTGAGTCTTACTTCTTTAACTCACAAATCTCATCAGGAATTTTAACACATTCAGTCAATTTAACCAAAATGCCCACAAAAATTCAGTTTCAAACACTTCTGCCACCTGGCAAGTAAGTCCCATAACTCAGCACCTTGCAGGTGTTATCGTTAGGAGGGGGAACACACAGGCAATAAAGCTTCAGAATATAAAGAACAAGCCCTTCAAGCAAATAACTAGTTCTTACTGTCCTGATTTTCAGCACGATACTCCAAAATACATATTAATGTTAAACTAATTCTAGGGTGCCTGGGTGGCTCAGTCGTTAAGCGTCTGCCTTCGGCTCAGGTCATGATCCCGGGGTCCTGGGATCGAGCCCCACATCGGGCTCCCTGCTCCGCGGGAGGCCTGCTTCTCCCTCTCCCACTCCCCCCTGCTTGTGTTCCTGCTCTCGCTATGTCTCTCTCTGTCAAATAAATAAATAAAATCTTTAAAAAAAATAAAAATAAAAAACTAATTCTAAAAGCTAAGTTACATTATGTAATATATATGCTAGATTAATGAATGGAAACACTGTATGTCTAAACCCAGAAAAAAGAAATTTTTATTTTTTAAAGCACTAAAACATGCTTCCACAATTCAAACTGGATATTCTGGCCCTTGTGAAGGAGCATCACATACCTAGAGAATCTGAGAACCAGCAAGTTTTCTGGAGAAGAGCCACCTCTGGAATCAACTTCAAACACCACCTCTGTCAAGTTCTAGTCAAATGGTGACGGCAGCCTTAAGTGGCAGGAGAAAATACAAAGTAGAGGAAAGAAAGACTGGAGAGGCCAAGTGAGAAGAGCCAAGTGAGAGAAGCACAAGGAAAAGCAATTCTTCCCTAACCGACAGAGAGGAAGAGTATTTCTGCCTTCCAAACCTCAGAGCAAACTCAAGCCATTAGAATACACTCTACGGAAAATAAAGGATCAGTTGCTATGAACTGAATGTTTGTGGACCCCCACTCCAAAACTGATATGAGGAAGCCCTAAATGCGAAAGGATTTGGAGGTGGGACCTGTGGGAGGTAATGAGGCCATGAGGGGGCCCCCACGATGGGATGTGTTTCTTTACAAGAAGAAAATTAGCCCGTTCTCTATGGGAAGTCACTGCAAGGAGTCAGCAGTCTCCCAGCCAAAGGGTCCTCGCCAAAACCCAAGCAACCAGCCAGGCACCGAGATCCACCTCCAGCCTCCAGAACTATGAGAAATATTTGTGTTTAAGTCACCTAGTCTATGGTATTTGTCACAGCAGCCTGAGCTAAGCCATCGCTCAAAGTGACTAGTAAATAGCACAGTCCTAAGCCTTAGAAACAATAAAGAGGACAGACTACCGCCCCAGAACTTGACTCAGGATTACCTGCTACTGAATAAGGGCACTTAACTTCACTCTTGCCCTTCACCATCCCCTCTCCCCCTCCTGGTTTGGGATTAAGAGGCTGCAAAAGACTAGAACTTCCGAATCATAAAAAGAAATTTGACCTCAGAAAGTGGTTAAGTAAACTTAAAAGGTCTGGCGAGGAAACCCTGACACATTACTCCGTCCTCACCCCTCCCATAACTCATCATCCGGCTCTGAACGATTTTCCTTGCCTCCAGTCTCCAGGACGAAGTCTCATAGCAATGGTCCGGGGAGCGCCTTTTGTTGAAGAGCAACAAATTTGTTCCATTACAGCCTCACTAATCTGATGGGAGCACGGCTGGGTTGGCAGGGCTTCCTGGTGTGGCTCCCCGGGCCAATAGGCCGCGGGTTCACGCGCGGGACTGAGAAGTCCACCCCAAGTGGCCCGCTTCGGGAAAGCCTTCCAGGGAAATACAGTCCGGGTCGGCGAAACCGGCCCAAGTTCCCTTCCCATCTTTTCCCAAGTCATACTTCCCACGGCATGTTTCCTCCAAAAAAGGAAGAAACCGGCCTAAGGCTCAACTCTACCCGGCTGGTTTTTACCTAGCACCGGAACTTGTTTGCAAAACACTGAAGGCACTCATAAACTTGAATTTGCAGGAAACGCACAACCTTGACTCCCGCAACCAAGGTCTAGGGAGCGCCTGCTGTCGTCCCCACCCCCACCACCAAGGTGCTGGACCCGGAAGGTAGCGGAGGCCAGGTCGCCAACGCCACCCGTGGCTATTACCATGGCCCCCAAGCCACTCGGGGGCTCACTGCCAACTGAACCGACTCCCAGTGGAGTCTGGAGCCAGGACCCCGACCACCGACTGCCGGGACGCAGAGGAAACGCCGGGAGTGGCCGGGGACGCCCCCACGCTCTCAGAAGTGTTCTCCCGCAGTCCGCCGCCCGAAGCAGGGCCGCAGAGGCCATCTGGCGCGGAAGGCAGGAGCGGGCCCTCGGTCTCCCGCCCTTCCACCTCCTTCCCTCGCGCTGGCCGCCCCCCGCGCACGCCCGCACGCCCACGTGCACAACCTCCAGGCACGACCCCGGGATCCCCAAAGGCAGAAGCCCCTTCTCGGCCGCCCCCCTCCTTCCCCGCGGGCATGCCCAGCGCGCCCCACTGATACACGTGGAATCGGGGATCCCGGGAGCTATGGGCGCCGGCTGTGGCGCCCGCCGCGCGTGCCACTCACTTGCTGGCCGGCGCGGGGCTTGCCCTGGGGCGCTCTCCTGAAAAAGGAGGTCCTGGCGGTGAAGAAGAAGTCCTCGGCGTCCTCCTCCAGGCTGCTGTAGCCGCTGCTCATGCTGCTGGTCCCTTCGCGCGTGGGCCGCCTCCCCGGGGCGCAGGCGGCCAGGCAGGGGGTGCCGCGCCCGCCCGCCCCGCGAGGTTCCCGGCGCGCGGCCCCGAGCCGCCGCGGGCAGTCCTGCTGCAGCTGCGGCCGCCGCTCACTCCGGCCCTGCCGGCCCCTCCCGCCGCCTCCCCGCCGGGCTCCGGGCGCGGCTTTAGCCTCCCAGCGCCTCGCGACCCCGCCTCCCGGGGCCCCGCCCACTCCCGTGTGCCCCTCCCCGGGAGGCTGGGAGCTGTGCCCATGCGGTCCGGGCACTCCTCGCGCGGCCGCAGGTGGGGGTGGTGCGGCCGGCCCTCCCAGCCTGCTCTTTCCCAGCAGTGTCTGTGCAACCCAGAACGCCCACTGCGACCGCGGCGTCTGGCCGGGCTGTGCCCCGGGTCGCTTCCCCAGCCTCCCGGAAACTGCCAAGTCCTCTCTGATCCGGCTACCCGACCCCCCACTCCGCTAGCTCGGGTTTTGGGGAGGACCAGACCGGGGAACTTTCCCCGCTGTCCCCGCCCTGCTTACCCCTCCCAGGGTCTAGCGGGCGGCAGTGGAGATTGCCCCGCCCGGGATCCCCCAGCCCGTCGGGCCTCTGGCGGCCGTTTCGCCTCGTCCTGAACCCCAGCATCTCGCCCCTCCAGAAGGGTTTAAAAGCGGAGAGGAGTGGGGAGGTAACAACTGGGTAGAGTTTATTCAAATGAAAACATCCTTTCTGGTAATTCAGTTGAGCTTCGGTCTTCCCTCTCGCCTTCTCTCTAGCGAAGGTTCATTCTCAGATAAGGACGGCCAAGGTCGTTATGATCTTAGAGGCCCCTTGGTGAAGGGGGTGGAGGGTGAATTCGTTCTGTGGTTCAAGGACTTATTAATTAAATGTGCGTTTTCGATGTTCCCTCCCACGATCCTACAAGGCATGGTTTCTGTGTTGGGGTAATGGGTTCAGGGAATTCTATTCACCCTCCTACCAAAAAAAGAAAATCCATATTTTCCGAAATCCTTCCAGTTAATCTTCTTTTAGAATGCAAAATTTTTGCCACGCCCCCTGTGGTTACCAGTCGTTTACACCTTGGTGTTATTGAACTGATTTAAATCATACTAGTTTCCTTGCAGAGATCTTGACTGAAAAGGGGTTGTTTTGAAGCTTCACCGCCACTGCTGGGGTGAGCAGGCTTTAGAAGAGGTTTCATTAAAAGAAGAAGAGAAGGGGCGCCTGGGTGGCTCAGTTGGTTAAGCGACTGCCTTCGGCTCAGGGCATGATCCCGGAGTCCTGGGATCGAGTCCCGCATCGGGCTCCCGGCTCAGTGGGGAGCCTGCTTCTCCCTCTGACCCTCTCTCCTCTCATGCTGCTTCTCTCTCTCTCTCTCTCTCAAATAAATAAATAAATCTAAAAAAAAAAAAAAGAGGAAGAGAAGGGTTAGAAAAGAGAATTTTCACCATTATCGCTGAACTTTCTATGCAAGAAAGATGGATAATGCATATTTCCTTTAATCCTCAAAACAGCTCTAAAGTAGTTAGTACTGATTTATGCTTTTTACACCCAGAGCAGCTGAGGTGTAAAGAGGAAAGTAGCTGTAGGTGGTAGGCCTGGGGCCATTCTGATTTGCTTTGTGTTTATCTGAAGGTCTGCAGAGATCCTTCTAGGTCCTCTGCTTGGCCCCAGTCAGCTGGGCCCGTTTATGCGCTAGTGGAGGGGCGAGCTGGCTCTTGAGTCAACATATCCCCAGGCAAAAGGAAGGATTGCAAACCTGCTCCACCTTCAGGCTTACACACCCAGCTTGCAAAGCTGCGCATTACCCCAAGTGATTCACAACTGCAAGAGGCAGGCCTCGGAGTTAGAGCCCATTTTAAAGATACTGCAACATTAAAAAGCCTTCTTCCCAGCCACACAGCTACTGAATAACTTAGAAACCAGGAATTCTAACTCCATATTGTCTTACTCAGTCTAAACTGATCGCTGGTGACACGCACATAACCTAATGTAAGAGAATAAGATGATTTTCTTACTTTGCGATAGATTTTTGTCATTTGGCTTCTGTTATTACATTAACCTAATCTTTATTAAATACCTCCAATTTAAGAGTAATGTATAGAAAAAAAGGGTAATGTATACATTAAAGAATTTAAGTAACTTATTTTACTGTGGATGGGAAGAGGGATACAACCCAACCTGAGCTAATTAAAGTTTCTGAATACTTGCAAGAAAAATATTAAAAGGAAAAATACATTAAAGTGTTTTATGGGGCGCCTGGGTGGCTCAGTTGGTTAAGTGTCTGCCTTCAGCTCAGGTCACTATCCCAGGGTTCTGGGATCGAGTACCACTTCAGGCTCCCTGCTTAGCCCGGAGTCTGCTTCTCCCTCTACCCCTCCCCGCTGCTTGTGCTCATGCTTGTGCTCTCTCTCTCTCTTGCTCTCAAATAAATAAAAATAAATTAAAATTTAAAAAAAATCTTTAAATAAATAAATTAAATTAAGTGTTTTATGATCCACCATACCATAACAAGGATTTTTTTCATGGTATTATTTTTAAGTTCCAAAGGACTGGATGTTTATATCTCAGCACATCATCAGAATCAGTTTTAACAAAAAGGCATAATTGAATAATGAAGTAGAAGTGCTTTTAAGCAACAAAAAGTAAAAAAGGAAGGAAGAAAGAATTGGCATTTTCTTTCCTAAAAGCATCATAATAATATTTCTAAATTTTTCTGATAGTATTCTTGATAAAAAATATATTAAAATTTGGTTCATGAAATTAGTATTTAAAAAATTCAAAATGTCCCATTAAGGGCACCTGGGTGGCTCAGACAGTTAAGGGTCTGCCTTCAGCTCAGGTCATGATCCCAGGATCCTGGGATCAGGCCCAACCTCAGGCTCCCTGCTGAGTGAGGAACCTGCTTCTCCCTCTTCCTCTGCTCCCCTGTTCTGCTCTCTATCTCAAATAAATACAGAAAATCTTTTTAAAAAAATAAAAACTGATGTCTTTAAAAAAAAGTCACATTATGCAACTAGACATTTTTACCATTTAAAAATGCAAGGAAGGGGGTGGACTAAATAAAATGTATGCAACCAAGTTCAGCTTTGAAAGAACTTACTGTGAAACACAATAGGATTTGTAAGGGGACTCCATTACCATGAATGTTCCAGTGATATAAGATCCTAATGATTTAAATTTATAGCCTAGTAACCTTGTATTTTCATCTTAAATGGGGGAATATATTTAAAACTGAATAAATAGGGCGCCTGGGTGGCTCAGTTGGTTAAGCGACTGCCTTCGGCTCAGGTCATGATCCTGGAGTCCGGGGATCGAGTCCCGCATCCGGCTCCCTGCTCAGCAGGGAGTCTGCTTCTCCCTCGGACCCTCCCCCCTCTCATGCTCTCTCTCTCTATCTCATTCTCTCTCTCAAATAAATAAATAAATAAATCTTTAAAAAAACTGAATAAATATATGCAAAAATTATAAACACACAAAAAAACTGAATAAATATATGCAAAAATTATAAACACACAAATGTTTTGTAATTTTAATCATCCTGTACATCAAATCATTTTCCTTGAATCAATGTAAAAGGAGACACTTCAGTAACAGTTTAACCCTTCTTTTTTTTTTTATTTTTTTTGTTTGAGAGAGAGAGTGAGAGAGAGAGAGAGAGCGCAAGAGAGGGGGTAGGGTCAGAGGGAGAAGCAGGCTCCCTGCTGGGCAGGGAGCCCAATGCGAGACTGGATCCTGGGACTCCAGGATCATGACCCGAGCCGAAGGCAGTCGCTTGACCAACTGAGCCACCCAGGCGCCCCAGTTTAACCCTTCTTGCTCACCCAATAAAGCCCTCCAGGAGAGAAATGCCTGGCTGGCTCAGTGGGTAGAGCATGCGACTCTTGATCTCAGGGGTTATAAGTTTAAGCCCCACACTTGGGTTGGAACTTACTAAAAAACAGGGGCACCTGGGTGGCTCAGTCGGTTAAGCCGTTGCCTTTGGCTGGGGTCATGGTTGCAGGGTCCTAGGATTGAGCCCCACATCGGGCTCCCTGCTCAGCGGAGAGCCTGCTCCTCCCTCTGCCTCTGCTTGTGCTCTGCCTACTTGTGCACTCTCTTTCTGTTAAATAAATAAATAAAATCTTTAAAAAAAAGAACTTACTAAAAAACAAAAACAAAAAAAAACAGGAGAAAAATTATCCTATAAATGTGATTATAAGTTTAAATCATTCAGATTCTTTAAGCACAAATAGTACAAACTCAAATATAATCAATATAGGAAAAAAACATGTTCAGCACAGCTCACCCTTTAACTAAATATATTTAAAAGTAAAATTTTTCTTTTGTAAACTTATCCTAATAAAACACAAGATCACAAAGGAAAAGATTTGTAGGTTTGCATAAATTTTTAATATTTTTAACACACACATAATGGTAAAAACACTGAAAAACTGAGGGAAATATTTACCATATAACTGATATCTTTACAATACAAAGAGCTCATACAAATCAATAAAAACTGTGAACAACTAATAGGAAAATAAGCAAAGGACATGACAATCAGTTTATAAAAGGAAAAATAGAAGTAACTTATCAGTCTTTTGTGCATTACAATTTTCACTCAGTAGGGGCACCTGGGTGGCTCAGTCCTTTAAGCGTCTGCCATCGGCTGAGCTCATGATCCCGTGGTCTTGGGGTCTCAGGATCAAGCCCCCTCACTGGGCTCCCTACTCAGTGGGGAGCCTGCTTCTCCCCTCTCCTCTGGCCCTTCCCCAGCTCTTGCTCTCTCTCTCATGCTGCTCTCTCGATTTTATTTATTTATTTATTTGAGAGCGAGAACTTGAGAAAGAGAGAGAGATCAGGAGAAGGGAGGAGGGTCAGAGGGGGAAGCAGGCTCCCCACCGGGCAGGGAGCTGGATGTGGGACACGATCCCAGGACCCTGGGATCATAACTGAGCCAAAGGCAGACGCTTAACCTACTGAGCCACCCAGGCGCCCAAATAAATAGAATCTGAAAATAAAAATGAAAATAATAAAATGTTCACTTAGACAACAAATATTTAATGAGCACATAGTATCAGGGGCACCTGGGTGGCTCAGTTGGTTAAGCGACTGCCTTCGGCTCAGGTCATGATCCCAGGGTCCCGGGATTGAGTCCCGCATCAGGCTCCCTGCGCAGCAGGGAGGCTGCTTCACCCTCTGACCCTCCCCCCTCTCATGTGCTCTCTCTCTCTCTCTCTTCTCTCTCTTTCAAATAAATAAATCTTTAAAAAAAAATGAGCACAATCAGGGAAATCCAAATCAAAACCTCAATGAGATACCACCTCACACCAGTCAGAATGGCTAAAATTAACAAGTCAGGGAACGACAGATGTTGGCAGGGATGCGGAGAAAGGGGAACCCTCCTACACTGTTGGTGGGAATGCAAGCTGGTGCAACCCCTCTGGAAAACAGTATGGAGGTTCCTCAAACAGTTGAAA
>NW_027397076.1:39532053-39535426 GCF_003265705.2 Callorhinus ursinus
TGGGGGTGGGAGGGATGGGGTGGCTGGGTGATAGACATTGGGGAGGGTATGTGCTATGGTGAGCGCTGTGAATTGTGCAAGACTGTTGAACCACAGATCTGTACTTCTGAAACGAATAATGCAATATATGTTAAGAAAAAAAAAAAAGAAGAAGAAGATAGCAGGAGGGGAAGAATGAAGGGGAGTAAATCAGAGGGGGAGATGAACCATGAGAGATGATGGACTCTGAAAAACAAACTGAGGGTTCTAGAGGGGAGGGGGGTGGGGGGATGGGTTAGCCTGGTGATGGGTATTAAAGAGGGCACATTCTGCGTGGAGCACTGGGTGTTATGCACAAACAATGAATCATGGAATACTACATCAAGAACTAATGATGTAATGTATGGTGATTAACATAACAATAAAAAATGGGGAAAAAAATGAACATATACTATCTGCCAAACACTGACCTCAACACAAAGGCTACATCACTGGACAAAACAAACAAAAATTTTTGTCCTAGTAGAGCATATGTTTTAGTGTGGTTAGAGGGAGACAGGCAAAGCAAAGATGACAATTATACAGTGTGTTAGAAGGTAATAAGTACTCTCACATAAATCATGGAAGAAAGATAAAGAATGTTTTATATAGACTTGTTATTTAGGCTCTCGCTGAGAAAGTCACTTTTCAGCAAAGACATGTAGGCAGTAAGGGAACTGGCCATGTAGATATCCTTGGGGAAAGTATTTCAGGCAAGGAGAACAGCAAGTGCAAAGGCCCTGAGGTAGGAATGTGCTGGCATATTTGTTTTTTTTTTAATATTTTATTTATTTATTTGAGAGAGAGAATGAGAGCATGAGAGGGGGGAGGGTCAAAGGGAGATGCAGACTCCCTGCTGAGCAGGGAGCCTGATGTGGGACTCGATCCCGGGACTCCAGGATCATGACCCAAGCCGAAGGCAGTCACTTAACCAACTGAGCTACCCAGGCGCCCCTGGCATATTTGAATAAGAACAAAAAAGCCAGTGTGTCTGAGTAGGTGATTGGAAGAGAAAGTTGTAGGAATTTCAGTACAAAAGGTAACAGAAAGCTTATTGTCTGTATAATGCTGTAAGAGCACTTACAGAGGCTTTGATTTTGTTTTTCACTCTGAGAGGAATAATGACTGGAGATTTTGAGCAGACGAATGGCATGATCCGACTTACTTCTTTTTTAATATTTTATTTATTTATTTGACAGAGAGAGAGAGAGAGAGAGCATAAGCAGGGGGAGTGGCAGGCAGAGGGAGAGGGAGAGGCAGGCAACCCAACAAGCAAGGAGCCTGATGTAGGGCTCGATCCCAGGACCCTGGGATCATGACCTGAGCTGAAGGTAGACACTGAACTGACTGAGCCACCCAGGCTCTCCTTGACTTACCTTTCTAAAGAACTCCTTTGGTTGCTGGGTTGAGAACAGAGTGTTAAGGCTTATGAAAACTCAAGCAAATGAAAACAACAAGGTACATTTTCCACTCATGAAACTGTCAAGGTCTCATGGGGCGCCTGGGTGCCTCTCCCTCTGCCACTCCCCCTGCTTGTGCTCTCTCTCTCAAATAAATAAATAAAATCTTAAAAAGAAATCCCTTGGGTGGCTCAGTTGTTAAGCATCTGCCTTCGGCTCAGGTCACGATCCCAGGGTCCTGGGATCGAGCCCCGCATCGGGCTCCCGGCTCTGTGGAAAGCCTGCTTCTCCCTCTCCCACTCCCCCTCTTGTGTTCCCTCTCTAGCTGTGTCTCTCTCTGTCAAATAAATAAAATCTTTAAAATAAAAAAAAAAGAAAGAAATTGTCTAGGCCTGGGGGTTTTTTTGGTATTTTTCTTTTTTTAAGTAAGCTCTGTGTCCCATATGGTGCTTGAACTCATGACTCAGGACCCTGAGATCAAGAATCGCTTGTTCTACCCACTGAACCAGCAGGTGCCCCTGAAACTGGCAAGTTTTTTTTAAGATTTTATTTATTTATTTGAGAGAGAGAGAGAGCACACGCGTGTGCAAGCAAGCACAAGTGGGAGGAGGGGCAGAGGGGGAAGGAGAAGCAGACTCCCCGCTGAGCAGGGAGCTGGATGCAGGGCTCCATCCCAGGACCCTAAATTCATGACCTGAGCCAAAGTCAGACACTTAACAGACTGAGCCACCCAGGCGCCTCGGCAAGTATTTTTTAAAGCAGGTCGTGAAACAACATGAGTAATATGATTACATTTGTATAACTATAATTGTAGGTAATATTCTTAAGATGTGCTAAGAACTAAGATAATTTATCAGAGAGATTTAGCATAAAGACCTCACGGACAGATAACTTACTTTGATACCTATATCATATGGAAAAGTGTGGACTTGGGGGCGCCTGGGTGGCTCAGTCGTTAAGCGTCTGCCTTTGGCTCAGGTCATGATCCCGGGGTCCTGGGATTGAGCCCCACATCGGGCTCCCTGCTCAGCGGGAGGCCTGCTTCTCCCCCTCCCACTCCCCCTGCTTGTGTTCCTGCTCTCGCTGTGTCTCTCTCTGTCAAATAAATAAATAAAATCTTTAAAAAAAAAAAAAAGTGTGGACTTGGAGGTCAGGTCAACCTGAGTGTGAATGATAATATTGTCACCTAACTCTTCTTTGACCTTTAACAATTTAATTAGCTTATCTGTGCCTCAGGTTCATCATGACTAAAATAGGAATAACAGGGGCGCCTGGGTGGCTCAGTTGGTTAAACCGCTGCCTTCAGCTCAGGCCATGGTCCCAGGGTCCTGGGATCGAGCCCCACGTCGGGCTCCCTGCTCATGCAGGAAGCCTGCTTCTCCCTCTGCCTGCCGCTCCCCCTGCTCGTGCTCTCTCCCTCTCTCTCTCTCTCGCTCTCTCTGTGTGTCAAATAAATAAATAAAAAATCTTTAAAAAAAAATAAATAAAATAAGAATAACAATGTTCCATTTTAGGGCTCCTGGGTGGCTCAGTCCATTAAGCATCTGCCTTCGGCTCAGGTCATGATCCCAGAGTTGTGGGACCGAGCCCCTGCTCAGCGGGGAGTCTGCTTCTCCCTCTCCCTCTGCCCGTCCTCCCTGCTCATGCTCTCTCTCTCACTTACTCTCTCTCTCAAGTAAATAAAACCTTAAAAAAAAAAAAACCAAAAACAGAAGACAATGTTCCATTTTATTCTCTTAGTTTACTATAAAGATTAAGCAAGAGAATCCCTGTAGGGGCGCCTGGGTGGCTCAGTTGGTTAAGCGACTGCCTTCGGCTCAGGTCATGATCCTGGAGTCCCGGGATCGAGTCCCACATCGGGCTCCCTGCTCAGCAGGGAGTCTGCTTCTCCCTCTGACCCTCTTCCCGCTCATGCTCTCTATCTCTCATTCTCTCTCTCTCAAATAAATAAATAA
>NW_027397076.1:39535526-39542981 GCF_003265705.2 Callorhinus ursinus
AAAAAAAAAAAAAAAAAAGAGAATCCCTGTAAAGCCCCTTGGCATAGAATAGGGCCAAGCAAATATTAGTCTTTTTTGCCCCAAATATTGACCTTGTTGTATATTCAACATCCATCATCCACTTCCTTGTTAACCAAACAAGGACTCTAGTTCAGGAATCCTCCCCTCTCAGGGAAGGGTGTCCAATCCCAGGTCAGGAGTAAGGCCTGATTTCACTCAGTTGCAGTGGTCCCATGACACCTGCTGGGGATTGCTTTAGGTGTGTAGGTGTGAGCAGGTCTCATAGCTGTTAAGACATTGAGACCTGATGGAAAGTTGGCTGGGTGGCTTTTGGAAAAAGTTTCCTCACCTTGAAAAGAGACTCAAAACAAAACAAAACCACTTTCTCTTCTTGCACTGGACATTGTCATGCCTGATTGTGGTACCTGTGAATTCTGTAGCCATTTGATGGACAAAACTGATAGGCTCAAAGCAGGATGATGGGAAGAAATGACATGGGTCTTTGAATTACCCAACTCTGAAGCTGCCCTAATTAGGACTCCTTCTTACAATATATTTTCTTTATTGTCTAAGCCAGGTGAGTCAGCCTATATCATCCTTATATGTTCCTATCATTTCTTTATTTTTACTGCTGGGAACGTCCCTCTCATCATATTTCTGCCAAGTTCTAATCTTCTCCATCAACATTGGGTAGAATCAATGGAGGCACAGAGAGAATCAGAAATAAGATTTTCAAAATGAGGGGCACCTAGGTGGCTCCGTGTCAGTTAAGCATCTGCCTTCAGCTCAGGACATGATCTCCGGGTCCTGGGATCAAGCCCCAAGTCAGGCTTCCTGCTCAGCGGGGAGTCTGCTTCTCTCTCTCTCTCTCTCTCCCTTTGTCCCTCTCCCCTGCCCATGTTCGCTCTCTCTCTCAAATAAATAAATAAAACCTTAAAAAAAAAGATTTTCAAAATGATAAATAAATTATTCCCCTGGAAATAATTTAGAAAATTCACTCTGTCACATTCCAACCAACAAACCCATCACAAAGGGTTGGTCTTTAAAATGGCCTTAAAGAAGAAAAAGAAATGTGCTAAAATCTCTCTCAAAAATTCTGTGATAAAGATGATAGAAGTTGGTTACTTCAGGACTGGTATTTAGAAAATACGCACTGGGTAGCTAGTGTCTCTTCTGCTTTGTCAGAAATAGTGTCTGTGGCATCCACAATCACTGGTTACTTCCATTTTGTTCATGACAGCAACAGAAATAAACAATATAATACCTGGAAGGCAGTGTGTTAGGTGGTTAAAGATGTGGGCTTAGAAACTGCTAGGGATGCCTGGCTGGCTCAGTGGGTAGAGCATGTGACTCCTGATCTTGGGGTCCTGAGTTCAAGCACCATGTTGGGCATAGAGCTTACGTTAAAAAGAAAAATCAGACCACTATGTTGAAATGTAGGCTAACACGGTGTGACCCACAGCAAATTGTCTAACCTGGTTAAGCCTCAGTTCCACGTCTGGAGAGTGGGGGATAACCACATGTTTGGTGTGTGTGTCCAAGTAGATTTCATCTTAGGCTTCTGCATCCCTTCATTACTCTAATAAGAACTGGCCAAGGAAAAGCACCTATCTGGTGAAAACGTCCTTCATCATTCTGATACTTAATCATGTTACCTAATATCTCAGACCCTCAAAGCCCTTGACCTTAACACTCTCATTACATGATAATTGCCAGGGCGCCTGGGTGGCTCAGTCGTTAAGCATCTGCCTTTGGCTCAGGTCATGATCCCAGGGTCCTAGGATCGAGCCCCACATCGGGCTCCCTGCTCCGCAGGAAGCCTGCTTCTCCCTCTCCCACTCCCTCTGCTTGTGTTCCCTCTCTCACTGTGTCTCTGTTAAATAAATAAAATCTTCAAAAAAAATAATTGCCTGTCTCCATGCAAAGATAAAAAACCAAAAGACAGAAATGGGAAGACTACACACCAAATTTGGGAGAGAAAAGGGAAGAAGAATGGGGAGCAATTTTTACCTGGAGCTGTGGCATTTTATTTCATTAAAAGGAGAAAGGATGGGTGCCTGAGTGGCTCAGTTGGTTAAGCAACTGCCTTCGGCTCAGGTCATGATCCTGGAGTCCCAGGATCGAGTCCTGCATCGGGCTCCCTGCTCAGTGGGGAGTCTGCTTCTCCCTCTGACCCTCCCCCCTCTCATGCTCTTTCTATCTCATTCTCTCTCTCAAATAAATAAATAAAATCGTTAAAAAAGAGAGAGAGAAAAGATGAAAACAAATACGACAAAATGTTAATGTGTATTTTGTATGGGTATTGGAAATGTGTTTTTTTGCAGTATTGTCTGTGTTTTTTATATGCTTTGAATTTATTTCTTAATTTTATAATAGGAAAAGAAAACCAAAGGACATATAAAAAATTGCAATTTTCCAAATAATTACATTCTTTAAAAAATAATTACATTTTTGGATGGCTGGGTGGCTCAGCAGGTTAAGTGACCGACTCTTGAAGTCAGCTCAGTTCACTATCTCAGGGTCCTGGGCTCGGCCCCAAATCAGGCTGTGCACTCAGCATGGAGTCTGCTTGGGATTTTCTCTCTCCCTCTCCCTCTGCCCTTCCCCCCAAAGAAAACACTAACAGTGAATTATTTTGGCAAACATACAGGACTTTCAAAGGGCATTTGAAACTGAAACTTAATTCCGTGGGTTGTTCCTCAAATAATTGGGAATTTTACTGAGTAAACACACTCTGTTTGCCTTCTTTAAAATACTAGTTTATGGGCACCTGGGTGGCTCAGTCGTTGAGCGTCTGCCTTCGGCTCAGGTCATGATCCCGGGGTGCTGGGACACCCAATTGGTGTTGTGGTTTTTAATTTCTAAGACATTATTCCTAAAGAGGATCCCTCAATAAGGAAAAAAATAATAATAAATTCATTGAACATTTGCTGAGCTCTTGCTATGTGCTTGATCCTGAGTGCTTGGTCTATATTAACTCACTGACTTCTCACAACAGCTTTCATTTTCCCCTGATGAGAGAGAAGCAGGCAGTACCCAATACAGCTACCACATGGTGAAGCTGCCTTAGCTCCTAAGTTCGCCCCCCCCAACCCATTGGACTACACTGCCTTCGGGGCTCAACCAGTCTAGAATGGGAGTCGAGGGCGCCTGGGTGGCTCAGTTGGTTAAGCGACTACCTTCGGCTCAGGTCATGGTCCTGGAGTCCCGGGATCGAGTCCCACATCGGACTCCCTGCTCGGCGGGGAGTCTGCTTCTCCCTCTGACCCTCTTCCCTCTCGTGCTCTCTATCTCTCATTCTCTCTCTCTCTCTCAAATAAATAAATAAAATCTTTAAAAAAAAAATGGGAGTCGAGTCAGACCGTCTCAAAAAACCAGGTCTCTGTCAGTCAGAAATAATTTGCAGTGAATTAATTTTAATAAATAGAGTGTATTTGTGTGAGAGAGATTTGCTATTTGAAGTTTGAAATGAGAGAGGATTGTTTTTTATTCAATTGACCAGGACACTGAATTTCCAAAATTCATTTTGATCAGTCCTTCCACTAATTTAAGTCCCCACCCTACCCTCGGCTTCTGCTAAAGGCTTAGTAGCTCTACATGCCTTATTTTGAAAACAAGGAGGGAGAACCTGCATTCATTTTGCCATGGAGTAGTCACCATTATTTTCTTTAAGATTTTTTTTTTTTAAGTCATCTCTTATTTGGGGCTTGAACTCCTGACCCTGAAATCAAGAGTCACATGTGTCACTGACCGCACCAGTCAGGAGCCCTGAGTAGTTGCCATTATTGTGGCCGGTTCCCATTGGCATTACTTCTTGCAGGGGCATCTAAAAACAGAGTCTGTGCCTGGGAGATTACTACTGTCCTCAAGAGGAAGAGTCACCATCCACGATTGGGACACCTCTTGTCAAGTGATGCCCCCTCTGTAGACATGTTCATTTTCTAACTTCTGAAGAACAAAAAGACATTTTTTGGCAAGTTTTTTTTTAAGATTTTATTTATTCATTTGAGAGAGAGAGAGACAGAGAGAGCACAAGCAGGGGGAGAGGTAGAGGGAGAGGGAGAAGCAGGCTCCCGCTGAGCAGGGAGCCCAATGCGGGGCTCGATCCCAGGACCCTGAGACCATGACCTGAGCCGAAGGCAGACGCTTAACTGACTGAGCCACCCAGGCGCCCATTTTTGGCAAGTTTTGCTTGAGATTTCATCAATCTCAGGAGATTGGGAGGTGGAGGAAGGAATGAAGAAATAACGAGTGTTCTGTGGCAAAAGATGGACAGTTTATCACAAATACAAGACAGAAATCTGACGACTCTTTTTCAATAAGTAGTACCTGTACCCAGAGCCCAAGGTATCTGACTTTGAAATCTGTGTCTTAACACTACAGCTTTAGATAAACAGAAATGCTTTTTTGCTCAGGAAAGACATTCCAGGGAGATAATGATCCTTCGTAATAAATACAAATAGAAAACTAATGGTGAGCTCAGAGTTGCTATGGAGGAGGCCTGAGGGGCAGTTTAACTGGGCTGTATGAATTGCCCACATGGAAGAGGAGAACAATTGCCAATGGAAAGAGATTTCTGGAGGAGCACTTCGGCTCCCCTGCTCTCTTTTGGTGCTCAGCAACTGCCATTTTCTTCATGACATTAAGTATTTATTCAGGGGGTGCCTGGGTGGCTGTTAGTTAAGCGTCTGCCTTCGGCTCAGGTCACCATCCCGCAGTCCCAGGATGGAGCCCCACATCAGGCTCCCTGCTCAGCGGGAGGACTGCTTCTTCCTCTGCCCCTCACCCCGCTCTCATGGTCTCTCTCTCTCTTACTCTCTCTCAAAAAAATAAAATCTTTTTTAAAAAAAATTATTTATTGGGGCGCCTAGGTGGCTCAGTCGTTGGGCGTCTGCCTTTAGCTCAGGTCATGATCCCAGGGTCCTGGGATTGAGCACACATCTGGCTCCCTGATCAGCAGGAAGCCTGCCTCTCCCTCTCCCACTCCCCCTGCTTGTGTTCCCTCTCTCGCTGTGTCTCTCTCTGTCAAATAAATAAAATAAAAATCTTTAAAAAAAAAAATAATAATAAATAAATAAAAATTAAAAAAGTATTTATTCAGACCTCACTACATGCATAGCACCACAGAAGCTGGTAAGGTACAAAGTAAGTGTTAGGTAGATTTGCTGCCCTCCAAACACTTGTAATTTCTATCACATCCCATGGGACAATTACATAAAAATGACACACTGTACTCAGGCAATCAATAAATGTATGAAGAATGCATCAAGATGCAAACCGAAGGGCGCGTGGGTGGCTCAGTTGGTTAAGTGACTGCCTTCGGCTCAGGTCATGATCCTGGAGTCCCGGGATCGAGTCCCACATCGGGCTCCTTGCTCAGCGGAGAGTCTGCTTCTCCCTCTGACCCTCTTCTCTCTCGTGCTCTCTATCTCTCATTCTCTCTCTCAAATAAATAAATAAAATCTTAAAAAAAAAAAAGATGCAAACCGAAGATGAGAAAGCGTGAAGAGATTGAGTGAGTCATAAAGGAGGTAGGTAGAGAGGAAGAGAATATGAAGTTCAGAGATGAGAGGTCGCCAGCAAAAATAGGCACAGCCTGTTCTCCTGCTGAAGCAAACAGTTGAAGTTGAGAAAAGTTGACCAGAGAGGTGAGGGCCAAGGTGTTGAAAGAGAAGGAATTGGGGAACTACCAGGGAAGTGACCTGGGGAAGAGAGAGTTGGGGGCGGGGAGGGGGACTGTGTTGTAACCCCAACCCGCGAGGAGCAGACAAACAAGCTTGCCCACTGCTTGTGAAACTTCCTGTGGTTTTCTGAGGGACTCGCTCAGATCAGCCCAGAGGCTGAGCGCTGGTTGGGCACTGGGGAAGTAACTCCAAATCCTTGAACTTTGCTGTTGCTGACTGCTCTTGTGGGAAACAATGAAGCCAAATTCAATCTTCCGCTAAACTCTAGCATTCAAGGGATATGCGCAGAAGAGAAAGTAAGAAACTTTTTCCTCCACCCACTGAGGTCCAGTATCTGGGGCCCTACAGATTAAACTGACAAAAGACAGGTTAACAGGAGAAAAGGGTCTATTGCATATGTATATGCATATGGAAGCTTCACTGAAAAGGAGTGAGAACCCAAAGAGGCGGATAGACTGGGAGCTTATGTATCTTTATATCAGGGTGGAGATGGGGGGTTTGGACTTTGGGGGGAGTGGGTTGTAGGGCGGTGACTAGGGAGTGTATGGTAAATCAGGGTTGTTTCTGAGGTTTGTTAAGCAGACTCAAGTCGTCCCAGGGGATAAAAGCTGTCTTAGGAGTCATTCTCTTTCTAGAAAGGGAAAGGAAAACACTTTTACAAATGAAAATCACCTCTATAAATGTAAATATCCTTTACAAAAGGGAAATTTATACTCTGGTTTTAGAGTTGCCCACCCCCACCCAAGCTGGCTGGTGCTCAGTTGCCTTCAAATCAAAAAATCCTTATGCCAAAGTGGCATATTTTGGAGTGGCATATCCTGATCCCTTTCAGTTACCATGTTGGAAGTACCCAAACTACCAAAGTCTTTTAGAGGTTGCCATATTCCTTTTTGCTTCATCAGCCTACTGCTTGCCCCATAATCTTTCAGATAGAAAACAGCAATCCTATTCACCGTTGCGATAGAAACTTGTAACTTTTTGGGGCGCCTGGGTGGCTCAGTTGGTTAAGCGTCTGTCTTCTGCTCGGGTCATGATCCCAGGGTCCCAGGGCTCCCTGCCCAGCAGGGAAGTCTGCTTCTCCCTCTCCCTCTGCCCCTGCTGGTGTGCTCTCTCTGCCACTCCCTCTCTCTCTCAAATAAACAAATGAAATCTTTGACGAAAAAAAGAGAAAGAAACTTGTAACTTTTAAGCAGAAGTTCCTTTAACAGAAAAAAATGCATTTTATTTGTTATATGTGTCCTCACCTCCCCAGGTAGAATATACATTTAGGCTGTATAATGTTTGTTTAAAACCCAGGAGGGAATTATGAAATATTTGTTGAAAGAAACTGTTTACATTAAGTCATGGTTATAGTAACTAAGAAAAAGTACAAAATCATGGCAAAACAGAATATGATAGGCAGAGTCAAAAGCAAATGACAGGAACTGTTCTAAATCTTGATTGTGGTTGTGGTGGGTTATTCAATTGTATTCATTTGTCAAAACTTGTTGAACTATGATCTAAAAAGGGTGAGTTCTACTGTGTATAAATTATGCCCTAATTTTTTTAAATGAGGGGAAAGGTAAATAACAAACCAAGAAAAGGTCTTTGCAAATTTTGTCCCAGACAGCAAATATCTTTTTTTTCTTTTTTTTTTAAAGATTTTATTTATTTATTTGAGAGAGAGAGAACGAGAGATAGAGAGCATGAGAGGGAAGAGGGTCAGAGGGAGAAGCAGACTCCCTGCTGAGCAGGGAGCCCAATGTGGGACTCGAACCCGGGACTCCAGGAT
>NW_027397076.1:39547981-39554418 GCF_003265705.2 Callorhinus ursinus
TCACTCTCTAATAAATAAATAAATAAAATCTTTAAAAAAAAAAAAAAAAGACTGAGCCACCCAAGCGCCCTGATAATGGATATTTTTAATAATGATTATACACAGCTCCCAGCAACTCTGTTGCAAGCAGAAATGGACTACTAAATGTACAGTTGACTCAACTGTTCAATCTTCCATCCATCACAGCAAACAAAAGCCCAAATGCAAAGAAATATTCCCCTGTGATATTTTCCTTCTATTCCCTCTCTATATTCTCAGTAACCATGTAAGCAGAACTTGGAATAACTCACTCTTTCCTGATGTACTCCTTTAACAAATGGATTTTGATAAATATAGAAATCTACAGAGGCAGCCAGGGGGTGGTATTCATTTAGTTAATACCATGAAACAACCAAATACTATCATCTCTACTCAGCTGAGATACCATTGTCTATGTTGAAGTATTTTTAACTAGAACAAAAATAGAACTGTTACAGTTTCCATATTCTTCAAACAGTTACATGTTGTAAGTGGTCGGAATGATAAAAACCAACCAGGACCTCGCATCTTAGTATAGAAGCCACAACTGTGGAAGCTCAGCCGCCTGCCTGGCAAATACCAACAGAATACCACTCTCTGCACTGAAGCATCTGTCCCTTACCTCGCAAGTGAAAGGGAGGGGGGACTGTGACACCACCAGGCTTCAGACACATTAACCCTATGGATGGTGACCCACTAACAAAATCCAGTCCTTTTCCTTTTATTTTTTTAATTTTTTTTAAGATTTTTTATCTAGGGCGCCTGGGTGGCTCAGTCGTTAAGCGTCTGCCTTCAGCTCAGGTCATGATCCCGGGGTCCTGGGATTGAGCCACACATCTGGCTCCCTGCTCGGCAGGGAGCCTGCTTCTCCCTCTCCCACTCCCCCTGCTTGTGTTCCCTTTCTCACTGTGTCTCTCTCTGTCAAATAGATAAATAAAGATTTTATTTATCTATTTGACAGAGAGAGAGAGCACAAGCAGGGGGAACGGCAGGCAGAGGGAGAAGCAGACTCCCCACTCAGCAGGGAGCCTGATGCGGGGCTCAATCCCAGGATCCTGGGGTCATGACCTGAGCCAAAGACAGACACTTAACTGACTGAGCCACCCAGGTGCCCCAAAACCCAGGTCTTTTAAATTAAATTATGTATTTTAGGGGTGCCTGGCTCGCTCCATCCATAGAGCACTCGATTCTTAATATCAGGTCCTGAGTTCAAGCCCCACATTAGGCATAGAGCCTACTTTTTTTTTTTTAGATTTTATTTATTTATTTATTTGTCAGAGAGAGAGAGACAGCACAAGCAGGGGGAACCACAGGCAGAGGGAGAAGCAGGCTTTCCACTGAGCAAGGAGCCCAATGCAGGGCTCGATCCCAGGACCCTGGAATCATGACCTGAGCTGAAGGCAGACGCTTAACCAAGTGAGCCACCCAGGCGTCGGAGGCATAGAGCCTACTTAAAAAAACTATGTATTTCACATTGCACTTGTCTATAACCTGGAAAGACAGCACAGCTGTTTTGTACATAAAAGAGGCACATTAGATTGTTTTCAAACTATTAGCTATTTTTTTTCCTTGGGGAAAAGTTAAAAATAAATGTAACGTATTCACACACACACATACACACACACACTCGCATGCACACACACACACACACACACATCAGCTACCACTCCATAAAAAAAGAAGGGGAGGGGACATGGAAAATAGACTTAAAAAGGGTATGCAACTTTGGAGATAGAACATTCGGCTTTGGGTGAACTATTTTACTTTTCTTTCTTTTTTCTTTTTAAAGATTTTATTTATTTATTTGAGAGAGAGACAGCACCAGCGGTGGGGGGTGGGGTAGTGGCAGAGGGAGAGGGAGATGCAGACTCCCCACTGAGCAGGGGGCCCAATGGGGGCTTGATCCCAGGACCCTGAGATCGTGACCTGAGTCGAAGGTAGATGCTTAACTGCCTGAGCCACCCAGGCGGACCTATTTTACTTTTCATGAATCTTGATTTTCTCATCCTCAAAATGAGGATGATATTAATAATACTATGTATAGTATATATCAGTGATTATCTCTGGAGAATGAGCTTATGGGGAATTTTCACTTTCTAATTTTTTAAAAGCTTTTATTTATTTATTAAAAGATTTATTCATTTATTTATTTTGCGAGAGAAAGAGAGAGTGCAGGAGGGCATGAGTCAGGGGAAGGACAGTGGGAGAGGGAGAATCTCAAGCCAACTCCCTGCTGAGTGTGGAGCCTGGCGTGGGGCTCAATCCCAGGGCCCTGAGACCACGATCTTAGCCAAAATCAAGAGTCGGATGCTTAACCAACTGAGCCACCGAGAAGATTTTATTTTATTTTTTATTATTTTTTTAAAGATTTTATTTATTTATTTGAGAGAAAGAATGAGAGACAGAGAGCACGAGAGGGAAGAGGGTCAGAGGGAGAAGCAGACTCCCTGCTGAGCAGGGAGCCCGATGTGGGACTCGATCCTGGGACTCCAGGATCATGACCTGAGCCGAAGGCAGTCGCTTAACCAACTGAGCCACCCAGGCGCCCGAGAAGATTTTATTTTTTAAGTAATCTCTACGCCCAGTGTGGGACTCAAACTCACAACCCTGAGATCAAGAGTCACATGCTCCAACAACTGAGCCACCCAGCACCCCTCTAATTTTTTTAAAGAAAATGAAAACACCTATTTCAGAAGGTTCAAAGTAGGATCAAGTGAGATGCAATATAAAAGTTTTTATAGACATTAACACTTTGTGATGACTGTTGTCAAAGACATGTTAGGCAAAACTCAGTAAGAGTGTTGATCAAGCACTTGGGAGAGAAATGTCTCATTTTTTCCCCCTCATCAGTTATTGGCACCTGAGTTACAAGCTATTCTGTCAAATCTTCATGCTTGGGCGCCTGGGTGGCTCAGTTGGTTGAGCGGCTGCCTTCGGCTCAGGTCATGATCCTGGAGTCTCGGGATCGAGTCCCGCATCGGGCTCCCTGCTCGGCGGGGAGTCTGCTTCTCCCTCTGACCCTCTTCCCTCTCGTGCTTTCTATCTCTCATTCTCTCTCTCTCTCAAATAAATAAAATCTTTAAAAAAAAATCTTCACTCTTAAGAAAAAATACTGTAGGAGCGCCTGGGTTCTCAGTCAGTTGGGTGTCTGCCTTAGGTTCAGGTCATGACCTCAGGGTTCTGGGATCGAGCCCCACATCAGGATCCCTCCTCAGTGGGGAGTCAGCTTCTCCCTCTGGCCCTCCTGCTGCTCCTGCTCTCTCTCTCAAATAAATAAATAAAAATCTTCAAAAAAAAAAGTACCGTATTCCCCAAGTTCTCTCCCCAGCCTGGTGCCCAGTCAGAGAAAGAAATCCTTAGGGTCTTGGATTTTTTAGAGGTCACCCAAGAAATCCCTATTGGTGTCCCTGGGTTGAAGCTGGCAGCCTCCATCCTTCAGGAGAGCCTGAGTTCAAAGAATCTTTTCATGCCTTTTCCAGAGTGCTGCTGTAGAATAATACTGCGGAGGCTATGGTGTTATTTGTGCTCCAGCCAGCCGACCCTCCCAGGGATTTGCTCAGAGCTTGATGCTTTCCATCAGAAGTCTACTCTTTGTAAGGACTTTTCCTTACTACTCCCCACCTCCACCTCCCAGGAGTGACAGTGTGTCCTTCTGCCACACTTTGGTTCAATGTATTTATTTGTATGCATTTCCTCTGGAATTCACAGGAAAAGTCACAGTCATAAAGATGTGGAAATTTTAAGGGACGAGAAAGGAGGTGAAGAATGGAGCCTTGAGTTCCTTTTCCTTTTTTCTGCTTTGTTTTCTCTATTTAGACATTTTTAGTAGAAGGCAACAAAACCTCTGTGGGTAAGAAGAGCAGGCAGGAGAAGCCAGAAGGGAGATGTGGGAAAGGGAGAGGTCTGAGCTCTCCAGGACAAACTACCTCATAATCTTTGGCTCCATAAACAAAAGGCCCCTCTTCCCCTCTGCGCAAAAGGGGCAGGCAATCAGAATGATTAAATGCACAATGTTTGTTAGTTGGTAAGTACCTGCAGTTCAGCTGAGAAAAGAGGAGATAAGAAGTGGAGATTTCTGTGTTCAGAACTGCCCTGCAGAAATCAAGATGGCACCACAGTCTACTCTGTTTCCTTCTGAGTTTTGCTGCAACCTCTAAGTTATAATCAGAGGAAGGAAACGCCTGAGAGATCTGAAGCTTTCAATTGTTGCTGAGTGCAGATGGCTTGGATCACCACACAGCATGTAGCTTAAGCTCAAGGTCAGCGTCTCGCGCGTAATCAGCGCCTTGATGTATGATTTCAGTTGGACCCCACCGTTTCTGTGCAACAACCGTGCGGCTCCATGGAAGCAAAGTTAGAGCCTGGGCAGAGATTAAAATGTAAATTCACCAGAAACTGATAGTGCCCATAAACCCACCATATTCTTCATGCAAAATAACACCTTGCCAGGGAGCTTCAAAGGAAAACAGGAAGTGGACAGGATGGGGGGACAAGAAGTCAAGAAAACTCCACGAGCAGGAGCCCTGGTTTCTTCTAGTCTAGTACCCTGAGGGCTGATGGGATGGAAGACCTGGAGGGAGGGGCATGGAGACGGGCCACGTATGCCTGGCGCCAGCAAAACTCGGGGGCATGACTGAAACACAAGTCTGACTTCCCCTGCCTGACACGGAACACTTGAGCTTTCATCCCATTCACGGGGAGTAAAAAAAGGGATCCTTTTTAATTTCAGAAAAAGCCCAAACGAATCAGCTGCATCAACTGTGCCAGAGGGTAGAGACTGTTTTGTTTTCCAACCTGAGGACAAAGTGTGTCCTCCCATTGCCTGGAGGAGAGATTAGGGTGGAGGTGGGGTGAGAGGTGGGGAAAGAGATCTCTGAAGGGGCAGGACTGTGTTGTTGCTGCGTAAGCAAGCAAAAGGTAGAAGGCTCATTTCAACCTGGGTGCTCAGAGGCCCGAGGTTTCTGCCCCTGAGTCCCAGCACTGATCAAGCACTTTAGAATGACTAGTGTCTCCGCGAAGCTCCTTCTCCACTTTCAGCCCCTCATGTGAGAGTTGAAAAAATAAAATCTAATCCAGATCTTAGGAAAATGACCAGCAGAGTCAAGTCAGAACTCTGGCTCAAGCTTTATAGTGTAAAGCACACAACACAGCGGAGAGTCATGAAAGACCCCCAGGTCTGATTCCACCTCGGAGAAGCAGGTTAGGTGGTACTGATTCCTTCACAGGTGTGAAGGTGGGACATGGGAGGGAGTTGTTTCAGAATGAGATCTTTTCAAACTCCATACCTTCTTTCCTCTCATTCTAAGATGTACCCCTCTGATTCCTCCCAAAGTATAAGTATTACCCCCTCCCACCCCGAGAATCTCAGAAGGGTAAGGATTGTCACTGGTAGGACTGTTTCCAACCTGAATGTCCTGGAGACACAAAAGATTCAGTTACTCAAAGTGTCTTTCAAGCTCTAAAACTTACCTTCGGGGCACCTGGGTGGCTCAATCAGTTAAGCATCTGCCTTCAGCTCAGGTCATGATCCCAGGGTCCTGGGATGGAGCCCTGAGTTGGGCTCCTTGCTCAGTGGGGAGCCTGCTTCTCCCTCTGCCTCTGTTGCTCCCCCTGCTTGTGCTCTCTCTCTCTGACAAATAAATAAATAAAAATCTCTTTTAAAAAATATATAAAAAATAAAACTAATTATTATTATTTCTAAGTAAACTCTACCCCCAACGTGGGGCTTGAACTCGTCACCCCAAGATCAAGAGTCGAATGCTCTACTGACTGAACCAGTCAAGTACACCCCCCAGCCTTTAAAACTAATTCTTACAAAATCTGCATCTTCTTCATCACTAGGTATGACTACTTTTTTTTTTTTTTAGGTATGACTAATTTTTTTTTTTAAATATTTTATTTATTTATTTAACAGAGAGAGACACAGCGAGAGAGGGAGCACAAGCGGGGGAGTGGGAGAGGGAGAAGCCGGCTTCCCGAGGAGCGGGGAAACCCAATGTGGGGCTCGATCCCAGGACCCCGGGATCATGACCTGAGCCGAAGGCAGACGCTTAACGACTGAGCCACCCAGGCGCCCCAGGTATGACTACTTTCAAGTCATATAATAATTTGTTCCAAAAGAGCACTTACTTGCAACAATTGCAACTAAAAAAATCTATCCTGTGGTTTCAGGTGCTTGTTAGGTCTCTTGGGAGTTATGTATGCAGTCCTAATAAATTCTTCCCTGATAAAAGCCCTGCCAACAATCAGAATTGTCCATAGACCCCCGGAGAGTCTACTGAGATGATCAGCCACTTGGTGGGCTCAGGATAGTCCCAATTACTATTGGCAAGTTATTACAGAAAGGTTAAGAACTGGACGAGTGGTTAAACAGTGTTTAAGATATATTTTTTATTTTTATTTTTTTATTTTATTTTTTT
>NW_027397076.1:39554518-39555874 GCF_003265705.2 Callorhinus ursinus
GAGAGGGTCAGAGGGAGAAGCAGACTCCCCGCTGAGCAGGGAGCCCGATGCGGGACTCCATCCCGGGACTCCAGGATCATGACCTGAGCCGAAGGCAGTTGCTTAACCAACTGAGCCACCCAGGCGCCCTAAGATATATTTTTTATTTATTTATTTATTTATTTATTTATTTATTTATTTATTTATTTTTTCCCTAAGATATATTTTTTAAAAGTAATCTCTACACCCAGTGTGGGGCTCACACTCAACCCCTCAATCAAGAGTGACATGCTCTACCAACTGAGCCAGCCATGTGTCCCCAAGATTTTTTTAAATCACAATTAATATTAAACACATTTCACACTGTGACTCCGTACATAAGTTTTGCATATGTATAATTGTTATGGGTTGAATTGTGTACCCCCCACCCCAAAATATGTTGAAGTCCTAACTCTTGGTACCTGTGGATGTAACTTTGTTTGGAAATAGGGTTTTTGCAGATGTAATCAAATTAAGATGAGGGCATTGGGGTAGGCCCTAATCTAGTATGACTGGTGTCCTTCTGAGAGGGGTGACATTTGGACAGAGACACATACCCAGAGGGGAGGCCATGTGATGACAGGCAGAGACTGGAGGGATGCAGCTGCAAGCAAGGACAGCCAAGGATGGCTGGTTGCCATCAGAAGCAGAAAGAGAAAAGGAGGGATTCTACCCTGAGGTTCAGTGGGAGAACGGCCGTACTGATATCTTGATTTTGGACTGCTACTTTCTGGAACTGTGAAAAAATAAATTTCTGTTGCTTTATTTTTTTTAAGATTTTTATTTATTTGACAAAGAGAGATTGTGAGAGACCACAAGCAGGGTGAGTGGCAGGCAGAGGGAGACGGAGAAGCAGGCTCCTTGTGGAGCAGGGAGCCCGATGCAGGGCTCGGGGCTCGATCCCAGGACCCTGAGATCATGACCTGAGCTGAAATCAAGAGTCAGACGCTTAACGGACTGAGCCACCCAGGTATCCCTCTTCTGTTGCTTTAAACCAAGAGTTTGTGGTACTTCTTTTATGGCAGTCCTATGAAACTAATACAATAATTAAAACAAAAGGTTTGCTAAATGATAGATACCTTTACCATATGCATTCAGTTTTACTCTGTTCTGCTTGATTTTTTGCAAATGCCTGTCATAACCCAGTCCATTGATTTTACAACCTCTAATAGGTTGGGATCCACAGTGTGAAAAATATAGGACTATAAATGCCCTTTAAGTTTTCTTTCTTTCTTTCTTTCTTTCTTTCTTTCTTTCTTTCTTTCTTTCTTTCTTTCTTTCTTTCTTTTTCTTTCTTTCTTTCTTTCTTTCTTCTTTCTTTCTTTCTTTCTTCTTTCT
>NW_027397076.1:39555974-39806509 GCF_003265705.2 Callorhinus ursinus
TTCTTTTTCTTTCTTTCTTTCTTTCTTCTTTCTTTCTCTTTCTTTCTCTTTCTTTCTTTCTTTTTCTTTCTTTCTTTCTTTCTTTCCTTTCTTTCTTTCTTTTTTCTTTTTCTTTCTTTCTTTTTCTTTCTTCTTTCTTTCTCTTTCTTTCTTTCTTCTTTCTTCTTTCTTTACTTTCTTTCTTCTATTTTATTTATTTATTTGAGAGAGAGAGCACACACACACATGAGTGGGGGGGGTGGTTGAGAGAGAAGCCGACTTCCTGATGAGCAGGGAGCCCAATGAGGGGTTCAATCCAGGACCCTGAGATCATGACCTGGGCCAAAGGCAGACACCCAATGGACTGACCCACCCAGGCTCCCCATTTTCTTTCTTTTTTTTCTTTTTTTCTTTTCTTTTTTAAATTTATTTATTTGACAGAGAGAGACACAGTGAGAGAGGGAACACAAGCAGGGGGAGTGGGAGAGGGAGAAGCGGGCTTCCCATGGAGCAGGGAGCCCGATGCAGGGCTCGATCCCAGGACCCTGGGATCATGACCTGAGCTGAAGGCAGATGTTTAACGACTGAGCCACCCAGGTGCCCCACCCCTCTTTCTTTTTTTTAAAGATTTATTTATTTATTTAAGAGAGCATGGGGGAAGGGGCAGAGGGAGAGAATCTCAAGCCAATTTCCCACTGAGTGGGGAGTTAAGATTCTTTCTAAACTTGAGAGTCTGTGACTTTAGGAGACATAAACGGGGTGTAGATCAGAAGAATCAGAACAGGGGCGCCTGGGTGGCTCAGTCGTTAAGGAAGGCAGACGCTCAACGACTGAGCCACCCAGGTGCCCCTAAATAAATAAAATCTTAAAAAAAAAAAAAAAAAGAAGAAGAGCCAGAACACAAAAAAGACCTAGTTTTGTATCCTATTCCCCTTTTAGCTGGTCTTTAACCTATAATCCCTTCTGGAAAAAAGACAAATATTTTAATTGACAACATCGGGCCATCTGGGTGGCTCAGTGGGTTAAGTGGTGGGCTCTGGGTTTCAGCTCAGGTCATGACCTCAGGGTCCTGGGATTGAGCCCCACATGGGGCTCTGTGCTCAGCGAGGGGTCTGCTTGAGGATTCTCTCTCTCTCCCTCTCTCTCTGCCCCTCTGTTTCCTTGCACACTCTCTCCCTCTCTCTCTGACAAATAAACAAATCTTTAAAAAAAATTGACAATGCAAAGTTATAACATTAAGAAAAGATTGTTTATTAATGACATTTGGTCGTTGTTCATCGTTCCCTTCCCCAAAATAACAGATATTAAAACACCTAATTGCAAACTAAATGTGATGACTTTTATCCCACCATTCTAGATCAACTGACAATTTCAGAGATGTTGGACAAAGGGTATAAAATTGCAGCTAGAAGATGAATAAGTTCTCAGGATAAAGCACAGCCTTGTGTGGGGTGTCTTGCTGGCTAAGTCAGTGGAATGCACCACTCTTGATCTTGGGGTTGTGGGTTTGAGCCCCATGTTGGATGTAGAGATTATTTAAAAAAAATGAATAAACTTTGCCTTTCCGATCCACCATCTGTGGTGGAACCTCCACCAAGGTGCAGATTTTCATGAAAACCCTTATGGGAAAGACCATCACTCTCGAGGCTGAACCCTCGGGTACAATAGAAAATGTAAAGGCCGAGATTCACGATAAGTAAGGAATTCCTCCTGATCAGCAGAGACTGATCTTTGCTGGCAAGCAACTGGAAGATGGACCTACTTTGTCTGACTACAATATTCAAAAGGAGTCCACTCTTCATCTTGTGTTGAGACTTCGTGGTGGTGCTAAGAAAAGGAAGAAGTCTTATACCACTCCCAAGAAGAATAAGCATAAGAGAAAGAAGGTTAAAATGGCCATCCTGAAATACTATAAGATGGATGAGAATGGCAAAATCAGTTGCCTTCATTGGGAGTGCCCTTCAGATGAGTGTGGTGCTGGAGTTTTTATGGCTAGTCACTTCGACAGACATTTTTTTTTTTTAAAGATTTTATTTATTTTTCAACAGAGAGAGAGGGAGGGAACACAAGCAGGGGTAGTGGGAGAGGGAGAAGCAGGCTTCCCACGGAGCAGGGAGCCCGATGTGGGACTTGATCCCAAGACCCTGGGGTCATGACTTGAGCTGAAGGCAGACACCCAAAGACTGAGCCACCCGGGCACTGCTTCGACAGACATTATTGTGGCAAATGTTGACTGACCTATTGCTACAACAAACCAGAAGACAAGTAATTGTATATGGGTTAATAATAAAAGACATGAACTAAAAAAAAAAGTATCATTCCATAGATCAGAACCTATGTACAGGGTTAATTGGTTACAAGCTAGCTGGGGAAGACAGTTACACTAATCCATGGGCAACAGTATAGGAGAGTGATAAAGAACATGTACTTTTCTTTTTTAAGTTTGTCTTTTTATTTATTTATTTGTGTAGGTATGTATGTAATCTCTATACCCAACATGAAACTTGAACTCATGACCCTGAGATCAAGAATTTCACACTCTACCAACTGAGCCAGCTAGGCACTGCATAATTTACTTTTTTCTTAAAATGATGCTAATAGGGGCCCCTGGCAGGCTCACTCAGTAGAGTATGGGACTCTTGATCTCAGGGTCATGAGTTCAGGCCCCACACTGGGTGTAGAGCTTACTTAAAAATAAAATAAAACAATGCTAATAATCCTCACCTCCCTAGGATGTTGTTGGGATTAAATAAATTCATTACATATTAATTAATACATCTTAATGATAAATAATACATAATTAATTTGTACAGAATGAATGTACATAAAGCCTAGTGCCTGTAACATTGTAAACCATTAATAAATATTAGATATTTTTTATCATTATAAGATTCTAAGCTCCTTGAAGGCAGAAACCATAACTTAGACATTTTTGTGTATACCTCATAAGTCCAAATACTGTCCATTGCATATGGAAGCCGCACAATAAAGTTGGTTAAAGTAATTCACTTCTAACAACACGCCAGCACTCCTACTATTTCTTTCTCCTTCATAAACACCAATGCCTCAAAGACAGTAATACGAAATACCACAGTGAGCTTCCTGGGCATTAAATGTACCTCGTTGAGGTAAATGGCAGCAGCAGGTGGGACCGTTCTCAGCTTCATACATGGAAAACTTCCAGGACATGCATGAGGTCTATCATCAGTCTGTCCCCAGGGCTGGAACTAGAAGGCAGAATTCCCAACAGCACAGCCGATGAAGTGGACTAGTCCTTTTTAAAGAACCTCATCAGAGGGGGTGCCTGGTGGCTCAGTCGTTAAGCGTCTGCCTTCGGCTCGGGTCATGATCTCGGGGTCCTGGGATCAAGCCCCGCATTGGGTTCCCCGCTCTGTGGGAAGGCTGCCTCTCCCTCCTCCTCTGCCCCTCCCCCTGCCTGTGTTCCCTCTCTTGCTTTGTCTCTCTCTGTCAAAAAAATAAAATCTAAAAAAAAAAAAAAAGAACCTCATCAGAGTAGAGCTTCAACTATGGTACTTTCTAGGAAAAATGGGATTTTTTCCAAGGGAAGAAAGGCTTTCCTTTCTTTTTTAGTTTGTCATTCATAGAAGGCCATGCAACAGTTTTAGGGATCATTTTGAGAAAAGAGAAAACGATCACTACCAATTCTTTTTGCAAAACATCTTTCCATCCTTGGTCAGAGGCACTCACGGTTTATATATTTGCCTTCATAGTGTGCATGCCCCTGCGTATCCTGTGTCCTCTACTTTGCATAATAGCATTGATCTTTTTCCATGTTCCCACATTTCATCAAAAAGATCATTTTGAAGGGCGCCTGGGTGGCTCAGTTGGTTAAGCGACTGCCTTCGGCTCAGGTCATGATCCTGGAGTCCCGGGATCGAGTCCCACATCGGGCTCCCTGCTCAGCAGGGAGTCTGCTTCTCCCTCTGACCCTCTTCCTTCTCGTGCTTTCTATCTCTCATTCTCTCTCTCTCTCAAATATCTCTCCCAAATAAATAAAAAAAATCTTAAAAAAAAAAGATCATTTTGAAAAGATTTATTTATTCATTTATGCGCGCGCGCGCGCGCGCACACACACACACACACACACACACACACACACACACACGTGAGTCGGGGGAGGGGCAGCAGGAGAGGGAGAAAGAGAATCTTCAAGCGGACTCCCGCTGAGCGCAGAGCCTGCCTTGGGGCTGATCCCAGGACCCTGAGGTCACAACCTGAGCCGAAATCAAGAGTCAGATGCTCAACTGACTGAGCCACCCAGGCTCCCCAAAATGATCATTTTTTTAAATTAAAAAAACTTTTTTTCAAGTAGGCTCCATGCCCAACGTAGGGTTTAAATTCACTGCCCTCAAGATCAAGAGTCAGATGCTCTAATGACTTAGCCAGCCAGGAGCCCCAATTTTTTGTGATTTATTTTATCTTTTTAAAAAGATTTTTATTTATTTATTTGACAGAGATAGAGATAGCGAGAGCAGGAACACAAGCAGGGGGAGTGGGAGAGGGAGAAGCAGGCTTCCCGCTGAGTAGGGAGCCGGATGCGGGGCTCGATTCCAGGACCCTGGAATCATGACCGGAGGCCGAAGGCAGATGCTTAACCGACTGAGCCAGCCAGGCGCCCCTTTTTTTGTGATTTAAATTAGTTTTCAGAGGCTAAGTGTACATTCACAACAGCATGTGTCAAATTAACTCCTTTCTGAGCAGACGCAAGTTTATAGACACTTAAGATATTAGACTAACTTGCAAATAAAGAAAAGCCGTCCAGGTCACCAATTATTTTCATTTACCTGTTTCTCAACAATCAAAGCAATTAAATAAGTATTTTCACTCACTGAACACACTACTTCCCCCCCCGGAAGATTGAATTTCCCTCTTAAAGAAATGAAAGACGCTGGAGCAGACAGAAGGGGGGTGATTAATGTTTGTTTCAGTCCCTGTTTTTCATCAGTATGTAGTGGCCTTTGTTGTTTTCTCCCCAAAGCCACTGCACCCTCCTTTATTATGTATCAGCCTTTTGACTGGTGGGATTTACTTCAGCTCCAAGAGTTGGTCCCAATCTGTGTAAAAGGATTGTTTTCAGACAAAGCAGAATGGGCTCCCCCACCACTCCAAATTGGGAATTGGTGTTTGTGGGTGAGGTGTCTAGTGACATTTAATGTTTGGGGAGCCAGGGGTGCTGTGGGACGGTCTTGCACCGTGAAGAACTATCTTCCCCAAATGCCAACAATACCCCTGTGGAAAAATACTTGCGTACAATCAGTCAAGATGTCTCGTCACCCTTGCCACAGTGATTGGTTGAGGTGTCCAGGCTTCAGCCAATCAGACCTTGGCATTCCCCTGCGCTCAGCCCAGCAACTCACTAGTGAAGACTTACGATTGAAGTATAATTTACATGCGTAAAAGCACATAACTCTTAGGAGTACAGTTCAATGAATCATCACAAAATAAATACACCCACGCAACCACCACTTAGATTAAAAAACACTAGCAACATCAAGCTTCTCAGGCACCCTCCCAATCACGATCCCTTTCCCCTTCCTCAAAGGGAACCACTTTATGGACTTTTGACAACACAGATTCGGTTTACCCGATTTTCAATTTAATATAAATGGAATCATACATATATATATAGTTGTGTAATATTCCATTGTATGACTACCACAGTTTGTTTGACTACTGATGGGCTTTGGATTGTTGCAAATTTTGGCTATTATAAATAATGTTATCAACACCTTGTACATGACTTTTGGTGAACATATGCTTACTCATTCAGGATATACGTAGGTGTGGAGATAATGGGTTATAGTACATACATATGTTTACCTTTAGTAGATACTACCAAACAGTTTTCAAAGTAGTTGTGGTAATTTACACTCCCACCAGCAACTTATGGGAGTTCTAGCTGTTCCATAGTCTGGTCATCATTTGATATTTTCAGTCTTTGTAATTTTAGTCATCCTTGGGAGTGTGTACTGACCTCTTTATTTATTTATTTATTTATTTATTTATTTATTTATTTATTTATTTATTAGTAAACTCTTTGCCCATCATGGGGCTTGAACTCATGACCCCAAGATCAAGAGTTAGATATTCTACCTACTGCCAGCCAGGCGCCCCTCTTTATGTTTTTTTGTTGTTGTTGTTAAGATTTTATTCATTTGTTTGAGAGTGAGAGAGAGAGGGCATGCGAGCACGGGAGCAGAGGGGCGGGGCAGGGGAAAAGAGACAGAGACCCCCCACTGAGCAGGGAGCCATATGATGAGCTCTGTCCCAGGACCCCTGGATCATGACCCAAGCTGAAGGCAGATTCTTAGCCGACTGAGCCACCCAGGCACCCTAAAATTTTACTTTTAAGTAATCTCTATATCCGGCATGGGGCTTGAACTTAGAACCCTGAGATCAAGTCACATGCTCCACTGACTGAACCAGCCAGTTGCCCTGGTTTATAATTACTTATATTGATTTAATATTATTGTATAATAATTACATTGGTTTAACTTTTTTGAGAAAATTAAATCTTTCCATATTGTTTTTTTAAGATTGGCTTAGCTATTCTTGGCCCTTTTGCATTTTCAAACATATTTCAGAATCAATATGTAAATTTTCACAAAAGCCCTTTTGGGAATTTTATTGGGACTGCACTTGGGGAGATCAATTTGGGGAAAACTGACATATTTAAAATATAGAGTCTTGGGGCACCTGGGTGGCTCAGTTGGTTAAGCGTCTGCCTTCGGCTTGGGTTGTGATACCGGGGTCCTGGGATCGAGCCCCACATTGGGCTCCCTGTTCAGTGGGAGACCTGCTTCTCCCTCTCCCTCTGCCTGCCGCTCCCCCTGCTCGTGCTCTCTCTGTCAAATACATAAATAAAATCTATAAAATAAATAAATAAAAATAAATAAAACATAGAGTCTTCTAATCCATGAACATGCTATAACCCTCCTTTTTTGTATTTTGTTTGTTTTAAGATATAGCTTCTTTAGTTTCTCTCAATAGTTTTCTGTACAGAGACGTTAAAAATCTTTTGTTTTGGGGTGCCTGGGTGGCTCAGTCGTTAAGCATCTGCCTTCGGCTCAGGTCATGATCTCAGGGTCCTGGGATCGAGCCCCACATCGGGGCTCCCTGCTCGGTGGGAAGCCTGCTTCTCCCTCTCCCATTCCCCCTGCTTGTGTCCCTGCTCTTGCTCTCTCTGTCAAATAGATTAAAACAAAATATTTTGTTTTATTCCTAGGTATTTGATTATTTTTCATACCATTACAAATGTTACCTTTTTTTTAAAAGACTTTATTTATTTACTTACTTGAGAGAGAGAGAGACAGATATTGACAGAGACAGCGAGAGCAGAACACAAGCAGGGGGGAGTGGGAGAGGGAGAAGCACGCTTTCTGCGGAGCAGGGAGCCCGATGCCGGGCTGAATCCCTGGACTCTGAGATCATGACCCGAGCTGAAGGCAGACGCTCAACCTACTGAGCCATCCAGGTGTACCTGCTCCCCACCTCCCACCCCCGCCTTTTTAAAATAAGCTCTGGAGCCAGTGGGCTAGCTTGGGTTGATCCTTCTCATGTTAAATAGTAGAACAAACTGAAGTAGGCAATCCCACTTCAGAACTTTGCTGGCAGCACATGTGCTAATATCCCAAATATTATTGCCAAATATGACTCAATCCAATCAACAGTAACTTTGCCCATGATGGGAGGACCCTGTAAAGTCATGTGGCAAAGGGTGTGGTACAGGAGGAGTGAGAAAGTAAGTCTATTAATGCAATCTATCACATGTCTTTATCAGAATAAGAGCAATCCCAGAGGCACCAGGGTGGCTCAGTCTGGTAAGCGTGGAACTCTTGGTCTCAGCTTGGGTCTTGATCTCAGGGTCCTGAGTTCCGCCTGTGTTGGGCCTCATGCCTGGAGCCTACTTTAAAAAAAAAAAAAAAAAAAAGAACAGTACCTTCCATTTCTAGTTTAAGGTTTTTTTTTTAATCATCAATGAATATCACAAATACTTTATTCATCTGTTGAAGTGATCATATTTTTCTTCTTTGTACTATTTATATGGCAAATTATACTGATTGACTTTAGGTTATTAAATTAACCTTGCTGTGGAAGGCAGTCTCTAGGACGACCTGTCATCTCCACCTCCTGGTATTCATGCCCTTATTTAATATCCTCCTATTGAGTATGGGCTGGACCTAGTGACCAGAATGGAAAATGAATAGAAAACAGCAATAATTAAATGATGGGAACTCATTTTTGAAATTACATTACCAAGACTTTCACTTTGATCTCTGTCTCTCTGCCTCTTTTTCTGTCTCTCTGTCTCTCTCAGCCCTTGCTCTGGGGAAAGCAAGCTGCCATGTTGTGACTACCATCATAGAGAGGCCCATTTAGCAAGGAACTGTCTCTGGCTAACTGTGAGTGAGGACCTGAGTCCTGACCACAGTCACATGAGTGAGCTTGGAAGTGGCTCCTTCCCTAGTCAAGCCTTGAGGGTTAAATGTGCTTATAAATGGAGGTAAAACATGTAGAACAATTTTGGCACCTAGTAAAAGCTTAATACAATTTACCAATATTATTACTGAGTTCACCTTTCCATATCTGTTAAATGGGGACAATAAGATCTACTTCATAGGACTGTTGTAAGTATTAAATGAAATAATGTCTTGGTAAGCACTTAAGGAATAGTCACTATTGTTATCCTAACAGTTTAACTGCTGGTTTGTTTTGGTTTTGTTTTTAGATTTTATTTTTAAGTCCTCTCCACACCCAGTATGGGGCTCCAACCCACAACCCTGAGGTCAAGAGTCGCATGCGCCACTGACTGAGCCAGCCAGGCGACCTAACTGCTGTTTTTTTTAAAAATAGGATTTGAATTTTATTCACCTTTGGATCCCCTAATACAACAGAATATATGTTTAATTAATAATTTGAAATTAATTGACAAATTCAATGTGTCTTCATATACATAAAGCAAAAAAAAAAGCAAGCTTCATAGACTTAGATGAATCATTTTAGTTTTGTGTCTTAATCTACTAAGTGATGGCACTAGACTTATTCTCTGGGCTCTTCAAGCTTCATTCATTCATTTATTCATTCATTCACTTGTGCATTCGTTTAATAAATATTTACTGGATCCCAACCATATGTCATTCTCTGTGCTTGGTGTTGGGATTCAGTATGAGCAAAACAAATGTGGCTTGTCCTCTCATAAAGTTTACAGTCTAATGGGAGAAAAATGTAAAATAAATAATCACACATAAATCTACAATTAAAAACTGTGATACCATCCATGAAAGAAAGGTTCAGGGAGGCACGAGAGAAGTTAAAGTGGGAACCGGGACAAATCTGGAGTAACAGGAAGTTTATAAACGTCATAATCTATGAATTCTGAGCCTGGTCAAAGGACTTTTGGCCTCTAGCTGTCAGAAAGAATAAAGCGAGTGATTCTAACACCAGCAGAATCTCAAAAACTACAAGAGAAGATAGACCGTTTGAACAAAATTCATCTTGTGTTTTAATGTCTGCATGGGAACCACACAAAGAAAGTGTCATAAATCTCTGGAAGTGACTGGCGTGATGCTGTTAACGCCAGAGCAGAGGAGGCTGCCAAGAGCTTGGCTTTTTTCCCCTCTCGTGGCAGCCAAAAAGCACAGGTGTCTTAAGAAAGTGCTGAATGATAGGGAAGCTTATTTACGCAGAAGCCTCAGCCCGGCCAGCGATTCTCCAGACAGAACTCGTTGCCTCCGCTTCTGTTTCCATTGCCAGGTAATAGCGAGGCTTCCCAGGGGCGGGTCCGGGTTTGAGGGGGGTGTTCTCATTTCCTGTCGCCAGGTGGCCCTAAAGTCCTCTGTTGAAGCCTTGTGTTGAACACTTGACCACCTCTTTTCTCTGTCCAGGGCTCTCAGGGCCCAACATCTGCAGCATGCCATTAGAAAGCATAGAGCAGGACAAACTCAGAGACCAACTGCCATTGGTAAGGATATTTCCAGGAGCCTCCTCCACCAGCGAGTTAACATCTGGAAGCTCAACTCTTCAGGCGCTGCCTGGTTTCCACCCCCCTGCTTCTCATTGCTACAGAACTTTCCTATTATGGATCGTTCCTGTCACTGGAATTCAAAATTCTCTTGACAGGTAGGTAAGACGTTGTCTCCCCTGAGCGTGTCCTGTGGGTTCTGCTTCACCTCCACAGAGCACCCGCTGGGGGTCAGCCTTTCTGGAGTCAGAGCGTCCCCTGAGGTATAAATATTTACATGTTTCGGGAAAATGCTTTCAGATGAAGTCACTGCCAATTCCTTGAACCCATCCTGATTGGCTTCCAAGGATCCAGGAAGCAGACAGAGTTAAAAGGACATAACCTTGAGCCAGGTTTCTAGACACTTCTTTTAACCTGGAATCTGGCTTGCCAGAGGATGGGAGACACCCCTCAAACTCCTCTTCTGGCAGAACAGTACACTCCGAGATGGCAGAATCCTTACTGTTTCAGTGCTCACAGAACCCTGTGAGAAATGCCATGACCGACATTAATACAAAAGCAGCTTAGATTCTTGTGACGGTTGTTCATATAAGTGAGGGGGTGTTGGTGGGGGAGAGGGTGGGGGGCAATGCAGGCAGCTAAATAGCTCTTTAGACAATTTTTCCCTTTGTTGCTGGCTGCCAGCTAGAAGTATGTTTCAGTTTTCTAGTCAGCAAGTTAAGGGAGACACACACATGGTGGCTGACCAAAAAAAGAGGCCAGTATGAAAAGACATTAACATTCAAAACACACTTCAGAACCGGCCTTCTCCAATTGCATGGTCGCAGGAGAATTCATAAATCAGAAAGGAGGTCAAGTGATGGTGTTGAGTTCAGCTTTGTTTGTCCCTTGATATTACGATGATGCCCAGATGAGAAATATCAAGGAGAAAAGGCCACGCTGGAACATCTGTTCTCCTTACCCATCAGCCACAAAACATCAGTTTTTAGGAAGACACCAAAATAAGCATTGCAAGAGAGAAATGCATATAATCAGTGCCTGTCCACTTTTTAATTAAATCAGTCATTGACAAAGATACATCCTCTGTGTGGAGTTCAAGTTTCAAAGAAAACATTACATCCAGAAATCTATTCTTCACAGTTTGTGCAACTCACAGGGCAAAGTCTGAGGGAGCCAAGAGCAAATCTGAGCCTGCCACGGCCAAAGTTAGAGTGAACCACAGACATTCACAAGCCTAAGGATGAGAAGGAAGTCAAATGCATTATAGTCAAGTCCTATGACTTTTTCTGAGTTGGTTTTTTGAAAAGACCTAGGAATACATTTCCCCCATAGGAATGATGATGTTGAGAGAGTTGTGTTCTCAGGTGAGTCCATAGAATTCTATTTGACACAGTGTAACTCAAGTCACCTCTACTTCCAATCACCTTAAGATCCCTAAGCCTATGCCTTTGAGCCCCCAGGATGACACTGCTGATCTGGAGGAGGGAGGGACTGGTTGTAACTCATGGCAATGTTGGGAGGAAAACTTCAGTAGTCAGATGGAAGGGGCCAGCACTGTAGGTGTGCAAGTTGGGCACTGCACAAAGCACCTGGCTGGGGTCTAGATGGAGGCTAAAATCCAGCCTTCCTTCACGAGGCAAGCTGGGGATCTTGGAATGAGGCTGCAGATGCCAGAGAAGGAGTCTTTTTCTAATATGTGCTAAAAACTGTGCCCCAGTGGAACTCTGGATGCTTCAAGAGCAACAGTGAAAGATGGCTTTTCTAGAAGGGGGTGTCTAGAGTCGTGAATAGGGGTGCCCAGCTGGCTCAGTCATGGCGCACGCAACTCTTGATCTCCAGGTTATGATTTCAGGCCCCACGTTGTGTTTAGAGAGTAGTTTAAAAAAAATGAAAATCTTAAAAAAAAAGTGGGGAGTAATTTTGGTAGAAAAGTTGTCAGTGGGGGAGAAGCAAGAGAGAAGCTGCTATCCACGTACACATTGTGATTTCTGGGTCACTGAATTCTGGAGTGGGTATAAACATGTCCTAACCAGAACCTCCTCTGGAAGCAAAACTGAATCCTCACCAACTGTCCTCATGTTTCTCTTTGAGACTCCCTAAGTGCCTGGCTACTTCCTGTTAGTTCACTCAGAAAAGGCTCATTACACCCTAAGGTTTGTGCTAGGGGGCGAATGAAAACGAGGTACCTTTTGGAATTTTTTGTACAGTGGGAGCCCCACACACATGAGGAAGTGCCCATCTACAGCTCCGGCACTGGTGGAGTTTAGAGGCTATTCTGGAAACAGAGAGAGGGGAAAGAAAGGATGGCCACCATGTACTACGTTGGGAGGTGTGAGGAAAAGTAGCTGTGGAAAATGTCTCTGGGGGGGCCTGGCTAGTTCAGTTGGTAGAGCATTGTGACTCTTGATCTCAGGGTCATGGATTCAAGCCCCATGTTAGGCATAGAGCTTACATTTGGCAAGAAAAGAAAGGAGAAAAGAAAAGGAAAAGGGGAATCTGGGTGGCTCAGTTGGTTGAGCTTCTGACTTTTAATTTCGGCTCAGGTCATGATCTCAGGGTTGTGGGCTCCACATTCGGCCCCAAGTCTGCTTGTCCCTCTCCCCCCACCCCCCACAGTTGTGTGCACACTCTCTCTCCCTCTCTTTCTAATAAATAAATAAATAAATACATAAATAAATACATAAATAAAATCTTTTAATAAATTAAAAAGAAAATTGTCATTGACCCAAGTTGAACGGAGATGTGATCCTTACCAAGGCCTAGGGTCCTACAATGTAATACAAGGAAGAAAAACAAGCGAATGGTAAAAATGGCAAATTTTTTGTTTTATATATTATAACACACACGTTTAAAAATGAGCAAACAGGCAAACACCCACAGACACACACCCCAGGCTGGAAGGGAAAGGCATGGGGGCGGAGCCAAAGACTCTCCCAGCATTTCCCTGGACTGAGAAGGCATGGGGGCGGAGCCAAAGACTCTCCCAGCATGCTCCTGGATGGAGAGAAGCCCCAGTGCCTTCACCCCGCCTGGTGGGGGAGGCTGCCTCTCCCCTGGCAGCGGCCCCGGAAGGGGGTGCAGAAGGGAAGCCAGGACGCCCTGCAGCGCAAGCATCCTGAAGGCAGCTCCCGCGTTTGGAACCACCTCTGGCCCACCAGCAGCTCCCTCAGTGAGACTGCGAGCCTCTGTCAGGGAAGGGTTTCTAGCAGTCGCAGTCCCAGAAGTGTTATTCAGGGTACGTTAATTGTCGTAGGGAATCCCCAAATCCTACTCCATGGACGGTAGTCATTCAGGGCCCGGCTCCTTCCACCCATGGCTCCCCACCCCCCCAGCCGCCCAGAGCTGTCTCCACCCAGCCAGTGGGTGAGAAGAGAGAGCGGCGGCTGGGGTGGGAGGTGTGGGGGCCAGGCCTGAGAAGGGCCACTTCTACTCATGTTTCATTGGCAGGAGCTCGGTCACGTGGCCACCCTTAACGCAAGGGAGGCTGGGAAATGTATGCCCTGGAAGAAGAGGAGACTGTAGATCCATGTCTAGTGCGGGTCACTGTCTCTCCGCAGAAAGGAAGTTCTTGGTTGGGGCCCGCGAGGGGGGTGGGGTGGGGTGGAGGGGGGGGGGGGGGTGGCATTCCTTCCATTTCTTTGTACTTTGTACTTGCTCAAGCCAGAGGCTTGCTGCTGCCGCTGTGAATGATTAACTTCAGAATCGAGAACCAGGGTGTGATTCTCACTCCTTGGGTTCAGGTCGAGTGTCACCCTGGGGAATCACCGTGGTCACCCACGCCTCTCTCTCTTGGCCGGGCTCCTGCAACGGGCTTCTTCGAACCAGGCCTCCTTTGAAATCGATCTGCCGCAACAGTTGCAGACCGCAGCTGCTCCCCTCCTCCGCGGCCAGTAGCAAGAGAATCAATTATCCCTGCCCTCCGCGAATTGCGGCATCTGCTGATCTGCTGAAGGCTAGGATTCAAGATGTCAGCCCTGGCCCATAAAGCTGTACTTAATCTGGACCTAATCACGGGAACAACTGCGTTTTGCCTTTGGTCCCCACCTGGCAACAACACAAACACCACCTGAGACTTTCAAGAGCCTGGAATCCCTACCCCTCAGGGGAGATCCAGGGACAGACACACACCATAACCTCCATTTTACAGTTGCAATGTGTACAGAATGGTTAGAAAAGTCAATGTTCTGTTCGTCTGCAGCAAACCTGCCCACTATCTTTACATCTAAGCCTCACTATGGGCTCCTGACAGTAATAGCATGTGGTCTATTGGTCTCTGTCTAGGAAAATTCTTGAGTGTGTACGTGTGGAAACTTCAATTCATATTGTTTTAGAGCTCTCAAAGCAATGACTGAGCCATTGGGATCTAGGTCTTGATCTCCTTTTGGGACCCTTTCCGGACTTCTGGATCTGGTTAGTATACTTACTGAGTGCCCACTAGGCCCAGGGCCCTGCTGGACACTGGATTTTGAAGCCAATGGCTTTCCTTCCAGTGAATTCTGCTTTGGAATGTGTTTTTCAAATGTTCTGCAACAGTGCCGTGCAAATGGATTAAATGATAAAATTAAAAAAATGTAAAACAAGATAGTTCACATTCCTTGGGAGAAAAAAGCAGAAATGTCTAGGATGGTGAGCATTCTTAGAAAAGTTTCCCTCCTCTTTTATCCTGGATAGAATTCTATCAGCAAGACTCTTTAGTCCTTTGGGGATTGGTGATCAGTACAAAAAGATGTCGTCTCCCCCCCCCAGCACCTTCCTGACCCACACCCCAAATTGAAGCAAGACATTTTTGTCTGCTCATGGACCAGCCTTTTGTTTCTTGCTCACATGATCATTGTAGTTCACCTTATTCTACTACTTACGAATGTTGAATTTACTTTTGAGGTTGTTAAAAATTTATGTAAAAGTGTTGAGAGTTAACTACTTGTTTTTCAAAGAACATGATTGCTTCTCTGTTCGAGATGGCAGCTTGTATAAATGTGATGGGGGAGAGGAGGTATTTACTGAATTTAGAGGCTAAAAAAATTATCAGCCCCCAATCCAATAAAATTAGGATAGTAGTCATCAGAGGGCAAGGGCCCCGCACACATTTGTTTATAAAATAGTCTCTTGAAATTACACATATTCCATTGTCAACTAGCAAATATTGTCTATCACTTGAGAGGTGAAGTCAATAGTGACAATTGACAGTGTTTGAGATAATAACCCCAGCATTTGGGATGCTGGATATTGAAAGCCAAGATTGTTTAGTTAATCATCTAAGTCAATGATCAAAATCTGCAACAACATTGGATGTGCACAGACTGTGTACATCGAAGGTACCATTCATTCACTCAATACATATTTTTGAGACCCCAACCTGGGCCAGGCTGGGATAGACAGGCATTAGGGATGCAGCCATGAACTAAACAGACACAGCCCTTTCTCTGATGAAACTGACATTCTAGGGGCACCTGGCTGGCTCAGTGGGTAGAGCATGGGACTCTTGATCTTGGGGTTGTGAGTTTGAGCCTCACATTGGGTGTAGAGCTTACTTAAAAATCTTTAAAAAAGAGAGAGGGGTGTCTGGGTGGCTCAGTCGTTAAGCGTCTGCCTTCGGCTCAGGTCATGATCCCAGGGTCCTGGGATCGAGCCCCGCATCGGGCTCCCTGCTCAGCGGGGAGCCTGCTTCTCCCTCTCCTACTTCTCCTACTTGTGTTCCTGCTCTTGCTGTCTCTTTCTCTGTCAAATAAATAAATAAAATCTTAGAAAAAAAAGAGAGAGAGTGAGAGAAACTGACATTCTAGATGAGGGAGACAAAGAAGATAGTAAGTGACATGAAAAAGATAAAACAGGGTAATAGAGGATAATGGTGGGAGGGGGGCTACTTTCATTTGGATGGCCAGGGAAGGCCTCATTGAGAAGGTGACATTTGAACTAAAACCTGAATCGAGGAACCAGTTGAGAGAAACCCTGGGGAGAATATTCCAGGCAGAGTGAACAACAAAGGAGCTCAGGACTGAGCTTGGCATATTTAAGGGACAGAACAAGAGAGAGCAGAGCTGTTATATGGTGATTGAATAGGGCAACGGTAGGAGCCAAGATCAGCAAGGTAGGTAGGGGCTAGGTCATAAAGGGCCTTGTAAGGCATGGTAAAGAATGCAGATTTTATTTTATTTTTCTTAAAGATTTTACTTATTTATTAGAGAGAGCGAGAGAGCGAGAGAGCACGAGTTGGGGGAGGGGCAGTGGGAGAAGGAGAAGTAGACACCCCACTGAGCAGGGAGCCGGACATGGGGCTCAATCCCAGGACCCCAAGATCATGACCTGAGCCGAAGGCAGACCCTTTACCGACTGAGCCACCCAGGCGCCCCGAATGCAGATTTTATTTTAAGGGCAGTAGGGGTTTAAGCAAGTGTGTGATGTAATCTGATTGACATTTTACAAATATTCTCTGGCTGCTGCGGGGTGTTAAGAGAAGCAGGAAACATGGTAGGGAGGGAGAGATGTCATTTATTTAGAAGGGAAAGATGGGGGCAAAGGTGGGGAGGGCCAGTATGGGAAAAGGATGAAAAAGGACCAGTTTGCTTTTGAAGGACTCTTCACCCACTCATGTGGAGATCCCTGGCTGGCTCAGTCATAGAGCACGTGATTCTTGATCTCAGGGTGGTGAATTTGAGCCCCATGTTGGGCATAAACATTACTTAAAAAAAAAAAAAAAAAAGGCAAGTTGAACTATCACAGAATTGCCTAGAATGGTCTTCCTCCCCACGATGTCTAAGGAGATTCTATAAGCAAGATAAATGCTACCAAGATGCAGACCACTCCCCGAAGCAGGAATGGGGAGGTTCCGTGGGGTATTGTTTGTTATATGGTGTTCTCTGCTACGCAAGTGCCTTATACAGGGGTCCTATCTGCATAATAATTCTGACTCTAGTATCAATGAGCTAGCTGTTCAGTGGTCCTACCTGGGACTCACTACCCCTAAGGAGCTCTTAGAAAGGGAAGGCACAGTTTTGCTTGTCACCATGCAGGGTGGCAGGACCCCTGGCATCTAATCCTGGGGCCAGGAATGTGAGATGTGCTACCTTGGGAAAGTTTATTTAGAATTTCTGAGTCTGTCTTTCTTCATCTCTAAAATGAGGACATTCGATGAAATCATCTCTGAGGTTCAATCCAGCCTCATTAGTCCATGACTCACAAGACATACAAACAATAGTGATATAAGCATCCTTCAGGGGACCTGGCGGGAGGCTGTGATGGCCAGGAAAACACGCCATTCAGATCTCCTGCAGAGGGGACATGCGTGACTGAGGGCCACAGCTGCTGACATCCCGGATCCACCCCGTGCTGGCCTGGGCACCAGTCTTCCTACAGGCTGCTCCCAGCCAACCACTGAGCAAGGAGGCGACTAATATAGGCCCCTTCTTGCCAGACCTTGGCCCCTTTAATGAACAACTTTGTTGTTTGTTTCCATCCTTTTAAATTTTTTAAAAAAACCACTTTATTGAGGTATGACTGGCATAAAAAAAAGCTGTACATATTTAATGCATACAACTTGACGAGTTTGCAGATAACTATATACCCCTTACCACAATCCTTGCCATAAACATATCTATCACCTCCAAAAGTTTCCTCCTGCCCTCTTTATTTATCATCTTTATTCTGTGATAGGAACACTTAAGATCTACCCTCTTAGCAAATTTTAAAGATTTTATTTATTTATTTGAGAGAGAGAAAGAGCATCAGTAGGGAGAGGGGCAAAGGGAGAAGGAGAGGGAGGAGCAGACTCCCCACTGAGCAAGGAGCCCGATATGGGGCTCAATCCCAGGACCCTGGGATCATGACCTGAGCTGAAGGCAGACGCTTAACTGACTGAGCCACCCAGGCGTCCCTCTTAGCAAATCTTAAAGTATAAAATACAAAAGTATAAAATACAGAATTATTCACTACAGGCACTGTGCCGTACGGCAGATCTCTGGAAGATCTTCACCTTTTTTTTACTTTTTCACTTTTTAATTTTTTTAATTTTAATTTATTTTATTTATTTGACAGAGAGATACACAGCAAGAGAGGGAACACAAGCAGGGGGAGTGGGAGAGGGAGAAGCAGTCTCCCCACTGAGAGGGAGCCCGATGCGGGGCTCGATCCCAGGACCCTGGGACCGTGACCTGAGCCGAAGGCAGACGCTTAATGACTGAGCCACCCAGGCGCCCCAATTTTTTAAATTTTTTAAGTAAGTGCTATGTCCAAGGTAGGGCTTAGACTCATGACCCCAAGATCAAGAGTCCCATGCTCTACCACTGAGCCAGCCAAGTGCCCCAGGACCTATTTATTCATCTTCCCTAACAGAAACTTTAAACCCTTTGGCTAATACCTCCCCATATCCCCAGCCCCCAAGCCATCATTTTACTCTCTGCTTCTATGAGTTTGACTATTTTATATTTCTCGGTAAGTGGTATCATGCAGTGTTTGTCCTTCTGTGTCTGGCTTATTTCACTTAGCATAATGCCATTTAGGTTCATTCATGTTGTTGCAAATGGCAGGATTTTTTTTAGTTCATTTTTTAATGGACTCAAGAACTCCCAACTCAGGTTTCTCAGAACTCTGTTGCAGTCTCAGGCTCTTCCTCCCCAATCTCGTTCCTTCCCCTTCCTCTTCAGGTGTCAGGTCCATGTTGCTACCTCAAGTCTCTCCCCACTTCCCCTGGTTCCCTCCCATTCACAGATAGTCCCACAGTAATTTTTTTAAAGATTAAATTTAGGGGCGCCTGGGTGGCTCAGTCGTTAAGCATCTACCTTTGGCTCAGGTCATGATCTCGGGGTCCTGGGATCAAGTCCCTCGTTGGGGTTGCTGCTCAGCGGGGAGTCTGCTTCTTCCTCTCCATCTGCCCCTCCCTCCCTGCTTGTGTGTGTGCACGCGCCCTCTCTCTCTCTCTCTCTCTCTGAAATAAATAAAATCTTTTGAAAAAAATTTGAAAAGATTTAATCAATTAGGGCGCCTGGGTGGCTCAGTTGGTTGAGCGACTGCCTTCGGCTCAGGTCATGATCCTGGAGTCCCGGGATCGAGTCCCACATCCTGGCTCCCTGCTCAGCGGGGAGTCTGCTTCTCCCTCTGACCCTCCCCTCTCTCATGCTCTCTATCTCATGCTCTCTCTCAAATAAATAAATAAAATCTTTAAAAAAAGATTTAATCAATTAATGAACTAATTTTTTAGAGATAGTGCTCAAGAGCTAGTGGCAGGGAGGAGGAGAGAGAGAATCTTAAGCAGGCTTCATGCCCAGTGTGGAGCCTGACTCAGGGCTCGATTTCATAATCCTGAGATCATAACTTGAGCCCAAATCAAGAGTTGGATGCTTAACCAACTGAGCTCCCCAGGCACCCCTAAAGATTTTATTTTTTATTTTTTTTATTTTTTGTTTAAAGATTTTATTTATTTATTTGAGAGACAGTGAGAGAGAGAGAGAGAGCACATGAGAGGGGGGAGGGTCAGAGGGAGAAGCAGACTCCCTGCTGAGCAGGGAGCCCGATGCGGAACTCACATCAAGAGTCACATGCTCCACCAATTGAGCCAGTCGGGTGCCCCAGGCTGGAGACTTTTGATGGTATAACAAAGGTGCAAATCTTTTGTTGGGATTTTTTTTTCAGCAAACTTACCCCCCAGTGAGGGGCTTGAACTCACGACCCCAAGATCAAGAGTGGCATGCTCCGCCAACTGAGCCAGCCAGGTGCCCCACCAGTGATTCTTTTAAAAGAAAACTTCGAACATGTCACTCTCTTTCCAAAACCATGTGCTGGTTCTCCATTTCACTCAGAATAAAAGCCAAAATCCGTTTAGTGGGCTACGATCACTCCCCATTATTCTTCTTCCCTTATGTTTCACCTCCCCGGCCACACTGGCCTCCAACAGGCCAGGCTCACTCCTGCCCAGGGCCTGGGCACCAGCCCTTCCATCCGTCTGCAATTCTCCTTCCCAGGTATCTGCAGGGCTCACTCCTCACCTTTCAGTCTTTCTCAGATGTCACCTTTGCAATGAAACCCATCTCGACCACACTACAGCATTGGAAAACCACCACCCCTGGGCACTTCAGATTCTCTTATCCTTTTTCCACTTCTGTTCTGCCAAAGCACTTATCAGCACCTGTTGTACTGTGTCACTTAATGATATATTTTATTTATGATATATTTGTTTATGGTCTGTTTTCTCTCCTCCAGAATATAAGCCCCACAAAGGCAGGGATTTTTGTCGATTCTGATCACATGGTTGGCATTCAGTGAATATTCTAGAATGAAGTGCCTGAAGACAATAAAGCAGGGTGCGGTGAGAGTGACTGAGCCAGCTACTTTAGATAAGATTACTTGCTAGGCCGTGAACTCCTGGAGGACAGGGCTGGGTCGAAATCACCAGTGCCCTACACAGAGTGGAGAGAGAATAAATATTTGTTGAATCTCATTGGCTGAACTGAGCCAGAAGCCAGACCAGGCATCTCCTGAGGGTGGTCCTACAGGAATTGCCAGTTTATTGACTACTCTTACAACGCACTTGGTCATGACACCTCCCGGAACCTGCTCCTTTCTGTTTTTATGTTTGCTGGAATTCTGCACTTAAGAATGGCTTCTACCAGATTCCTCTGCATTCTGACAGAATTGACTGAATATCTATCATCTATCATCTATCTATCTATATTTTTAAGATGGTATTTTTAAGTAATCTCTACACCCAACGTGGGGCTCAAACTTACAACCCTGAGATCAAGAGTCTCATGCTCCCCTGATAGAGCCAGCCAGGTGCCCCTGTTTTCCTTATATTTTAGGAGGAACAATGACTCAGAGAAGAGGGAGGTGGTCAGGAGTGTGAACAGAGAAGAAATTCTGTTTTGTTCCTTGGATCAGGGATTGGGCCATTGGGCTACAACTGCAGGGAGACATAGGTTGTGCCCAGCATCAAGAAGTCTGTAGCTCTAACTATGCTGGGGACTACTTCTTACATTAATAAACTTCCCTTCAGGGGAAGTGTTGAAGTGGAGCCTGGATGGTCATCTGCTGCAGGTTGCGAGCCTGACTGGGGAAGGAGGTCAGGCTGACTGACACCCAGGGTCCTGTTTCTGAGATGTGGAGCTTCTGTGCCTTGATTGGGCATTGGATGTTTCTTTTTCTTTCCTTCTTTTTTGGAGTAAGCTCTACACCCAGTGTGGGGTTGGGACTAATGACCCTGAGACCAAAAGTCACATGCTCTACTGCATCAGCCAAGCACCTCAAGCATCAAATGTCTCAACCCCAGAGAGCATATTTCTACTTGTGAAGGACATATTTACCCTGAAGCATATACTTTACTATAAGTCTTAGTAAAAATTCTAAATTTTTTTTTAAGATTTTATTTATTTATTTGACACAGAGAGAGAGAGCGCACAAGCAGGGGGAGCGGCAGGCAGAGGGAGAGGGAGAAGACTCCCTGCTGAGCAGGGAGTCCGATGCGGGGCTCGATCCCAGGACCCTGGGATCATGACCTGAGCCGAAGGCAGACACTTAACCAACTGAGCCACCCAGGTGCCCCAAATTCCAAATTTCTTAGCAGCACAATTTTCACAAATACTGTTGAAGCCCAGGGTTCTAATCTCTTGCCTTAGTTCTTGGCCTTCCCACCACACTTTCTCTTTCTCCCTCCCCTTCCAGCCATGACCCCCAGTCCCCATAATTATATTCTCCCATATGTATATATATATATGGGAGAAAAATATATATACAAATTATATATATAGTATATATATATAATATAGTATATCTATAGTATAAATATATATGTTATATATTTTATTCTCCCATATTTTTTAAAAAACAAAGCATAAAGAAAATGCTAATTGTTCGGAGAGTCACATTACAATATTTAAATGAAATTAACTTCAAGGGTCCCCTAAATCTGAAGTGGGGGTGGGACTGTGTTGTTGGAACCTCAACTAACAAACACCAGGCCATTTCTGAAGGCTGTTGGAAGGCCTCTAGCTCTTGTGTAAGGTGGGCTTACAGCGCTGTGTGCTTTTTGTAATCTATTTCAAGATGATGTCTCTCAGTCTCGCCTACCAAAAAACTGAAAACAATTTCGAAAATATGTTGTAGTTAAAATGCTAGCTGTTGACCTTTGGCAGGTCGCTTGGCCTCTTGCGAACTCAGATTTCCTCTTCCGTTAACCACCAGCACACAACAATCTGCTCGAAGCCAGGTTCTCTGCTAAATGCCTACCTTATAGGTTGTTGGGAGAAGTAAAGAAAATGGTAGTATTAGTGAACCTTAATTGAATAGTTTTCTGCCAGCCACTGGACTAAGGACTTTTCTACGTGCTGATTAAATCTCCACAAAAATCTTAAGAATGAGATAGTACTATGTTTGTTGCACAAATGTGAGGGATGAGGTTAAATGACTTAACCAGGGCCACCCAGCTAGTAGCCGCAGTAGGCCTTGGGTCTGGCTCTTAGTCACAGTGCGTAGGTAGTCTGTGCACATACTGGAAAGTGCTGTAGAAGGAAGTAGAGCTGCCATCTTTGAGGGTTATGGAGAGTCCTAACATTTTCTCCTGTCCACCCTCCGCCCTTCAGAATTTAAATAAGGGTGAAACCAAGATCAAATAGTCATCTCAGGCAAGCTTGAAGGGGGAAGGAGTGACAGAAGCAGTAGTCTGAGAAATGTGTGGGACTAGGAATGGGGGTGGCTGGTGGCCCTATTGCTTCAGCAGCCAGCCGGCAGGGCTGGAAAGTTTGCTGGCTCTATGGAATGAGCTTCAGCTCTTTTTCTTTTTGTTTTTAAACAAGGATATATCTCCTTTACATTGCCAGCGGGAAAAGAGAAAAGCGAGGAAGGGAAGGAAAGAAAGCTTTAATAGAGGGTTGAGCCTGTCGATAAAATCCATTTTATTTTTCTCATTTGTAAAACCATTTAACCTCTGGACGCTTCAATCTTCTCATCTGTAGAAATAAAAATAGTATTCTGCTGATAGAATTGTGGTAAGCATGAAATGAAGTAATAGGTGGCAAGCACACGGAAGTTTAATTAATGTTAACAATGCAAGTAATAGTGATATGATATGTTTACACCTTAGTTCTGCCCATAAACGCACACTAAATCCTGGCAATGATTATACATTTGCTGTTTTCCATTGGAATCAGGCAAACGTGGGAACAAGCGGTAATCGGGGCTAGAGCACCCTCTGGTGGCGTAGCTGCCACCAACACCACCAACTGTCCGGACCTCCCCCGCCCTGGGGCTGGAAGAGAAGGCTCTGTCCTGCTGTTAACCACTGGTCCACACTCACCCAAGAAGAGCAGCAGGGAGGCCACGCGACAGGTGCTCCCATCGCAAAATGTTACCGTTAACTCAGAAGGATGAAGAAGGATTCCCTGCGTTTGAATTTGAGCCCTATGAAACTAGCTGGTAGTCATCCATTTCTGACCCATGATAATGGCAAGTTCATAGGGTTGAAGCTAATAATTGCTGCTGGATGGGGAGTAAGTAAGAATTTGAGTGTGTAAGATCTTGCCATTTGCAACGACGTGGATGGAACTGGATGGTGTTATGCTGAGTGAAATAAGTCAATCAGAGAAAGACATGTATCATATGACCTCACTGATATGAGGAATTCTTAATCTCAGGAAACCAACTGAGGGTTGCTGGAGTGGTGGGGGCTGGGAGAGATGGGGTGGCTGGGTGATAGACACTGGGGAGGGTATGTGCTATGGTGAGCGCTGTGAATTGTGCAAGACTGTTGAATCACAGATCTGTACCTCTGAAACAAATAATGCAATATATGTTAAGAAAAAAAAAAAGAAGAAGATAGCAGGAAGGGAAGAATGAAGAGGGGGGGAATCAGAGGAAGAGATGAACCATGAGGGACGATGGACTCTGAGAAACAACGTGAGGGTTGTAGGGGGGGGGGGGGTGGGGGGATGGGTTAGCCTGGTGATGGGTATTAAAGAGGGCACGTTCTGCGTGGAGCACTGGGTGTTATGCACAAACAATGAATCATGGAACACTATATCAAGAACTAATGATGTAATGCATGGTGATTAACATAACAATAAAAAATTTAAAGAAAAAAAAAAGAACTTGAGTGTGTAAAGTGCTAAACCAAGGAAACCAAACAGATGACGACTTAAGAATGACTTCGTGGCCTGTGGGGTCTAGAGGTAAAGAGGAACAATTTCTCACACTTAGTCAAACCCCTCGGTTTATAGTTGAAAAGTGCTTTTCAAACATCTTTCAAAGTCCTCACCATATCAGAAAGTGGCAGGAAAATAAGAGTGAGAGAATTCTTTTCTTGGTTCTTTGGCCAAATTCTATGGTTTCCAGGAGATTCTGCTTGAATTCTTTTCAAGGGTCTTCACCGAACTGAAATCGTTCTACAGTTTCTCCTACTATCAGTGGCCAAGGCCAACAGCATTGGGAATTATAATTAGACTGAGAGATCTTGTAACACAATCAGCTAATACACACTTCCTAAAGTTTAATATCCTGAGGCTAGAGATATTGCCAACCCTCAGAATCCTGTTAATGACTTTGGAATAATTACACTTATCATGGGCGCCTGGGTGGCTCAGTTGGTTAAGCGACTGCCTTCGGCTCAGGTCATGATCCTGGGGTCCCGGGATCGAGTCCCGCATCAGGCTCCCTGCTCAGCAGGGAGTCTGCTTCTCCCTCTGACCCTCTTCCCTCTTGTGCTCTCTATCTCTCATTCTCTCTCTCTCAAATAAATAAATAAAATCTTTAAAAAAAAAAATTACACTTATCATTTTGTACATTTAAAGCCAGTAAGAGAAAATCAGAGTACCAAATCCCAATTCACAAGAGTAGATTGATTACGTAGAATGTTAAAACCATGTATTATAGCACCACATTTTGGGCATGCCTCATGAGAAAAAAATATTCAAGCTCTGATAGGAGTCTCATCACCACAGGACAGGTACATGTCATTTTCCAGGAGATGTACATACAGTAAATGATCTGCTAGAGTGGCATTCCCAGTTGGGGGTTATTCTTACTCTAATATGGAGGAATTTTATACTCAGCCTGCTGGGAAGACTGTTTTCACAATGTTCTATGTGTCTCCATCTTGCAAACCAAATCTGGGTCTCCCCAAAATGTCAACTTCTAAATCTTACATTCTACAATTTAAAAATTACTGAACTAAAATAAGTATCAAATTATAATTTTCTAAAACTTTTAGAGAGCTCAATATTACTTTTTAAAAAATCTATACAAGAGGGGTGCCTGGCTGGCTCCGTTTTTGGGCGTCTGCCTTCGGCTCAGGTCATGATCCCAGGGTCCTGGGATTGAGCCCTGCATGGGGCTCCCTGCTCAGGGGGAAGCCTGCTTCTCCCTCTCCCACTCCCCCTGCTTGTGTTCCCTCTCTCGCTGTGTCTCTCTCTGTCAAATAAATAAATAAAAGCTTTAAAAAAATCTATACAAGAAAAAAGGATCTATACAGGAAAAGAATGTAAATGATTCAAGCACTGGTAGCTCAGGTACCTTCTGAGAAACTTCTTGAAGCATTTGGTTAAACCTTGCACTTGAACTCTGCATTTTTTTTCAAGGCGAACAAGCATATATTTGTTCTCCTTAGAGCTTCTCATAATACCTCTATTATCCTCTCTGCTCGCTCCAAAGGCATCCTATTAAATTACAAACTGCATCCCTAATCCAAGCTTTTCTTCCTGAGATGAAGGCATATTCCGAAGTTAGTTCTAAGGCTGACACAACTTTGCAGGGTCTCCAGGAGGCTCCCGTTGTAAAATTCACATCAGTCATTATTTAAAATGAAGCCGTCAGTTTGCCAGAAAAGCTAGTCTTTGTGCCGTGACTCCCCATTTGTGTCCTATGCCCCTGCCAAGCATCATCAAGTCGAATGGGGACTCAGCAGATGTGAACCACACACGCTGAACAAACTCCGCACAACAGCGATTACTGTTCTGACCAAGAGTTAACTTTGTCAGGGGAAAAACCAGCGGAAAAACCACGGATCCGGTCTTTTGTACTCAGCACTGCTTAGGGGGCAATGAGGAATCGGCCTCATGGCCCCAAATTGAATAATAGTGTTACTCACATATGAAAGAAAGAATACTGCTGCCTACTTTTAGGAATCCTATTCAGGGGGCGCCTGGGTGGCTGAGTCGTTAAGCGTCTGGCTTCGGCTCAGGTCATGATCCCAGGATCCTGGGTTCGAGCCCCGCATCGGGCTCCCTGCTCCGCGGGAAGCCTGCTTCTCCCTCTCCCACTCCCCCTGCTTGTGTTCCCTCTCTCGCTGTGTCTCTCTCTGTCAAATCAATAAAATCTTAAAAAAAAAAAAAAAAGGAATCCTATTCAGATACAGCAGTGAGCTCCCAGAAATTGACCAGACAATCAGAGATCATTTAATGCAAGTGTCCTCAACCTTATGGCAAAACACAAACAAACAAACAAACCAAAAAATCTTGATGGGTCAGGAGAGAAGATACCAGAAATAGTCGAGTTTGCAGAGGAGCAGGCCTCAGGGCCAGCCACACCCCCTTCCTTTGGAAAATCTCGGCAAGGCAGGGAGAACAGTGAGGAGGGGGTTGAGGATCTACTGGGGAGTAGGTCACTACCTCCTAGCTAGAGATCCTTGCTTTGATGGAACCCGTGACAACCGACAGATTCCCCAGCAGGGAGACACGCAGTCACATTTCACATCCTGCTTTCAGTGGCAGGGAGGGCACCCGGCAACAAGACCACATTCAGAGCCTGGACAAGCAATTGTGTACATGGAAGCCTCAGATCTTATCCCAAATCTGTTGGATGAACTATCAAACCATTCTCTCGGGTTATTTCTAAAATCACAACCCATAGACAAGCCTCTGACTGGTTGGGCCTTGAGGAAAAGAGAAACGGGCTAGAGCCTGTGGGGGTAAGCCGCGGGGGTAAGAAGACCATTCTCTGGCACATGAGAAATGGTACTGCCAAACCCAGAATGTCACCCAACAGTGCCTACCTGAGTATTCTTTTTGCTTGAATGTCTTACTTCACGAGCTGGCACGCAGCTTGGTGATTTCCCATTTTGTGGATAATCCAGATGTACCAGGTCTCGGCAGTAAGAATGACATATATATTTACCCTCTGAAAGAGAGAGCACGTGAGGTTCCTGGTTAGATACATGTGGCAGAGGGAAAGTGAAGCCCCCAAACCAAAAGCCAGCGTCTGACCTGGAGTAACGAACATGTGTTTGTGCGAGGCCCATTTGTTCACAGCAGTATGTGGGGCCATTTAAACCTTGACTGTCTTGGCCTTCACTGAAATCTAAACATAATATATTGGTGAATATATTTCACAAAGGGGATTAGGCTACTCTATTTTTTTGTGTGCAATTTTTCAATTGAGATAAAGTTCACATAATGTAAAATTCACCATGTTAAAGAGTAAAATCCAGTCTTTTTTAGTATAGTCATAATGTTGTGCAAACATGATCTAATTCCAGAACGCTCCATTCACCCCAAGGACAAATCCCTTACCTGTTAGCAATCACTGTCCATTTCCTTCTTCCTCTAGCCCCTGGCAACCGCAAATCTACTTTCTGTGGATTTGCCTTTTCTGGACATTTCCCATGAATAGAATCATACAGTCTGTGGCCTTTTGTGTCTGGCTTCTTTCAACCAGCAGGTGGTGGCACATATCGGAATTTCATTCTTTTTTATTGTTGAATAATATTTCATTGCCTGGAAGGGCCACATTTTGTTTATCCACTTATTGGTTGATAGATACTGGGTTGTTTCCATTCCAAGGAATGGAATTTCTGGGTCATATGGTAACTGTTTAATTTTTTGAGGAAATGCCAAACTGTTTTCCAACGTAAATGTCTTTAAAAGAGCTCTTTCTGGGGCGCCTGGGTGGCTCAGTTGGTTGAGCGACTGCCTTCGGCTAAGGTCATGATCCTGGAGTCCCGGGCTCGAGTCCTGCATCGGGCTCCCTGCTCAGCGGGGAGTTTGCTTCTCCCTCTGACCCTCCCCCCTCTCATGCTCTCTCTCAAATAAATCAGTAAAAATCTTTTAAAAAAGAGCTCTTTCAGCCACATTACAACACATAGATAAGAAATTCTATAACTCTGTTCACCAGCAAATAGAATTCTCACAATACTAGTCTAGTAACAGGATCCGTTACATTATGAAGTACTTAAGGGACCTTATTATGAAATAACCTCACCCATTAAAGTAGTATTATCCAGGTAAGAAAGACCCTGCAGGAAAATTTAGAGTGGGGATCTATTCACAGTTTTTATTCTAGCCAAGGATAAAGCAGTCTATATCATCATCATCATCAAAATGTTTGTGTGTTGATGCTCTGATCAAACCTATAGGAGGGTAACAGGGACCTGGCTTACAAAATAGCATCCAAAGGTGACCTAGAAGTCAGAGCCTCTAGAGTCAAACTCAACTAATTTGCAGAGACTTATTCCTCATGCATGTGTACATTCTTAAATCTTAAAAGTTCGCATAATGTAAAATTCACCATGTTAAAGAGTAAAATCCAGTCTTTTTTAGTATACTCATAATGTTGTGCAGACATGATCTAATTCCAGAACACTCCATTCATCTCAAGGACAAATCCCTTACCTGTTTTACCAAAAAATGCTAGTGCCGACTTCATCCCAGGGCTTGTTAGACAGTTACTGGAAGACTCAGCAACAGTGACAGAAGACTGAGTCTCTGCCCTCAGTGGGAGGAGTGGGTACCAGAAGCACTCCTCAAGATACAATGTGGCAAATGCTATAACATTATGATGGGCACACAGAACCGGTATCTGCCCGCTTTTTGAACCTGGCAGAACCCCAGGCTTTCCCATGCATTCCCAGGCACGCCTCTCTACCTGAACACCCCACCACCACCACCATTCTCCTTCCAGTGCCACAAGCCTGAATGCATTTTTCCATCGCTTCTCAAGAAAGATTCAGGAGCTGCAGACTAAAGCTTAGAAGTCCTTGAGTCCTTTTAGGAAGAATCTGAACTGCAAAACACATGTCTTTGATATTTATAACTGGTCACAATAATGCTGGAGTTAGTGTTCCATCTGTTATGGAAAATTAAACCTACCGAGCCGTCCTGTAATAGACGCTGCATGGCGCTGGTGTCTCCAAACTTCATCTGACTCATGCAAAATTTGAAAGCATATTTGCCTATGAGAAATAAAGCTCACTTGTGAACTGGCTTATAAATGAACTCAGATGATGAGACAGCGAAACAGCAGACCCCACCGAAGCATTTATCCCCAGCCCTGGAGGCCACCTGGGTCTTTCTAGCACATCAAAGACAGAGACAATTGAACCAACGTGGAGGCTCCTCGTCCTCCCAGAAGCCCAGGCACCAGCCGACTCAGAAGCAGAGGTAACCTACCGGGTCTGTGAGTTTTCTTCACCTGAAAGCTGATTTTGCCAGAGAGCTTATAAATGGCAGTTCCCATCTGTGAGCCCCGGCTCGGCCGTGTAGCAAGAGAGGGAGAGGGAGAGAGAGAGAGACAGCTGAGGGCAACAGGCTGAGCGGGCCAGCCCAGGCTGACCTGTGTGCCTCAGAGCCCACCAGGAGGCTGGGCCTCCCTCCATTCCCTGGCTTCATATATTTTCCAACTGGCCACCAGCACGCTCAGCAGTTCACTCACTGGGGCTGTCAAATGCTCACAACCATATCCATAAATCACGTGAGAGAGGTCAAGGGAGCATCTCCAGACCTCAGCAGTGATTGGAGATGCCTGTAATGTGGTTGTTGAGGCCTCTGGACACAGTGGAGGCAAGCTGGGTGATCTTTGGCCAGCTGTGCCTTCCTTTCTTCTATAAAACGAGGAAAATAATTGTCCCCATCTCACTGAGCTCTGATCAGTATGAAAAGTGCTTACGGTGATGGTGCTGTCACAGTAACTGCTCTACAGGGTTAGCCATTGATACTGTGTTGTTGCAAGAAACCCCGTGCTTTTCTTGTTAAGAAAATTTGCATTTGGGGGCTCCTGGCTGGCTCAGTCAGAAGAGCATGTGACTCTTAGTCTCGGGGTCGTGAGTTCGAGCCCCATGTTGGGTATAGAGATTACTGAAAAAATGAATAAATCAACTTAAAAGAAGAAAATTTGCATTTGTGAGCAGGGTTAGTGACTCACTGGAATAGTGGTTTCTAGCTACTTCCAAGAAACCCCACTTCATATGATAAAGCAGATCACAATTCTCAGTGTTTCAGGGAAGGGACCACTGTAAAACAGCCACGGATGAGAAGAAGCAGGCTGCTCATTAGCATTTTCAATCAAATCCATAAACGGGACTCTTTTCTATTTGCACCAATAATCCACAATCCAGCCTGAGAGCAAGAATCGCTGCCTGGTGTCATCCTTGCCTCTTGTGAGAACTCTTTCTAAGCCTTCTGTCCTCAGTGGCCACTTCCTGGTGGTCAGAAATCCCACAGGTTTTCTGATAGCCCCTCGCCTCTGGTTGACTTTGGGGTGATTTTATCCCTTGGGTGAACTCTCAAGACAGCCCTCCGAGGAGGGTTGTGTGGCTTCCCTTCTCTGGTGTCCTGAGGAGAAGAGAACTGATCTCACCAAAGCCAGGTCTCATGGAGGGGGGCTCCAGGATTTGGTGCAAACCCTCATGGCACAAAAATAGCATTTCTTGTTTTTCAGCTGGCTCTGTCACTCACCAGCACGGAATCTACGTTCTCAGCTTTCAGGTCTGTAAAACTAAGGGGCTTCAAGGTCACCTCTAAGATCTCTGTAAATTCTATTTTCCTCTGAGGTTCTGAAATGGGAGTTTGAACAACCTAGGGACAGAGGGATGCCATGGAATCCACATGAGGTTAGAGGCTAAATATGGTTCATCTTTCAGGAGCACTGACATTTTTTCATATTAAAACAAAACTAGGGGTGTGATGAAATGCTATACCAAATTCTCAGGTTTTTGTTTTTGTTTTTTGTTTTTTTAAGAAAAAAGTGAGATTAAAATCATGTTCAGGGGCGCCCAGGTGGCTCAGTCGTTAAGCGTCTGCCTTCGGCTCAGGTCATGATCCCGGGGTCCTGGGATCGAGCCCCGCATAGGGCTCCCTGCTCGGCGGGAAGCCTGCTTCTCCCTCTCCCTCTCCCCCTGCTTGTGTTCCCTCTCTTGCTGTGTCTCTCTCTGTCAAATAAATAAAAATCTTAAAAAAAAATCGTGTTCATTTGGGAAAAAATCGTGATGATGATTGAACAACAGTGTGAATATAATTAATGCCACTGAATTGTATATTAAATGTGGTTAAAATAGCAAATTTTCAGTTATATATATTTTTACCACAATAAAACAAATTTAAAAAACAATGTTCAGGTAGACTAGAGAGTCCAGAAATAACTCACACGTACTTGGTCAATGAATTTTTGACAAAGGTACGAAAGCAATTCAGTGGAGAAAGGATGCTCTTTTTAACAAACGGTGCTGGGACAATCGGATATTCATATGCTTTTGCACATTTTAAAATAAATTGCAATTCGTACCCCTTGCCATATACAGGAATTAATTCAAAATGGATCATAGATCTAAATGCAAAAGCTAAAGTGGGGCACCTGGGTGGTGCAGTTGGTTAAGCATCTGACTCTTGATTTTGTCCCAGGTTGTGATCTTAGAGTCATGAGATTGAGTCCCATGTCAGGCTCCACGCTCAGCATGGAGTCTGCTTGAGTTTCTCTCTCCTTTTCCCTCTGCTCCTCCCCCCTGCACTCTCTTTTAAACAAATAATTAAAATCTTTAAAAAAAAATAAATGCGGGGTGCCTGGGTGGCTCAGTTGGTTAAGCGGCTGCCTTAGGCTCAGGTCATGATCCTGAAGTCCCAGGATCGAGTCCCGCATCGGGCTCCCTGCTCAGTGGGGGGTCTGTTTCTCCCTCTGACCCTCTTCCCTCTCGTGCTCTCTCTCTCTATCTCCTTCTCTCTCTCAAATACATGAAAAAAATCTTTAAAAATAAAATAAAATAAATGCAAAACCTACAGCTATAAAATTCTTGGGGAAAACAGGAGGAAATCTTTGTGACACTGGGTTAGGCAAAAATTTCTTAGAGAAGATGCCAAAAGTATAATTAATAAAAGAAAAAATTGACGAGTCAGATTTCGTCAAAATTAAGAACTTCTCTTCAAAAGACTGTTAGGAGAATGAAAAGACAAATCACAGGCTGAAAGATTTGCAAATCACATATCTGATACAAGAATATAATGAATCTCAAAATGTATAACTAGAAAGTAAGCAATCAATTAAAAAACAGGCAAGAGATTTGAATAGACTTTATCCAGAAAAGACATACAGATGGCAAATAAGTGGATGAAAAGATGCTCAACATTATCAGTCATTAGAGAAATGCAAAATGAAACCACAATGCAATACTGCTACACACCTATTAGAATGGCTAAGACGGAAGGGACCATGGCAAGTGTTGGAGAAGAGCAAACAGAAATCCTTCGGTACGCTGCTGCTGGGTAGCCTGCAGTTTCTTCATAGGCTGGTATACATCTACCGTATGACCCAGCCATTCCACTCCTATGTGTTTACCCAAGAAAAGGGGAAAGCATATGTTTATTTATTTTATTTTATTTTTTTAAGATTTTATTTATTTGACAGAGAGAGACACAGTGAGAGAGGGAACACAAGCAGGGGGAGTGGGAGAGGGAGAAGCGGACTTCCCGCGGAGCAGGGAGCCCAACGCAGGGCTCGATCCCAGGACCCTGGGATCATGACCTGAGCTGAAGGCAGACGCTTAACGACTGAGCCACCCAGGCGCCCCAGGAAAGCATATGTTTATACAAAGACTTGTACACAAACATTCACAGCTGCTCTATTTTTTCATTTATTTTTTTAAAGATTTTTTAAAAAATTTATTCATTCGAGACACAGAGATACAGAGAGAGAGAGAGAGAGAGAACATGAGCAGGGGGAGAAGCAGAGGGAGGGGGAGAAGCAGACTCCCTGCTGAGCAGGGAGCCCGATGCGGGGCTCGATCCCAGGACTCTGGGATCATGACCTGAGCCGAAGGCAGACGCTTAACGACTGAGCCACCCAGGCGCCCCTCGTTTATTTTATTATTTAGTTTGTTATTTTTTTAGAGAGAGAGAGAGTGCATGAACATGGGTAGAAGGAGCAGAGGGAGAGGGAGAGAGAGAATCTCAAGCCGACTCCACGCTGAATGCAGAGCCTGACGCAGGGCTTGATCCCACGACCCTAAGATCATGACCTAAGCTGAAATCAAGAGTCAGATGCTCAACTGATTGAGCCACACAGGTGCCCCTATTTTTTTAAAGTAGGCTCTATGTCTCGCGTGGGGCGGGAAGTCATGACCCCGAGATCTAGAGTCACATGGTCTATTTACTGAGCCAGCCAGGCACCCCAAATAGCTCTATTTTTAAAAACCCCAAACTGGAAACGACTCAAATGTTTATAAACAAGTGAATGGACAATTCAAGTTGTAAAACAATGAAACACTATTCAGTCATTTAAAAAAGTGAACTAATTTGGGGGCGCCTGAGTGGCTCAGTCAGTTGAGCTTTGCCTTTGGCTCAGGTCATTATCTTGGAGTCCTGGGACTGAGCCCCGTGTTGGGCTCCCCACTGAGCAGGGAGTCTGCTTCTCCCTCTCCCTCTGCCCCTCTCCACTCTTGTGCTCTCTCTCGCTCTCAAATAAATAAAATCTTTAAAAAAATGAACTAATTTGATATAATACACAACGTGGATGAATTTCAGGATAATTATACTGTGTGAAAGAAGCCAGACAAAAAAGAGTACACATTCTGTAATTCCACTTACATAATTTTCCAGAAATGCAAACTCATCTATAGCAACAGAAAGCACATGGGGGTGAGAGGGGCAAGAAGGGTGAAAAGGAAGGATAATAAAGGGGCATGAGGAAGTTTTGGGGAGTGATGGATAGGTTCAAGATATTGACTATTGTGACTCCCAAGGTTATGGGGTCAAGGTTTTCTGAGATGGGAGTAGCTTGGTAGCAAAGTATATAGGTATAAGGTCTAAGGTAGCAGGGTAAACGCATAGTACTTGAGGGGGGAACGTCTAATCAAGCTGGATTGCCACAAAATCTGAGATTGCGTCTCCTGAGATCTGTTTCTTCTCTTTCTCATAGGAGTAATTTGGGTGAACAATCTGTTGATTAGATTTCCCTGTATTTTTGCAAGCAAATGATATTGCCTATGTTAGTGGTGAGAATATTTTGATTACAAGTAGTAAGAAAACTGTCTCTCTTTTTAAAACCTGTCTCAAAATGACTTAAGCCAATAAGGGAATTTATTGGCTCACATACTGATAAGTGCACGGATATACTACATTCATGTATGGTTGGATCCAGAAGCTCAAACAAGATCGTTGGCTCTTGATTAATCCCCATCTTTCTTCTCTCTTTCCCTCCATGATGGATCCCTCTTTAGGACGGTCTTCTCTCATGGTGGCAAGAGGACTCTCAGCAAGTCCTGGCCTAGATCTAGCAGATACACTGCTTCCTTTTTCTAAGAGTTCCATCGAAAGATTCAGGATTCACTCTGGTTGGATGGACTTACATGTCTATGCCTAGATGTTAGAAAATGTTGATTGGCCAGGTTTGGGTCATGAGCCTACCCACAGGTCAACTGCACAGAGGGAGTGGCTTCTAAAGAAAATCATATAACCACTATAGCTTTAACATTAACCCCTGTGGGGTGCCTGGCTGGCTCAGTCAGAGGACCATGTGACTCTCAATCTCGGGATCGTGAGTTCAAGCCCCATGTTGGGTGTAGAGATTACTTAAAAGTAAAATCTGAAAAAAACCCAACAGCCAAAAACATTAACCCCTGCAAAGATAAGCTAACAAGTAGCTTAATGTGGTGTTTAATTTTATTTCCTGAAAATTTGGCTTTTGGGAAGTTAATTGTATTTTATGTTAAATATACATAGAATAGACTCACATGATTAGAAGGGGCATTTAAGGTCTAACCACTCAGTGTAGCAGGTTTTCTATACCCTACTCTTTTTAACCTGTGGCTTAAAAGCTATTTGTGTTTCATCGCACATGACTATTCAGTCTAGAAAAAGGCACATCAACGTAAAAATAAGTCACCCCTGGGGCACCTTGGTGGTTTGGTCGGGTAAGCATCTGACTCTTGATTTCAGCTCAGGTCATGATCTCAGGGTTGTGAGATCCAGCCCGTGCTGGGCGTGGAACCTGCTTAAGATTTTTTCTCTCCCTCTGTCCCTCCACCAACCCCTCTCTCTCTTCCTCGATTTAAAAAAAAAAAAAAAGTCATCCCTGTTGCCCTAGGCACTTTCTCTAGAGAGTACTTAATTTTCCCAGCAACCTATGGGAGTGTTACAGATGAGGGGACTGAGGTTCAGAAAGGTGAAGTGACTTGTTGGAGGTCAAAGTTGTGAGTGGTGAGGGGCACGAGAACCCAGCCCCATCTGACACTAAAGCTTGTGCCCTTAGCTGCTCTTGCCACAGGCCGCCTCCCGTCTGCAGCGTGACGAGTCGCCAAGTCTCAGCTGTACAGGGTGTCACCTCCAGGGCTCGGCGCCTCAGCCTCCCCTGTCCTGTGTGCTGAGCGCCAAGAGCAGATAGGGATGAAATGAGGTGAATCTGCGCTTTCAACTTTCTCTTCTGCTTCATGCTGGATGGAGGTTATCTTTGTAGCCAATTTAATATATAAAAGTTATTTCCAATTTGCTAACATCAGACTAACAAAAGAATGTTCCCTTTTCAGTACATTTCCACTTTTTTTTTTTTAATTTCAGTAAGCTCTACGCCCAACATGGGGCTTGATCTCACAACCCTGCGATCAAAGTTGCATGCTCTACTGACTGAGCCAGCCAGGTGCCCCCTCACTATGTCTTTTAAGAACCCTGTAAAACCAGCAGTTTGATGTGGAGTAAAGAGTACTGCCCTAGTTAGGAGACCTGAATTCCTCTATTTCTGGCTTTTCCAACAATTCCCTGTGTGGACCTTGGAAAATCCACTTAGCCTCTCTGAGTCTCAGGTTCCTGAACTGAATTTGGATTAGACCAGTGTTTCCCACGAGCGGTACATAACACGGCGGTCCCTAAAACAAATGGATTAGATTTTCAGTAGTTATGTATTCATTTTAAGGTGTAAAAAATATAATAGTACATCAAATCAATTATTTCCCAGGTATTGCTTTTTAGGATGATGCTAAATAAAAAGGGCAAGTTATTTAGTAACAAATATTATGTAAAGTCTAGTAGAGGGTTATGCAGGCATGACAAAAATTGTGACAGCAACCTGTGAACGCCTGATGTTTGGCAAGCGCTGGACTAGAAAACAAGACCTGCCATTTACTGAGCATTTTTTACTATGTGCCAGGAACCCTGCACTTTATATGCATTATTTTTTTAAAAAGATTTTATTTATTCATTTGAGAGAAAGAGAGAGAGACAGAGATAGAAACAGAGCACAGGAGCAGGGAGGAGAGGGAGAAGCAGGCTCCCCACTGAGCAGGGAGCCCCAAAACGGGGCTCGATCTCAGGACCCTGGGATCATGACCTGAGCCAGAGGCAGACACTTAACCGACTGAGTCACCCAGGTGCCCCTAATTTTTTCTAAGTAGGCTCCAGGCCCAAGGTGGGGCTTGAACTCTCGACCCTGAGGTTAAGAGTTGTATGCTAAAAAAAAAAAAAAAAAGAGAGGGGGGGGGGGGAGAGAGAGAGAGAGAGAGGGGCATGGTCTACAGACCAAGCCAGCCAGGCACCCCTGCATTAATTTTTTTAATTCTTTTTACTTTTTATTTTTTTATTTTTTTATTTTTTTTAAAGATTTATTTATTTATTTGAGAGGGAGAGAATGAGAGAGAGAGAGAGTACATGAGAGGGGGGAGGGTCAGAGGGAGAAGCAGGCTCCCTTACTGAGCAGGGAGCCCGATGTGGGACTCGATCCCGGGACTCCGGGATCATGACCTGAGCCGAAGGCAGTCGCTCAACCAACTGAGCCACCCAGGCGCCCAATTCTTTTTACTTTTTAAACATTTTTAAAATTTTTAAGTAATCTCTACACCGAGCGTGGGGCTCGAACTCACAACCCTAAGATCAAGAGTCACATGCTCCACCGACTGAGCCAGCCAGCTCCCCCTCTTTTTTTTTTTAAAAAAAAAAAAACCAATCCTACGTGATAAATGCTATCATAATCACCCTTATTTTATAGAAGAGGACACGGGGGACAGAGAGGGTAAATGGCTTTCTTACTGACACTTGCCAGGATGGGGCAGAGCCAGGGTCTGACCTCAAGCCCTGTTCCTCGTCGTTGTGCTCTGCGGGCAATCTGGGTGGAGTGCGGAGGGCTCACCGAGACACAAAGACGGGATCCAGGGATGGAGGGGCTGGGCCGGTCTCCGCCGAGGCCCGCAAGAGGCCCGCAAGAGCATCACCTGCGGAGAGTGGTCCGCGCGGCCTGCGCAAGTGCCGGGCATCCCACCGGAGGGGCGGGACAGTGCCGGCCTTGGACGCTCAGCCCAGGGAGTTCTTGGAGCAGGGGGCCTAGAACCGGCCGCCGCAGCCCCGGGAATACTTAGAAGACTAGTCCCTGCTGGGACATGAGCTCACTTGGCTCTCCACTCACACTTGAGGCTTTTCTCCGCTTGAGGGACAGAAGTCAGGTCCGGACGTCGTGTTTCGTCCGCCTGTTCCTTTCACACACATCGCAGCAGCCACGAGGGACCAACTGATCCTTATTCTCGAGGCTGTTCTGACAGCAGAGCTCTACGTTCCTGGTCACCTACCGGTAGGTAGCAAGAGAAACTCCCAGCGCGGAGAACGCGAGGGAAGTAGACTTTGAAAAAATCCAGTGTGGAACCAACGTGCGATGGCGCTGCAGAACCGCACCCGCTCACCACTACCACCCGCCGCACCTGCTCCCCCCCCCCCCCCACCGGCAGCCCGCGCATTAGGACCACAAGCCGGCTGAGCGTAGGGGGCTTACAGAGGCTGAAAACCAAGTGGAACAATGTGTGTGGTTTTTCCGAAGAGGCAATGAAGGAAAGAGATGCTCGTGCCCCCAGGCACAGCTTTACTAGTCAGGCCTGCCCGAAGAACCGCCTGGAAGTAGAACAACAGTTGGCAACCAAAGCTGTAAGGAACAGGGAGCCACCGAACAGAGTGCAGCTTGAGGATGAGCTTTACGATGAGTACTTTAGGCACATCACTCTGGGGGAAGCTGGGGGCCTGAAGGAAGGGAGGAAGGATGATTGAGAGCAAGAAGACCAGCTAGCAAATGACGGCGTCGTGTCTCTGTCAACATCTGGTGGGACTAGGGACCTCCTTCCCTCCCCACCAGCCCTCCAGCCCTTCCTGAACTGGTCCCCTGAAGGAATGGGGTGTGGCGCAGGTAACCAGCCTGAGGACAGAACACCTGTCCTTGTTGGGCACAGCTGGTTTGGCTTCTCCTTCCTGAGGCCATCCCAGAGTCCAGGGCCTTTGGTCTTAGTCTACAAGTGACTCTGATCATTTGTAAATTTGGGAGCTGGTCCTCACAGAAAGCTCCTGCCACAGGCTGGTGGATTTGTAGGCCAAGGAGGGAGCTCTTGGAACCTCAGGGAACATCTTTATCCACGAGGCAATGCCTGCATAAGGAAGCCCAGTCTTTGGAGCAAATGAAAAGAGAATGGAGGGGCGCCTGGGTGGCTCAGTCGTTAAGCGGCTGCCTTGGGCTCAAGTCATGGTCCCAGCGTCCTGGGATCGAGCCCCACATCGGGCTTGCTGCCCTACGGGAAGCCTGCTTCTCCCTCTCCCACTCCCCCTGCTTGTGTTCCCTCTCTCGCTGTGTCTCTCTGTGTCAAATAAATAAATAAAATCTTAAAAAAAAAAAAAAAAGAAAAGAGAATGGAATTTCAGAAAAAGAACAGGGTGACAGTTTTAAAAATTTGGGCATCTTCCTTTGCCCAGAGATCAGTTAGCACCGCACCCCACCCCCCAATCCCACCACCCTGGATTTGGGGAATGGAGTGGGTCTTGAAGCAACACTCTGTTTCTGGATTCCCAGAGGGGCTCAGCAGCCCAGAGTAGTGGGAGGGAGGGAACGGAGGGGACGATATCCTTTCCCCGCTTTACCAGGGAACCAGATTATCAGGTGGTACGCTTTGTTACATCTTAAACCCCTGCCAGGACAGAGAAACTTCTGGATCCCCGGCCTCTTTAGCTGAAACCGAGTAGGTGGATGGCTCTGGAGATCACAACCAAGAGGATAACTTCGGGGGTGGGATGGGGGAGACTTCTTGGCACTCCTGGGACCCAACTTGTGCTGCCTTCTCACCAGCGAGATCTCAGTTCTCTTGGCACAAAGTCCAAGGAGGCGGATCATCCAACCATCTGATGGTGGCCAATCCTGAAAGTGCTCTTGATAAGAGACTTAATTAAATGCTGTACGTGTGCTTGCTGGGCTCAGTGGGAGGAGGACGAGGTAGGGCGAGGGATTAAAAAAATGTTAACTGCGGGGGCACCTGGGTGGCGCAGTCTCAGGGTTCTAAGATGGAGCCCCAGTCTCCCGGCTCAGCGGGGAGTCTGCTTCTCCCTCTCCTCTGCCCCTCCCCCTGCTCCTGCTCTCTCTCTCTCTCTCTCCCTCCCTCTCTCTCTCTCAAATAATAAATAAAATCTTTTAAAAAAAATGTTAACCGCATATTTCCCCGACAGCACTGAGCACATCCTACTATGGTGGCTAAAAGAAGCTGAAGACAGGTCGCTGCCAACTTCTCCCTGCGCTCCCTGCAGCCCCAGCCGTCCCGCAGGGGCTGAGATGAAAATAATAGACTTGACATCTGGAGAACAGAAGTTCTGTTGCAATTTCTGTTTTTATTTTATATGCTCTCAAAAAAAAAAATAGAGAAGGAATAGTTTCGAGCCTGGAGAAGATCTATCCTGTCACATAGGCTTTTTGGTATCTTCAAAGGTGCACTACTTTGCACCTCCCGGATCCGTCTGGAAAACAGCGTCACCGGAAACACAGTGCATTGCCAAAGGCATTTGCTTTCATGCCCCCTGGTGTTCCAAAAAAGCTTGCTGTTTCCAAAGAACTTCCAAGTGCGAAATTAAAATTTTGAAGCTTCACAAGTTGAACTTTGTATAATCTCACAGACTCCTCCTCTCCTCTGGAGATGAATCAAGCCAGCAGTAGAAGGGCTGTGTTCCCACTGTTTGGGGCAAGGGACCCAAGAAGGTGGGTGGAGAGCTCTAACTCAGGCGCAGCTGAGACAACTAGTCATTCCTCCCCCCCCCACCCTGCTTCTGCTGCTTTCAGCTGCGGGATCTGCGCGAGCTGGTAAGCCTCTGAGCCTTTGAGTTTCTCTGATTCCTTCTTTAGCCAAAATAAAATGGGGTGGGGAATCAGGAGGCCTGCAGTGTTGCAGTATAGGCCACGGACACAGAGTCGTCATCCAAAAAATGGTAATGACCGTGATAAAACTTTGGAAAACAGAACCATAAGACACGTGGAAGAAAGAAAAATATTACCCACCATCCCAATACCCGTGGACACGATTCTTTCTTCCTTTGTGCATGCTATAGGACCCACATGTAATTTGTCCGCATCACATTACCCGGTGAGGACTTTCAAAATTAAGATTTCTCTGACTTTAATTTTGGCCTAGGCAGAGTCTCTGTCTTCTTAGTACAGCCCCCTGACCCTGGGGACGGATCAAGGGCAAATGTGGGCCAGTGGGGAGGTGAGGAAAAGCCAGAAATGTCATCATCTGATCAGGATCCCAATCTCAGCCTCACAGGAGGGATGTTGGTTTCTTGCCACTGTCTAAGTAGTGGGGGACAGATTTCTCCATCAAAGAGCATTCCTCAGCTCCCCGTCTGTCACTTCCTACCTGTCTGAATGAGAGGCACAGCCGGCAGGGGGCACGGTTGAGCTTGACAGCAGGGAACGGATGGTGGCGGCTGGTCCCTAACATGGGAGGCAACAAGGAAGTTCTTGGGTGAGGCAGGAGGCATAAGTCTCTGCACCATTTTGGGCCATAACTGGGGAGCTCCTGCACTGGTGAGGTACTCATTCTCCACACACTTCTAAAGATGACCCTGCAAACCATTTCTAGCTGACGGCCATAAACGTGGCTCAGTCCACTCACCTGCTCCCAGTTTGTAGACTTCTTTCATCAGCAATCACAACTGGGAGCCCTAAATTTAGCCAGTTGACACCACCTCCACTTATTCTAAAGAATGACTGACTCTAGCTTCTTTGGGCTCTTAAAACATTTAAAAACATTTTTTATGGGGCGACTGGGTGGTGCAGTCGGTTGGGCACCCAACTCTTGGTTTTGGCTCAGGTTGTGATCTCGGGGTGGTGGGATCGAGCCCCCAGTCGGGCTCCGCACTCAGCACGGGGTCTGCTTGAAGATTTTCTCTCTCCCTTTCCCTCTTCTCCCTCCCTCCCACCCCCTCTCAAATAAATAAATAAAATCCTTTTTTAAAAAAGATTTTATTTATTTAAGAGAGAGCAAGTGAGAGAGAGCACCAGTGGAGGGAGAAGCAGAGGGAGGAGGGAGAAGCGGGCTCCCCATTGAACAGAGTCTGACACGGGGCTCCATCCCAGGACCCTGGGATCATGACCTGAGCTGAAGGCAGATGCTTAACTGCCACCCGGGCGCCCCAATAAGTAAATCTTAAAAAAAATTCTTTGGGGGGTGCCTGGGTGAATCAGTCGGTTGAACATCTGACTCTTGGTTTCAGCTCAGGTCATGATCTCAGGGTCCTGGCATTGAGCCCTGTGTCAGGCTCCATGATCAGCATAGAGTCTGCTTGTTCCTCTCCCTCCCCCTCTGCTCCTCCCATTACTTGTGCTGTCTCTCATATAAATAAAACCTTAAAAAATATGTTTTTTAAACTTTAGGGGGGCCTGGCTGGCTCAGTCAGTAGAGCATGTGACTCTTGATCTTGGGGTTGTGTGTTCAATCCCCACATGGGGGGGATGAACCCCCCCTTGAACCCTTGGGGTCCATTACTTAAATAAGCCTAAAAGTTTTTTTCTTATTGTGTGAGATCTATCCTCTTAATAGGTTTTGAAGTGTACAATACAGTATTGTTATCTATAGGGACAATGTACAGCAGATCTCTAGAATTTATTCATCTTGCATAACTGAAATTTTATGCCTATCGACTAGCAAGTTCCCCTTTTCTCTCTCCCAAGCCCCTGGCAACTACCATTCTGTTCTTTGATTCTATGAGTTTGACTATTTTAGTATACCTCACAGAAGTGGAATCATGAGTTAGTTATCCTTCTGTGACTGGTTTATTTCATTAGTACAATATACTCAAAGTTCATCCATAGTGTCACATTTTGCAGGATTTTCTTCTTTTTAAAGGCTAAATAATATTCCATCATATGTATAGACCACATTTTTTTAATCTACCCATCTGTCAATGGACACTTGGGTTGTCTCCGCATCTTATTGTAGTGCTACAATGACTGTGGGGAGCTAAAATCTCTTTGAGATTCTGATTTCACTTTTGGAGGGGATAAATCCTGAGACTTGGGATGCTGCAACATATGGTAGTTCTATTTTAATTTTTTGAGAAACCTCCATATTGTTTTACTATTTTCTTTTCTTTCTTTCTTTCTTTCTTTTTTTTTTTGGTAAGGATTTATTTATTTTAGAGAGAGAGAGAGAGTTGGGGGGGACAGGGAGGAAGGGCAGGGGGAGAGAATCTCAAGCAGACTCCTCACTGATTGTGGAGCCTGATGTGGGGCTCAATCCCATGACCCTGAGATCATGACCTGAGCTGAAACCAAGAGTCAGATGGATGCTCAACCGACTGAGCCACCCAGGCACCCCTCCATACTATTTTCTATACGGTTGCACATGTTGCATTCCTCATGGAGTATAAGGGTTCCAATTTCTCCACACCCTCACCAACACTTGTTTTTTGTCACTTTGATAATGCCCATCCTAACATATGGGAAGTGGTATCTCATTGTGGTATTGATTTGCCTTTCCCTGATGATAGTGATACCAAGTTCCCTTACATGTACCTGTTGGCCATCTGTATGTCTTCTTCAGAGAAATGTCTATTCAAGTCCTTTGCCTGTTCAAAAACTGGGTTAATAGTTTTTTTGCTATTGAGTTGTAGGATTTCCTTACGTATTTTGGAAATGATCTCCTTATGGGGTATATGGTGTGCAAATGTTTTCTCCCATTCCATAGATTGCCTTTTTACTCTATTGATTATTTGCTGTGCAGAAACTGTTTACTTTGATGTAGTCCCACGTGTCTATTTTCTCATTTGTTGCTGGGCTCATAGACATTTCAAATCCATCTATTTTAAGACTTTAATGTAGACTCTCCAGAGACTGTGTAACACCCCCTATTTCAACCAGTCATTTGGTTTCTCTCTTTTTTTTTTTCCAGTGTCCTCTTTTTAGTAATGACCTCAATATTCTTCTAGCTGGCAGGAATAGTAACAGAAAACCAGAGAACTGAAACACCACATTCATATTTAACACATATATCTGGGCTTCCAGTCCGGAAACCTACAACACACTTTTTTTTCTTTAAGGGATCAAAAATTAGCAGTTTTTCTGAATGCACCATTATAACCAGAAGTAGAAGCTAATATCTATTGAGTACTTTTGTGCCAGTTTCTGATGTAAATACATTATTTCACTCACTTAGTCCTCACAAATAATCCTACAAGGGAAGTACTATTATTATGCTCACTTTAGAGAGAGACTGAAGAACTTGACCAAGGTCACATGTGGAAGGTAGTGGGGCAGGATTATGAACCTAGGTGGTTTGGTTCTAACACCACCGCTCTTCCTCACAATGCTGCTCTGATCTTAAATCTCTTCAGAGTACATATATTAACTTCCTTGTGGTAGAGTTTACATACAAGGAAATGCACAGGTTTTCAGGTGGGCAAGTTTTGAGGTACACACCTATGTAACTACCACGCCAGTGGAAGATCTAGCACATTTCCCATCAACTCTCGTGGTCCTTTCTAGTCTTACCAGGTGAAGGCTGGTCTGATTTCTATTGCCTTAAGAGCTAATATATATATATTTTTAAATGTTGACCTACCAGTCTGGCTTTATTTATTTATTTATAAGATTTTATTTATTTGAGAGAGAGAGAATGAGAGAGAGCACGAGAGGGAAGAGGGTCAGAGGGAGAAGCAGACTCCCTGCTGAGCAGGGAGCCCGATGCGGGACTCGATCCCGGGACTCCAGGATCATGACCTGAGCCGAAGGCAGTCGCTTAACCAACTGATCCACCCAGGCGCCTGAGAGCTAATATATTTTTGAAGATAATGTGAGGAAGGCAGGAGAGAAGTCTTCAAATCATGTACCCATGTATAATCAATCTTGTGACTTCTAGGAGTTTCAAGCTTTTAGTTATGGAAGAAAAGTCATGAATCTGCAAGTATTTTCCAACATGTGTTCCCTCTAGATGATATTTGGTGATAAAAGTGTCTGGGTCATACTATGGCCACAACTATTTCTGTTATCTTTCACCACCCACCCTGTACCACATCTCCTCTTGACTATGTTTGTCTACTGGGTGGACTATTAAGAAAAAGACAATAGGGGCACCTGGCTGGCTCAGTCGGAAGAACATGAAGCTCTTGATCTCAGAGTCATGAGTTCGAGCCCCATGTTGGGTGTAGAGATTACTTAAATAAAAATAAAACTTAAAGAAAGAAAAAGAAGAAAGAAAGAAAGAAAGAAAGAAAGAAAGAAAAAGAAAGAAAGAAAGAAAGAAAGAAAGAAAGAAGGAAAGAAAGAAAGAAAGAAAAAAATAAAAGTAAATACACTGAAGCCAAAATTAAATGAAAATGAGTTTTGAAACAATGGTTCAATAAAGTTAAATACTTTACTGCAGAACTTGAATGTGCTAATTTATGTTGGGTGTCCCCAAGGAGATATGGTATGTAGTGTTTCTCAAACTCAGACCACAGAATCTTTTATGATGGAGTACATGAAAGGCCAGTGAGTGTGCTGCCAACCATAGAAGGGGAATTAAAATCCGTCCTGCAAAAGATTTTGACTTCCTAATTTTTTGTTCTCATTAGCTATGGATAATTAATCTTTTAAGTTAAGCCATAAAAACAATAGAGAGTAGGGGTGCCTGGGTGGGTCAGTTGGTTAAGCACCCAACTCTTGATTTTGGCTGAAGTCATAATCTCAGGGTTGTTGGATGGAGCCCCAAGTAGGGCTCCCCACTGAGTGGGGAGTCTGCTTGTCTCCCTCTCCAGCCCCCTCTTCCCGTGCATGTGCTCTCTCTCTCAAATAAATATATTATTCTTAAAAAAAAAACCCACCTTACTTAAAAAAAAAAAACAATAGAGAGTAAAAAGAAAAGTTCCAAATTTTTCCGTTTCAACTTCCAATCTCACTCCCCAGAGTAACCAGTATTTAGAAGTCTGATATAAGCTTTACACCTATATTATATATGTGTGTGGATATGCGTGTGTGTGTATTCACACTTTTTTGTGTGCATCATATGTCAGTTTGAATAACTAAGTCTGAATTTCAGATTGTTTAATAAGTTTGGTTTCTTACTTTTACATATATGTGTGTATATTTTACGTACAAAATTAGAACTAATTTTCTGGAAAAAAAGAGAAAGAAAAGAAAAAAGAACTAATTTTCTGATGGCCAGCTTTATGATATAGGTAAGACTTCAGTTCCTTTTTTTAAATTGAAGATTTATTTATTTATTTTTAAAGATTTATTTATTTGACAGAGAGAGACACAGCGAGAGAGGGAACACAAGCAGGGGGAGTGGGAGAGGGAGAAGCAGGCTTCCTGCTGAGCAGGGAGCCCGATGCGGGGCTCGATCCCAGGACCCTGGGATCATGACCTGAGCTGAAGGCAGACGCTTAACGACTGAGCCACCCAGGCGCCCCCTATTTATTTATTTTAGAGAGAGAGAGAGAGTGTGGGGAGGGGGCAGAGGGGCTGAGGGAGAGGGAGAGAGAAACTCAAGCAGACTTTGTGCTGAGCACAGAGTCTGACACTGGGCTTGATCTCACGATCCTGAGAGTTCCTTTTTTTTTTTTTTAAGATTTTATTTTTAAGTAATCTCTACACCCAATGTGGGGCTCAGACTTAAGAACTCCGAGATCAAGAATCATATGCTCTACCGACTGAGCCAGCCTGGCACAGGCGCCCCTCAGTGCCTTTTAATAAGATTGATGAGCATTAATTTTGTAATCAGCAATGGCCTTTGTTAAAAATAATTTAAGGAAATACTGACAAACAGTGTGCTCTCTTAACTGGCTTAACATCCCCACTACTTCTCAACTGATCTGTTGGGCCAAATCTTTCTTCACAGCTGCACAAAAGCAAACAGCAGCCTACCCCAGGTGCTACGAGTCAGAAGAGGCTACAATAAATAGTTTCAAAGTTCGGGCGCCTGGGTGGCTCAGATGGTTAGGCGTCGGCCTTCGGCTCAGGTCATGATCCCGGGGTCCTGGGATCGAGTCCCGCATCGGGCTCCCTGCTCCTTGGGAGCCTGCTTCTCCCTCTGCCCCTCTCTCTCTCTCTCTCCCTCTCATGAATAAATAAATAAAATCTTAAAAAAAATAGTTTCAAAGTTCATTACTTTTCAGTCCCTGTATTTCCTGATATTTCTGTTTTTCTTAAGTAATTATATAAGTAAGAGCTTCCAAAACTGAAAATAAGCAATTCTGGTCCCTCTAGAGTTTCTTAGGTTTATAGGTAATTGACCAGAACTTGTTTGGTCCTGGGAAAGGGCCTGGGGGATAAGGAGTAAAACATGGCTCCATCCTCATGGAGCCTACAACCAGCTGCTGGGATAACGCAGAATGAAAAGCCAGGGCGGTGGCCTGGGAGAGAAACTGCTAGATGGTCAATCTAAGAGATCTGATAACCTTAAAGAGAATAAAGACTTGGAGGGTAGGGAATTCTCAAAGAAATAATGCAAGAAAATTTCCCAGAACTGAAAGACATGTTTCCAGTTTGAAAGGGCCCAGTGAGTGTCTAGTTAGATAAATATTCTTGAAGATTTATTTATTTGAGAGAGAGAGAGAGAGAGTGCACACACGCTCGCATGCACGAGAGGGAGTGGGAGAGAGCCCCAAGCCAACTCTGCCCTGAGCTCAAAGCCAGACTCTGGCCTGATCTCATGAGCCTGAGATCACCACCCTGAGATCACAACCCTGGCCAAAACTAAGAGTTGGATGCTTAACCGACTGTGCCACCCAGGCGCCCCAAATAAATAATCTTATTATTATTTTTTTTTAATTTTTAAAGATTTTATTTATTTATTTGAGAGAGAGAGAATGAGAGATAGAGAGCACGAGAGGGAAGAGGGTCAGAGGGAGAAGCAGACTCCCTGCTGAGCAGGGAGCCCGATGCGGGAGTCGATCCCGGGACTCCAGGATCATGACCTGAGCCGAAGGCAGTCGCTTAACCAACTGAGCCACCAGGTGCCCAATAATCTTATTATTATTTTTAAAGATTTTATTTATTTGTCAGAGAGAGAAAGAGAGAGAGAGAGCACACAAGCAGGGGGAATGGCAGGCAGAGGGAGAAGCAGGCTCCCTGCTGCGCTGAGAGCCCGATGCGGGGCTCAATCCCAGGACCCTGGGATCATGACCTGGGCTGAAGGCAGACGCTTAACTGACTGAGTCACCCAGGTGCCCCTTGTCCAATACGTTATATGTTGTGTAACTCTAAGAATATTCCTCAGCCTTGTCTGTGGATGAGAACTTTGTTTTGGGAGAGAGCTTCTCTTCACATATTCCAGCGGCTAGAAGGCTCCTGGTTCTTGGGTCAGCAAGCTGGGACAGCTTCCTTAGGGTCAAGGGCTGAGATACTCAGAAGCAGCATCTTTGCTTTTGATCGACCATCAGCCAATTTCTCATGGGTTTATCTTCCAATAAACTTACACTACTTCCTGACATAACTTCACTGAGGACCACGAGGAATGGTGGCGGCCACTTTGGGGAACTGGACATGCATAAGATTGTTCATTTGAGAGGTAACTTAGAACAAGGGAGGAGACAGTCCCATCTATCTAAAGGAGAGAGAACTTCATTGAACGTAGGAGGCTCTTATCCTTAGCCTCCACATTTCAGAGATTAATAAGCATTGGAATTTTACTAGTATGGCTTGGTAATATATATGTATTTTGTAAGTAGGCTCCACACCCAGCATGGAACCCAGCACGGGGCTTGAACTCACAACCCCACCCCTGAGATCAAGACCTGAGCTGAGATCAAGAGTTAGATGCTTAACTGACTCAGCCACCTAGGTGCCCCTGGCTTGGTAATATTGTTAAGGGCTTCAGTTATTGTTTAAATCATCTGTAAGAACTCTTCGTGTGTGTGTGTGTGTGTGTGTGTGTGTGTGTGTGTGTGTGTGTGAAAATATACCTTTTTTCTGCATCTCAGCTTTCTCCTTTGTCCTTGCAGAGGGAAGATAATCAGCGTTTGACGGTGATAGTGTCATATTGGTGTCGAGCTTGCTCCCTCTCGCTTAGAGTCAGAGCGAGTTTGCTTCTCAGACACCACTAAGTACAGGATAGGCCTTACAGATTTTGTGACGTCATCTTGTCCACTAGCCCACCTGTTGCCTCACTGGCGGACAGAGGATGAATGCTACCAGGAGATTACACCCTACTCTCTATTCTTCATTTGCAGGGGGGTGGTGTCCTCATCAGGGTTCCTCCTCTACAGAGCTGCCCACGAGGAAGCCATGCAACGCTGGGAACAAATGGGATGCTGGCTGGTGAGCAGCTCTCCCCTTTGTCTTCTTCCCCATGTGAGGGAGGTGGTTTTCTGTGTATTCCAGATGTGCGCACATCTGCCTCCTTATAGGAAGCAACAGACTTTCATTCAGCCACCAAATTTCACTGAGCTAACTGCTAAAACCTGGGGCAAACAGGTGAGAGGGAGGACCAGAGGAGATCCCGGGTATAAAAGAGGCCCCTGGTACCCTTCCTTCCCTGAGACTAATCTCTAAAACAAGGCCAATTTCAACATGTAGGAGCCTAAAGGTTAGGGCTCATCCTTATGTATGGGGAGTCTAGATCTCACATTTGTTTAGAAAAAGAGCAGGTAATGCATTTGATACTTAAGCTCCTTAAACAGGATTTCACGTAAGCTCTCGGATATATGGACGATTCATGAGGCAGTGCTGTTTCTGTAGATGAGTAACATGGTGACATGCTCTCTGACTTCCAGAAACTTTCCCCTTTCCCTGCTCTCTTCAGCAACTATGTAGCTGCTTTATCTATATTACTGTATCTTAGGCTCACGGCATTTACGAAGCAGGACGGAACCTTTAAGATCAAGTCCAATCCTTAGTTTTACAGATGAGAAATCCCAGTGGCATGCTCGGAGCCGCGGAGTTCTCAGCAGCAGAAACAAGGTCTGACGCCACAGTCCTGTGCTCTCCCCCTCGGACGCCCAGGCTTCCGAGCTCTGTGGTTTTCACCCATAGCTGAGGTTTCTCAACTTGATTAGAAAGGGCTCCAGGCCACTGAACGTAGATTTGCTCATACACCTCTCCCCATTCTTTCCCTTCAAGACCATAGATTAATGAGTTGCTTAAAATATGTACTGAATTCAGATTTGTGACTGTCTTTCTATATTTCTTCCTAGTTTATGCTTTGGTATAATTTACTGCTTTCTAAGGTGCGGAGATAGAGAAGAAATAAAGGAGAGGGAGCTAAAGTTATATGCACTTAATTAGTATTAAAATATCAGTCATTGGTCCTGCCTTGAGACCATTTAAATTTTCAGGTGGGGTTGGCTGGGGTAGAGGTACATAGGGAACTCTTGACAAATTTCTGTGGCACCGTTAGACCATAAGATATTGATGAGTGACAGAAAGAGTTTAATCCTGAAGAGGTGACCTGATGTTGAGCTATCTTTTGTAGGTGGCCACCATCCATCAATCTACACAAAAGGCTGGAGCAACGGACTAGCTGATTTCTAAGAGTCAATTCATTCTTAATTCATCCAATTCAGATCCCATATGGCTGTCTTCATAAGTCAATTCAGTAAGAAAAATAGCTATTAACTGCCCACTATACAAAATATTGTGTTAAACGTTGGAGACAGGATAAGAGATAGTTCTTGCTTTTGAGGGGATATGATTCTGTAAGGCATGTATTTATTTATTTATTTTTAAAGATTTATTTATTCATTTTATTTTTATTTATTTTTTAAAATTTTATTTATTGGGGCACCTGTGTCGCTTAGTCGTTGGGTGTCTGCCTTCGGCTCAGGTCATGATTCCAGCGTCCTGGGATCGAGCCCTGCGTCGGGCTCCCTGCTCAGCGGGAAGCCTGCTTCTCCCTCTCCCACTCCCCCTGCTTGTGTTCCCTCTCTCACTGTCTCTCTTTGTCAAATAAATAAATAAAATCTTTAAAAATAAATAAATTTATTTATTTGAGAGCGAGAGAGCAGAGCAGGAGGGAGTGGGAGAGGGAGAAGCAGGCTTCCTGCTGAGCAGGGAGCCGGATGCAGGGCTCAATCCCAGGACCCTGGGATCATGAGGTGAGCCGAAGGCAGACGCTTAACAACTGAGCCACCCAGGGGCCCCTTATTTATTCATTTTAGAGAGAGAGAGAGAGAATGCGCATATATGAGCAGGGGGAGGGGCAGAGGGAGAGGGAGAGTATCCTCAAGCAGACTTCCCACTGAGCGCGGAGCCCGACATGGGGCTCCATCCGAGGACCCTGAGATCGTGACCTGAGCCAAAAATCAAGAGTAGACCCTCAACCAACTGAGCCAGCCAGGAGCGCCTGTAAGGCATATATTTAAAAAATCTCCTTAGAATGGGGTATTATCTCATCAAAAGACTTTATTTCATCAGATTATAAGTGAAAAGATTTCTGGAAACAGGCTAATCTCCAAACTAATGAGAATTCTAGCAAGCTCTGCTTTGGAAGAATAAATCACCAAACTTTCTAGGGAAAGATGACCCACTGATGAAGGCTCTGTGTGAGATATTCCGTGAGGGTTTCTAGGTTCACTTTCCCTGATGCGCACGCACCATACATAGCTCTGTGGTGCCGCAACAAGGGCACTGGATCAATAATCATAATGTAGGATAAACTTCTGTTTCTTCCCATGTAAGAGTTTTGGAAGGCTAAGTTATTTAACCATTTGGAGGCAATTTACTCATCTTTAAAATGAGAGGATTGGAGGGGTGCCTGTCTGGCTCAGTTGGAAGAGCATGAGAATCTTGATCTCAGGGTTATGAGTTTGAGCCCCACGTTGGGTGTAAAGATCACTTACAATAAATAAAGAAAATTAAAAAAATAAAATAAGATGAAGGGATTAGAGAAGATGATTTTTCTAAGTTCTCTTGGGGCTCTGACATCCAAATTATGCTATTCCATATCCGAAGGATGATATATATAAACAGAGGGACTTTAAAACTATTTAGATTCCCCATATTTTGACAGTGAAAAAGAATAAAATAAAATATTAATTAAAGGAAAAATAGACGCTTGAAATAACTAGGCCTCACATTTGTAGATTTCTTAATCAGATATCTTCCTTAGTGATTATAGATCATAGTCATTTGTTTTAATTAAAAGAAGATCTGGGAGCCCCTGGCTGGTTCAGTTGGTAGAGCATGTGACTCTTGATTTAGGGGTTGTGAGTTCAAGCCCCACACTGGGCCTAGAACTTACTTGGGAAGAAAAAAAAAAAAGAGGATCTGATTTTGGACCATGTATCATAGCATCAGATGATGTTTGATAATCTACCAGACAAGGGGAAAACGTTAAGCGCTTATATAAGACGCAGACCTATATGGGTGTCAAAGAACACATGACTGTAATTTTAATCCTGCTGCAGCCTGAAGCATTATACAGAGAATTTGCTCACCTTGCTCCAGGTGCTGTGCCCAACCCTCCTCCTGCCTGCAGAGCATGAAGGTGAAAGCCGGCTCCGCAGCAGGCGCTCCAGAAACCAGACCTGGAGAGCTCATTTACTCCCTTCATTCCCCTCTCCTCTGCCCCTTCTACACGCCCATCGGCAGGACTAGGTAGAAAATATAGAGCTTTATGTGGTAGTGTATTTAAGGTACTTTAAAATCTCGCATCAATACCTGACTGAACCCCCCACCCCCCAAAAAAAGCAAAAAACAAAAACAAAAACAACCCAGACTAAAATATACTGCATAAACTGACCCCAACCTAAGAAATATAAGGTCCATTGACCTTTTTAGTTTTCTAGGAAAAGGGGAAACACACTGTCATTAATTTATTCTTTTCTGTGTGTTCTGAGGTATTTTAATTGTATAAGCAAATTAAGGTTCATTGAAAACAAAAGTTATTTTGTTTTTTTTTTTTTTTAAAGCTAAGGATTCTCCATCTTTCTCTAGAAAACTCTGAACCTAAATGCCTATGAAGCATAAAGTTGGAATTACAGAAATGTTCACGGCTTTTAATACCTCACCTTCAAATTGCTTTCATTTTCTCTCAATTTTTACTCAATCATGTTAAATAATGCCTTAAGAGCTTTATTGTTATTAAGATTTTATTTATTTGATGGCGGCGAGGGGGGCGGCGCGGAACACAAACAGGGACAGAGGCAGAGGAAGAAGCAGGCTTCCCGAGGAGCAGGGAGCCCAATGCGGGGCTCAATCCCAGGACCCTGGAATCATGACCTGAGCCGAAGGCAGATGCTTAACGACTGAGCCACCCAGGTGCCCCTAAGAGCTTTATTTTTTCTCTATAGTTGAGGGAGGCTCATTTTAGTAACGGAAAACAAAACAAAACAAAAACAAAAAACATTTGAAATGAAGCATTAGCTTGAGATAACTTACCTCTACCTTGGCTCCAGACCAATTTGGATTTCCGATTCTTTGAGCAGGTCAGTGATTTGGGGAACCAGTAAAAGAGACGAGCTATTCTTCTGAAGGTCTTGTTGAAGTCACTTCTTATGGCCATAGCTAGAACTATGAATGTTCCAGAATGATTCCCTACGGAGAATATGGATGAGGAAAACACAGTAACTCCCACATATGACACTTTAGCTGTGAACTCTCTTCCAGCCAATATGTCTGGGGACCACCTGTTAGCCCTAAATCCCCTTCCCCTGTCATTCCTTTGGTTTGTCCTTTAGACCTTAGCCCTCTTAACTAGAAACTGGTATTAATAGATGTTCTTTCTAAAGAAAGAGTTTTAAGCTTCAGAAAGTCTAACCTATTAAAACACTTGATAATTTTTAAGCATAGACCCCCCCCTTCAGAAAAACACAATTACTTTCATAGAGGAGCAAAGTAATCAGTATCCACTAAAGTTCAGCATCCAGCAGAATTTCAATGCAATTTGTAGGACTTGGTGATTAACGAGCTACCTCCCAAAGCCATAGCCTGGATCGCATTTGTTTTGTACAAATTAAAAATGTTTTACTTTGTACAGACTGAAAATTTTCCCAGTGAAAACGTGATATGTATTTTAAACTCTGGCAGGAATTTATTCCAGAAAAAAAATTTGATTCTTACAAGCCAAGAAATGTGTAAAAGAATAAGATTTTTTCTAGGGTCCTGTTTTGGAATTTGACCCTTTGTTGAATATTTTTCTAGACCTTTAACATTATTGTGTATTATTTCAGCAGACACCAATGTCTAGCTCTCTACTAAGCAACAGGGACTGAGGTTCTCACCTGAAGCTATGTTTAACCACTAGTCCTTGCACATTCTGTTTATGTCAAACTTATGATAGCTTGCTTTAGTCCCTAAACATCCTGATGTAATACTTGGGTTGTGCTTTTATACACCACACTAAATTTTTGGTGCTGACCTGTAAGCTAAAAAACACAAACGATATTATTACCAGTTTTTATTTCCACGTCGGTGTCTTTGTTTTCTATTCCATTTTTGGTATTCCTTAGGATTTGGACTTTGAGTCTTCCTGTAAGTGACAACTGGGGAGGAAGTCCAAATAAAACAACAGTGTAAGACTTTTGAAGATATTTTGGTCTTTTTTTTAAGTTTTTTTTTTTTTTTTAGTAATCTCTACCCCCAATGTAGGGCTCAAACTCACGACCCCGAGATCAAGAGTTGTGTGCTCTCTGGGCCAGCCAGGAGCCCCAACTTTAAAAATGGGATGTGGGGTCACCTGGGTGGCTCAGTCGGTTAAGCATCTTGGCTCAGGTCATGATCCCGGGACCCTGGGATCTAGTCCCAAATCGGGGTCCCAGCTCAGTGGGGACCCTGCTTCTCCCTCTCCTTCTGCTCCTCCCCCGGCTCATGCTCTCTCTCACTCACTCTCAAATAAATAAAATCTTAAAAAAAAAATGGGATGTGGATGATGGGTCCAGCTAAAACAATAGTGTTACAACTCCTTTATATTTTCAAAACTTTTTATTTTCAGCACTTCTGAGTTTTAAAGATTTGAGTAAATTTCCTACAGCACTTCTGAAAGACAAAGCACAATGCATAATAGGCATTTCTGAGTGGGGTGAAATCAGAAATAGCAGACTAATCCTGGTTGTGACTATGATTCTGAAGGGAGAATAAATTTTTGATCTATCAGCTGAGATTGTTTATTCCTACTGATAGTGACTTTCTTAATTCCAAACAACTTACCCCTTTATTTTTAGCACAGAACACCACAGAAGTGAAATTATTGCTTAAAAAAATAACAGGAAAGCAAGATAAATCCAAGATTATTATAATTCCTTTCTGGATAATTTATTGATATTTTTTGAAATAAATATTTTAAGATCTTTTATATCTAAGACTAGAGGCAGCCTGCTTGACACAGTGTAATTAGGTCTAAAAGCCAATTATATAGTATTTGGTAATTTCCAAAATAATAGAACCTGGAACTTCAGAAGATGTTATGGGATTATTTTTCACATTTCTTCCCTAACCTCTAATTCCTTTTTTATTTACTCAAAAATATCCCTTTCTTCCCATATGCTTTATGTTCACTTACTTCATCTTTTATTTCTTGTTAGAACTATAGCTTATGTAAAGAGTTAAATCCACTAACTATATACTATTTTTATATCATTAATCCCTACCTTTTGAAAATATATCCCAGTAACGAAAAAAAGGCTACTAAACTGTAGATGTAACTTATTAGGTTATTAGATTAGCAGACTAGTATCACCAGGTATTCATTAACCTAAAATGTTCTGAATGAGGATTGTATTTTTGTTTTTTTAATTTATTTATTTGACAGAGAGAGACACAGCGAGAGCAGGAACACAAGCAGGGGGAGTGGGAGAGGGAGAAGCAGGCTTCCCACAGAGCAGGGAGCCTGTCACGGGGCTCAATCCCAGGACCCTGGGATCATGACCTGAGCCGAAGGCAGACGCTTAACAACTGAGCCACCCAGGCGCCCCAGGATTGTATTCTTTTTTTTTGTTAGGGTATAAAAATTTATTACATGTACAGAATATGACCACTAATGAATGCAGACAGGCTAGGACACAATGAAACCAGATGGAAGATGGCTGGCTCTTTGGAAAGTGAACAGGTTTGGGTGGCTCGGAGCCTCATGCCACGCAGAATGGTCAGTCAGAAAGGAGAGCATATGCCAAACGCTGCGGAAGGTCGGGGCATTGAGTGACTGCTCTGCGTGCCCCCTGCCTTCCCTGTCTGATCTGGGGCTTCAAGGGATGCCACGCCCAGAAGCAAGCATCCGAAGCAAAGGGGATTCCTAAGGTGGCCCAGGCTTGTCTCTGAAGTCACGGCAACACCATTTTAAACAATATGTTTAATTGGATGTGATTTCCACAAACTATACACGAAGTTTCTAACCATCACAATTCAGTGAAGTACAAAACATTAAGTTACAGGCTGTGGGAAGAGAAGGCAGCACCAATGGTGGCACCTTCCAATCCTGGTTGGTCTAGGGGTAGGGGGTGGGGGAAAGTTTCATTCTAAACTGAGCCCCTCATTTCAATGTACAAAAGAATTACTCTGATCGATATGAAATTGTATTGAAAACAAAACGGACTAAAAAGCAACTACTACTCTATGTTGGGGTGGAAATGGGAGGAAAGAATGAGTCCTTCAAAGCAGGAGGGGAGACAGTTGGGGTAAGGTTCTGTGGCTGTGACCCCAGGTGGTCACTCACGCTGCTCCATTTTTACTTTCGGTGGTCTCAGGAAGGTCCGATTTTTCTTCTCTTTCTTCCCCTTTGTATTTGCTTGGAAGTTTCGCCAGCTGTCCACACACGACCATCTCGACTTTCCTCCAAGTTTTTCTGCCACTCCCTTTCTCGTTTGGCTTTTTCTTGAGCTTCAATTTCTTCTTCCCTTTGTCGCGTCCTTTCATGCGTCTCTTTGGCTTCTCTCTCTTTCAATTTCCAGCGCGGCAAAGAGTTTCACGGTCTGTTTAGATACTGCTTGTTTGAACAGCTCAGGGTCGTCCTCCTCACATTTGTAGGTTTTCCTTCCTTCTTTAATTGCTTTTTTCTCTCTTTCACAGTGTGTTCCACGTATTCTCTTCCTGCCTGAATTACATCCAGGGTCCTCTTCTTTTGTTCCTGATCCAGTAGCAACTTGTAAGCTTTGTCCACAGCTTCGAAAGCCCTTTGTGCTCTGTCAGCATCATCTTGGTTTTTGTCAGGGTGCACCAGTATGGGTAACTGTCGAAACCTCTTTTTGATTTCTTCATCTGTCACTTCCGGATCTAGCTGAAGAATCTCAAATGGGTTCAGGTTGAAGTAGGAAGAACCAGGACGGGTCAATCTTTCAGTCTGATTTTTGGATGTTAGAACTGAATCTCTCTTCTCTATTTGTTTCACCTCACTGTAGAAGGTCATAAATGCTTCCTCGGTGCTCCCTCCACCAGCCGAAGCCCCGCTCTCTCCAGGAGCCACCATTTCCCCCCAGGATTGTATTCTTGAAGGTAAAATATTAAAAGCAAGAATGCCCAGGGGCGCCTGGGTGGCTCAGTTAAGCGTCTGCCTTCAGCTCAGGTCATGATCCCAGGGCCCTGGGATGGAGAGCAGGGAGCCTACTTCTCCCTCTCTCTCTGCCTACCGCTCCCCCTGCTTGCGTTCTGTCAAATAAAAGTCTTTTAAAAAAGCAAGAATGCCTGGTTTCCATGTTGCTGTAATGGGGAATAAAACATTAAGTCTTAACCAGTATTAACGTTGAATGGATTTGTTCTTGTTAATACAACTCATAAAAATTCAGTCCCCACAGCATGGGTTTATTTATTGGTAATCTTTTCTAGAGGTGCTGAAAACTAATTCTGCAAATATATTAACTGACCACATAATGTAAGTAAAATTTTACCTAATGTTCAGTGATATAAACATTTAAACTATACAATTAAATAGTCAAATGGGAAATGAAAATTAAGAGGGATTAAACAAACACCCCCTCACCCCAGAAACTCTCAGACTAAACAGATATTTGACAGGGACCACTCACCCATGCATTTTTTTTTTTTTTTTTTAAGATTTTATTTATTTGAAAGGGAGAGAGTGAGAGAGAAAACACAAGATGGGGGAGGGTCAGAAGGAGGAGGCCCCCCGCTGGGCGGGGAGCCCGATGCGGGACTCGATCCCGGGACTCCAGGGTTGTGACCTGAGCCGAAGGCAGACGCTTAACGACTGAGCCCCCCAGGCGCCCCATGCATTTATTTCTATAACGTATACAGGTAATACTTAAAATTCTTTACTATGATAATGCATTGATTTGAGATTTCAAATTAAAACTTAACCCATTTTCAGTTTCCCAATGTTTATGGTAGTCAAATTTATTCACTCTTTGGGACATGTTATTTTTATGATAAGCAGGTTGTGTATAATCACACTTCAATAATCTGGTAAGTCAGAAACCAAAACCAAAATCAGAACCACGTCCTTCTTGGATGAAATAGTATCTTGCTGAGTATATCCTTTAGTACAGGACTCTGGGTAGATATTTCAAAGAGAGTGCTCCCTTTGGATCTGGATAGCGTAAATTTTTATTTTTATTTTTTTTTAAAGATTTTATTTATTTGTCAGAGAGAGAGAGAGAGCACAAGCAGGGGGAGCTGCAGGCAGAGGGAGAGGGAGAAGCAGACTCCCCGCTGGGCGGGGAGCCCGATGCAGGACTCGATCCCGGGACTCGATCCTGGGACTCCAGGATTGTGACCTGAGCCGAAGGCAGACGCTTAACCGACTGAGCCACCCAGGCGTCCCCCGGATAGCATAAATTAATTGGAGAACTTATACTAAATTAGAATCAGATTTAGAAGAGAAACAAAACTGTCCTTATATCCAATAGTCTGAGAATGATTTGCAATCACCACAGATATTATTTCTTTCAAAAGACTTTTGTTTCTCAAACTGTTGTACACAGAAAAATACAAACTTTTACATTAAAACTGAGAAATTTATTGATATTTTTTCATGATGGAGTAAGTGGAATTAAATTAAACAAAAAATATACAGCTTGAAACAGCAGAAATAATCCTAAAATTTTTAAGACGGTTGTACACTTATGGCCAAAATAAAACGAACAATTTTTAATAATTACATCACTTTAAAAAGTCTGCTCAATAATTTATCTGAAATTAAACACATACGATGATAACTGGGTTCTGGGCACCTTGTAAAATGAAATTATCCTTCCCCCAAAATTGTGATCCTAGTAAAACAGTGGTTCGGTTCAGCTCCTTACCCAAAGAAGCCACTTCTCCATTCTATCACTTATAAACATGTCAACTATTAGTCTTTTCTGATTTGTAAGGATGACAATTTTGGTTCCATTTAAAAAATGTTTCCAGTAGGCAGAGATGTAGAACTCAGCCTCACTCAGTAGAGTAGAGGATCAGTATTTCAACATATTGGTCATGGCTTTCTTCTAGTGCTCACTGAGGTCACATGTCCTCATTTAATTATAAATGTTAAAAGGTAAAATTACATCTTAACAGCAGCCAAAAATTTATATATTTTTTATGTATTTACAATATTGTACATATTTACATGCCCACATCAAATACTGAACTGTAGAAATAAGAGACCACTTATAGAGGCATTCATTTAATGCCCCAGCATTATCTTCTTGTGCAAATTAAAACTGTTCTCAAACTTCCAGAAAGCTAAAGACAGTCAACATTGCGAAGGCCGCCATCCATGGTTAAAGAGCCAAACCTAAAACACAAAAGAAAAAAGGAAATCTCAGATGATTCATTTATTTGGCCCCCAATATTTTAAAGAAGAATATAGGAGACTTTTCAGATGAACAAGCTGTTAAAGAGTTTAAGCAACTATGATTTGCTCTATTTCTTACTGAAACGCAGTGCTATTATTATAAATACGTGAAAAAAATACCAATCGGTGGCTTGGGAGATGTTCCTTTTTTTTCCCCCCCAAAGATTTTTATTTATTTATTTGAGAGAGAGAGAGAGAGAGCGAGCACGTGTGCCAGAGAGCACACACGGGGAGGAACAGCAAAGCTAGAGGGAGAAGCCGGCTGCCTGCTGAGCAGGGAGCTTGACGTGGGGCTTGATCCCAGGATCCTGGGATCCTGAGCTGAGCCGGAGGCAGACGTTTAACTGACTGAACCACCCAGGCGCCCCTTGGGAGGACTTCTTAAGAGAAAAAGGTGAGGGATGTGATCTAGAAAGTATTAGGAAAAACCGGATAACTTCTTCTTGGTGGGGTGGGATTTAGAAAAGCAAAGATAAGAAGGAGTTGGGAGTGTGACATACTCAATGGGCAGTAAGGAATGCAACCTTGCCAGAACAGAATGTTATTCTGGGGACTAGCAGGAAGTAAAGTTGAGTGAATGGGCTGGGCCAGAGTATTCCATTCTTTGAATTCAAGTGTGAATTTAGACTTGACCTTTTAGGTAACAGGAGTTTAGAAATTTTTGAGCCAAAGGAGTATGCCAGTAGATCAGTGTTTGGGAAGATTGTTTTGGCTTAATAGCCATGACAGATGGGAAAAACCTAGGCTTAGGAAGATAGGTGGTAGGTTATCACCACAGCTCCCCTGTGAGGAGGAAGGAGGTCTGATGAGGCCAAGAGGGGTAATATGGAAACATTCTGAAGGAAGATTACCAAACTTGATGAAAGGCAGTAAAAAAGAGAGTTAGTATAAAAATAACCTATGTTCAAGGGAGCAGGAAAAAGGTGGTTCCCACTGCAAAGAATGAGGAAATTGGAGGGGAAACAGTTGGGAAGGGTGATATGATGTGATTTTAGATACAAAAGAAATGAAGTGATAATGAGACAGCCACATGGAGACAGTGCTCATTAGTTCTGGCACAAATCCGTAAGCAGTCATTTAACATTTAAGCTATGATTATGCCATGTTATATGACCCATATATTGTCAAATAAATTTGCAGATAAAATAGGGGAAAGTGACTTATGGGACATGGTTTAAGAAGTGAGGATTTTATGTCACAAGGCAGAAGAGATTCAATATAAGTTTGTTAAAGCATATCTTAATAGTCTCTTCTTACTGATATTTAGCTCAAGTTGTAAAGAAACTAAATTGGGTACTATAAAAAAGTTAGATAATTACTATGTAATTGCTAGAAACCAATAGAAAAAAAGATTTTAAAACCAAAAGGCTGGGCGCCTGGGTGGCTCAGATGGTTAAGCGTCTGCCTTCGGCTCACGTCATGATCCCGGAGTCCCAGGATCGAGTCCTGCATCGGGCTCCCTGCTCCTTGGGAGCCTGCTTCTCCCTCTGCCTTTCTCTCTCTGCCTCTCTCTCTCTCTCTCTGTCTCTCATGAATAAATAAATAAAATCTTTAAAAAAAAAGGCAATTCACACACACACACAAATTTGAATAAACATAAAAAGATACTTCATATCACTATAACCAAAGAAATGCAAATTAAAATAAGATAACCTTTTTTACTAAACAAATCAGCAAACATTAAAAATGGTAACATTCGGGGTACCTGGGTGCCTTAGTTGGTTAAGCCTCGGACTTTTGATTTTGGCTGAGGTCATGATCTCAGGTTTGGGAGACTGAGCCCAGTCTCAGGCTCTGAGCTCAGTGAGGCATCTGCTTGAGATTCTCTCTCCCTCTCCTTTTGCCCCCCACCCCCCACTTGTGCATGTACACTCTCAAATATTTAAAAAATAATGATTCTAGATTTATTTATTTATTTAGAGAGAGCAAACAAGCATGGGGAGGGGAAGAGGGAGAGGGAAAAAAATCCTCAAGCAGATTCCCCGCTGAGCATGGAGCCCAAGGCAGGGCTCCATCTCCTGAACCTGAGATCATGACCTGAGCCAAAATCGAGTCGTACGTTTAACCGACTGAGCCACCCAGGCACCCCAATAAATTACGATTCTAATGAGATGTACAAAAAATAACGTGCAAAAGATTTTCATTTTCACAAATTGATTCAAATAAGCAAATAATTCTATTAACCAGTGCTATTATGAAATGGAATCAATCACAGTTGACTTGTCTTTATCCAAGCAACCCCAAACACATTAAAAGGCATCATGGAAATCCCAAAACAAAAGGGTTCTGACTTTATATCCTTTCCCCATTACTTTAACCTACTGATACAGGAAAACAGACAGGTACAAGTATAGATCTATATGTACTTCCTTCCGTAAAAAAAAATCACAGGGCAGAATAATATTTGCATTACTTACCTTTCTAAGATATGATTATTTTCAGCAAGTTCTTTAACCACCCCTTCCATTTCTTCCTTTAATTTCTTCATACTATACAAACAAAACAAGTATCAATGTCTCTGCTCAAAAAAGTATGCAAATGTTTTAGAATTCAATTATGTTTTGGTTCTCTAGATTAGACTAAGCCATTAAATAACATTTGCAAATGTATTCACAACAAACACCCAAAATTTCAAAATAAAAGAGCAAGATCACACAAAAAATAAAAATGAATGGAAACATCATAGTTACCAAATAATAAATTTCTTACCCGAGAGTCATTTCCACTAATGTATTAGAACATGGATAAATTGGGGTCATGGTATGTTTGATTCCACTGGAGGCTGCAAACATTTTCTGGGGCAAAGTTTCTTGTAACTGAAACATCAAAAAAACCTACATCAATCACTGAACAAAGTACAAACTACAGATCTTACATTAAATGTTACACTTTTTTTTTTTTAAAGATTTGATTTATTTATTTGACAGAGAGAAAGCGAGCACAAGCAGGGGGAGTGACAGGCAGAGGGAGAAGCAGACTCCCCGCTGAGCAGGGAGCCCGATGTAAGGCTCAATCCCAAGACTCTGGGATCATGACCTGAGCCGAAGGCAGATGCTTAACCAACTGAGCCACCCAGGCGCCCCAAATGTTACACATTTTATAAGCCCTTTATAGCTTTAAATTTTAATTTCAAAACTGTGAATGATACAGTACTTAACACTTTATTTTTTACTTTTTTTTAAAAAGGGCTCTGGCTTTTTTCCCAAGAGTGTTGAGAAACCGTGGTAAGATTTTTTTTTTTTTTAAGATTTTATTTATTTGACAGAGAGAGAGACAGCGAGAGAGGGAACATGAGCAGGGGGAGTGGGAGAGGGAGAAGCAGGCCTCCCCCTGAGCAGGGAGCCTGATGCGGGGGCTCGATCCCAGGGATTGAAGGCAGATGCTTAACGACTGAGCCACCCAGGCACCCCTAAATCACCACTTTAAAAAATCCTCTTTTTACAGATGATTAAAAGAATGTTTTATCAGATGCTTTTAACTGTAAAAGATCTAAGTTCTGAAAAGCTGGCTTAAAACACATATTACAAATGGGCAAACAGAACTGAATATAAGGTGTATTATGTCCCACTTCTCTCTTTTCAATCATTTCAAATATAAACTGAGAAGAAATGTATTTTTTTCCAAACAGGAAAAAGATTTTTTTCTAGATACTTTTGATAGTCATACCTCATTTGTATACTCTTGATACTTTGATACTTCTTCTTCAATATCAAAACACTGATTAGTTAAGGATAATAACTGTTTCCTAAGATGAAGCATCTTTCTGAAAACCAAAAAGAATCAATTAATAAGCAGTCTAATGAAATATTAATCTTATTTACAATATACAATGTACACTGAATTGTACATTGTGCAGTCAACCACTAAGGTTACTTACCTCATCCATTCTTCTGACTTATCCAAAAATGCCTCATATTTTTTAACACATTCATCTGTAAAGTGGGTCATAGCTTTTGTTGCATGGTAATACAGTTTTTGCCTATAATTTAGAAATAATCACAGGCTTAAACCAATGTGATGGTTTCTATTTCCAATATTAAAAACTTTTCAAATACATAAAATTTATGTTTCTTAATAATGACTGTGTGGCTTTAGAATATTTATAGTAGAAAGCCAAAGGTTTCTAAGATACACATTATAGCAGCAAGAAGTGAAAGAGAAGGTTCATAATGGAGAATGGTCAGAATGTATTTAATGAAGTTAAGAAAGAGGTTAAATCTGTCCTTGCCTATGTTCTCTACTATCTATCCTTCTGCAATCAAAGCACATGATGTAGAAGATGCCCCCTCATTCTCCCTTCTCCTTAACCTCTCAACCAGGGACCAGACAAGTGGCCTCAAATATGTGCACACACAGTAACAATTCTGTAAAGCCAAGATTAAAATGTATTTTTTTATTATAATTAATTTCAACTTTGAGAGGAATTATATTAATAACATAACCAAAAATAATTGTTAAATACAATAAGGACACTTACTTATCAAATTTGTGGATCTGTTCTTCATTATAAGCTAATCCTAAAAATAAGAAATATTACTTCTGTAAATGTAGAATCACAAAATCATGCACACTTCTTTTTCTTTCGAGATTATGACTTCAAAAAGGCTAAGAGTTAGATGACACAAACTCATGACGCATGGGTTAGATATACAGCTCACAGATGCTTTTAACTGATCTGTACAGTGTTAACATAAAAAAAATTAACTGCCAACATTTAAAAATCAGGGTCTTTCTTTCTTTCTTTTAAAGACTTATTTACTTATTTAAGTACTCTCTACACCCAATGTGGGGCTCAACCCATGACCCCGAGATCAAGAGTCGTATGCTCCACTGACTGAGCTAGCCAGGTGCCCACAAGGTATTTCTAATAAAATCTGTATTTCCAGCTTCTCTTGAGAATAGGAAGATTTTTGGGCAATGACTTTGGTGAATCTGAGTAGTGACTCTCCCCTTCACATGGGTATCTCCTCTCCTACCCTCCTCAGTCTCCACTGGCCGATTCCATTCCTTTCTGTTACATGACTGGTCTCTAGAGATTTTAGAGTTCAGAACCCTTAATTTAAAATATTCAAAAAGTTGGTTTTAAGAATAATTTTTAGTATATCTCCTTCCCAACAGAACCAATTTTTTTTTTTTTTTTTTTTGGATTTAGGTTAAGAAGACGCTTTATTGTAAAGGATTCTTGCAAGAAGGGGAAGGGACTATGGCAAACGGGCAACCCCTCTCATCGGGAGATCTGGGAGCGTTCAAAGATTAGGCAGAGAAGGGCTTTCCTTCACTAGGGAGGACTGAAGATGTTCCCTGGGTGTGGGGAGATGGACAGGACAGTAGAGCATGAGGACTCTAAGCTCAGTTTATTCTGAGGAGGGCCCTTCAGGAGGGGCTGTGTGCTGTTTGGGGCAAAGGTGGGTCAAAGTTCAGGGACATGGGTAGGGAAAGAAGTTTCAGGTTTGGTCAAGTCAGGTATTATCTAGACTGGTCAGGGGAGATAGGGTTCAAATCATTGACAAGACAAAGAATGGGAATTGGAGGGTTGAGTCTGGCCTTGTCACATGTAAACAAGGGGGAAATCTATGAGTGTTGAAATAACTTAAGGAGCCACCCCATAAATATACCAAATTAATTCAACTGAATTACAACTAGTAGAGCTGATTCATTACATTAACAAATGGCAAACTTTACTTACTTCGTTCTGCTTTGTCTTTTTTGAACTGATAGTAAATCTCTGTGATACAATTTAGCAGGACTTGTAGCTTTTCTACACTACGTAGGGGGAAAAAAATCCAAATAAATTAATTGAGTCAATGTGAAAAAGGACATTTAATAATAAGAGCAGAAGCTACCAATAAAATTATATAACCTACTGTCTATCTTTTGGATGAGTGCCTTCTTGATGGGCCCATGTATCTGCCAGCAGACCACCTGGAGATAATTTGCCTTCGATATCCTGAAGACTGGTTTCTATTGTTCCCTGAGAACTGGAAAGCTAAATAAAACCAGTGGGTTGAGATTCAGATTAGCAAAATACAGAAATGATACATTGCCAAAGGAGTCTAAAGTCTTAATTGTACTGCTTTTGTGGATTACGTCAATTCAAAGTCAGAAAAATTATTTTTATTTTTAAAGGCAAGGACAGTTTCTTGGTTTGATTTTCCACAAAGAGTATTATATGATAATAAAATATGAGATTAACTAGTATTAAAACATTTCTTACATTAAATATCCTTTCTTAAAAAACATACAAAATCCTTTCATTCAATTAACCTTGTTTCTTTACCTGTAAAATATGGTTAACGGTCTATATCTCATAGAGTTGTTATGAAAGTCAAATAGGAGAACCATGAGCATGGTCCCAATGACTGTCATAATTCTGTGAATACTTACTCTCAACAACTTGGTGTGTATGTCTGAAATTTCACCTAACTCTGCTGCTTCTAGGTTGATCTTCATCAGCTTTTCATATCTGTATGAAAAACAAGTATGGAAAAATTAAATGAGCATAATGAATATATAGATTTTAAAAGGTGTTTTTACAAATTAGATCTGAATTTTTATTATAACTACTTAAGAATAAAATACTGAATGCAAAGCCTACAAGCAACAGATTCCAAGAAAACTTGCTGTCTCTGTGAAGAAGGAATTTTTTATACTTCTACTAACAAATTTTTATACGAGATAAAATAAAAAAGACAATTTCCAAGTCTAATGCCAGGATAATAGTCAAAATACTAGATTGCAGAATAGTACATACTGATTTCATTTACTGTATTTCCTCTGCAGTATAAATAATACAGCCTAGGAACGGGGAAATCTAAAATATCATTCTGTTTCAAAAAACAGTCTCAGGGATAAGATTAATTAATAAGTAATAATAAACTAAAAGTAATCCCCAAATTCTATAAATACTACCAAAATACAGTTCTAGAATACTCCTTCCTACTTCCTTTGTTGACTGCAGTTTTTATATTTTCCTATTCAGTGTCTAATTTGCAAGGTTTAAAAATGAGGTGTTTTTATGTCAGATCACCTTTTCCTTTGTAAAGGGTAGGAGAAAATGCCACCAAATGTTCATTTCTTACTGAGACAACTAAATTTTGTCTTTGTGAGGAATTAACTTAATCTATGGTTGTACTTTAATACAAACACTTGCATAGCATACTGTATTATGCCAAGGATAACTAAATAATGAAAGAGAAATGGGACAATGTTTAACATTTTAACCACTATTAGTAAGGAAGTAATCTACTCACACTTTCACAGTTTTTTCAATGTTTCTGATGCAGAAATCCAGTGTGATCACAACTTCTGTCTTTTTGTGAACAGTTTCATTATAATCATCTTTAACTAATTCTCTAAAAAATAGTAATATTCTCATTAGTTTATCTAAGGAATGATTTGGTTTTTTAAAAAAGTTTTCTCTTGTTTATCACTAATTACACTGCTGTTACTACTGTTCAGACAAATTTATTAACAATCTTGTTATATTATGAAAGCCAATTCATTTTTTTCCCCCTTGGGCTGAGTCTTGCCAATTTACTTTTTATTACTGGAAGCATTACTGTGAGCCCTATACTTATCCAGGGCACAAACCATTAATTACTACTTATTAAGTTAAGAGTTTGGAAATCTAAGGCATTAAAATTATTAAGGAATAAAAGCAAATCTATAATCACATGAATAAGCTAAATAGCATTATGCTTTATACCAGAATTAATTTTTATTATCCATAGATTATGATCTCTGAAGAAGCAAGATGACATAGTAAATAATAAAACCGGAGGGCTTTTGGTCTACATTAAGGGTCAACAAACTAAACTGGTTTTTGCTGAGAATGACATTTATATTTTCAAAGGTTGTAAAAACAAAGAAGAGACCTTATGTGGCCCACAGAGTCTAAAATATTTACTAACTGAAAAAGTTTATCAACAGTGATCTACACTAAAAACTATTTAAAAAAAAAACCAAACAAACCCCAAAACCAAAAAACAAAGCAAAAAACTATTTTCTCATGACTTTTTTTTTTTAAGATTTTATTTATTTATTTGAGAGAGAGAATGAGAGAGAGAGAGAGCATGAGAGGGGGGAGGGTCAGAGAGAGAAGCAGACTCCCTGTTCTGCAGGGAGCCCGATGTGGGACTCGATCCCAGGACTCCAGGATCATGACCTGAGCCGAAGGCAGTAGCTTAACCAACTGAGCCACCCAGGCACCCTCACATGACTTATTAAACTAAAAGTTAATAGGTAAAAGAAACAAAAGCTTTATGGAGCAGTGACTGTGGTAGATAACAAGAGCAAGAGAACACGAGAGCTGTTAGTAACAATACCACAAAAGTAAACAGAGTCAACACTTAAAGAGTTTTCTAGAAATTATTTAGTAAAAAGGAAAAGGGCTTCTTAATGGAAAGAGAAAAGCATAGGCTTACAAGCTGGATATGTGAACACCTAAAAAACCCCATCAATTTATGGATTTAACATAAAGGTGACAGGCAAAAAAAAAGTGTCATTCTTCTTTCTTCTTAAAGCACCAGCAGAACAGGAATGATGAAATGCCTCATACATGTTTTTGCAAGAAGGGAAGAATACGTGTGAGGCAGATATACATAAACTGTCACAAGCATTAAAGATAAGGAGCACTATGAGCCCAGGGAACATGAAGCCATTACTAAGTGTATATAAAAATCAAAAGCCTCAAATGATATACAGAAACTGGAGGCATGATGTTCAAGGGAGACCATTTATTCTCTGCTTCTAGCAGAGGAAAGGAGGATCTACAAATCATGAAAAAAGAGCAAATCATATTCATCCACAAAATATTTCTTAGAGTTACTTTCAGGGGAAGAGAACACTTAACTAGATGATCAATATTCTGACCTAGGATAACTATATTAAGTGATTTAGTTAAAAAAAAAAGTAATTTCATTTTTTAAAAAAGATTTTATTTATTTGACAGAGGGAGAGAGAGAGCACAAGCAGGGGGAGCAGCAGGTAAAGGGAGAGGGAGAAGCAGGCTCCCTGAGGAGCAGGGAACCTGATGTGGGGTTCGATCCCAGGACTGGATCAGGACCTGAGCTGAAGGCAGTCGCTCAACCAACTGAGCTACCCAGGCGTCCCATGTATAATTTCACTCATATGAAAAGTCTAGAATAGGAAAATCTATATAGATAGAAAACATATTTGTGGTTGCCTGGGGCTAGGAAGTTATGGGGGAAATGGGGAGTGACTGCTACTGTGTACAGGATTTCTTTTTGGGGTGACAAAAATATTCTACAATGAGTGGTGATGGCTGCACAACTCTGTGAATGCACTAAAAATCATTGAATTATACACTTAAAAATGGGTGAATTAAACAGTATGTGAATTATAGCTCAATAATGCTGTTAGAAAAATAAAGTTGAGAGTATCCTTCATTTGGGAAAAAGGCAAGAAAGAAAGGAAGATTCTGAGGACATAAACTCTAGAACAAGTACAGATTGTACTGCATTATAACACCACCAAAGCCGGGGCAGCTGGGTGGCTCTGTCAGTTAAGTGTCTGCCTTCGGCTCTTGTCATGGTCCTGGGGTCCTGGGATCAAAGCTGCACATCAGGCTGCTCAGCAGGGAGTCTGCTTCCCCCTCTCCCTCTGCCTCTTCCCCTTGTTCGAGCTCTTTCTCTCTCTCAACTAAATAAATGAAATCTTAAAAACAAAACAAAACAAAAAAATGACAAAGCCTACCAAGATAGTGAGATGACAGCCCCCAGTCAAGGTCCTTGGAAAAAGACAGCATTTACCATCACATTGTACAGTGTGGCATTAAGTTTTAAAATTCAGATACTATTTGTCCTATCTGTCTCACAAGGTTGTTGTAGGAATCAAATGAAAAAATATACTGCTAAATGTGTTGTAAACTAAACGTGAAACAATGTATTATACTAAAACCCAAGGGACACCTGGCTGGCCCTGCTGGTGGAGCATGTGACTCTTGATCTCAGGTTCATGAGTTTGAGCCCCACTACTGGGTGCAGAGATTACTTAAAAAGAAAACCTTTTTTTTTTTTTTTTAGAGAATTGTTTTTTTTTTTTTAATATTTTATTTATTTATTTGACAGAGAGAGACATCGAGAGAGGGAACACAAGCAGGGGCAGAGAGAGAGGGAGAAGCAGGCTTCCTGCTGAGCAGGGAGCCCAATGTGGGGCTCGATCCCAGGACCCTGGGATCATGACCTGAGCCGAAGGCAGACGCTTAACCGACTGAGCCACCCAGGCGCCCCAAAACAAAATCTTTAAAAACAAAACAAAATGAAACAACAAAAAACCCCCAAGCACTTGACCCTATCTAGTCTGAAGAGGTAAAGTATCAATGATGGGGTGGTTACCACGTATTTTCAAATTTCAATCTATTACTTACATTAACCATCGTATCCCCTTTCGCATTAATTCCTGATAAAGCAGCAAGGTACTGGCAACTTTACAGGCATAACACACAACTCCTGTTATTGCCTAATGAAGAAACATAATATTTGGTGCTAACTGTGGTACAGGGTAAGAAAAAACTTCTACATAACAATTTTCAAGCTTATATATTTTTATCAGGTTAATTAAAAACACAAACTACCAATTTCTAAAAGCTAAGGACAGATACAATAAATATTTCATTCTTTTTTTTTCTTTAAATATTTTATTCTTAACATGATAATGTTAAAAATGCACTGCCTCTACAGAGAAAATTTTCTTAGGAGTTCAAGAAAAGATATAAAGAAGAAAGAACACAAAATAATTTGCAATGGATAATCATTTAAATGAATAATTTCCTAGATCACATAGGCATATGTAAAGATAATATACTTTATTGCTTCCACTATTGATAATTTTAATTCAGATGTTTACATAGTAATTCTTTTTCATAGTAATTTAATTAAATACTAACCTTAGCCATGCTAGCATCCCCATCTAAGTCGTAACGTGGGTGTACTTTAGGGAGGGAAACTGAAATATGAAGTAAAATAATAAAAATGAGAAATAAAGTATTTTGAATAAATTATTATATCCTTTATATAGCAATTTTAAAATTTAAACATTAATCGCTAAATTACCTCTAAATTAAACATTAGTAGAAAACTCTTTAAAGTTCTTTTCCAGGTTAAAAAAAGATCACTTGAAACAATGCTCATTCCTTAACAAATTACCTGAAATATTTCTAAGCAGTTCAATTTTTTCTTAAATATATTCCCACACAATAAGCTCAATGCTTCTCTTTAAATCTAAATCAAATCCGAAAGATCCAAAAAGAAAAGTAAAAATCTGGGTAATTTATTTTTTTCACCAGTAGGATTAATAATTTAAGATCCCAAAATATAGATCTAATTTTTCTTAGACTCCAAAGCCTGGCAGTGTCCTATTCACACTGGACACAATAAACATTTGCTCATATTTATGATACAAAAAGTTATTTTGAGTGTTAGTAAAATACTAAAAGCAGAGAGCTACAGTAAAACATACATGCCAAACTAATTTACCATTTTTTGAAACAAAGTATTTAAAGTCAAATTATTGTAGTCTACAAAGGCTTTTCAATTTTATTACTAGTCTCATTCAACTAACTTACAAAATTTTAATGTTTATGAAAATTCTACATTACTGTCATCAATCAACTTTATGAAAATGCCAATTATTTTTACAGGTCATCTTTTTTTTTTTAAGATTTTATTTATTTATTTGACAGAGAGAGACAGCAAGAGCGGGAACACAAGCACAGGGAGTGGGAGAGGGAGAAGCAGGCTTCCCGCCGAGCAGGGAGCCCAATGCGGGGCTCGATCCCAGGACCCCGAGGATCATGACCTGAGCCGAAGGCAGATGCTGAACTGACTGAGCCACCCAGGTGCCCCATAGGTCATCTTTTTTTAATTTTTTATTTTTTTTAAAAGATTTATTTATTAATGAGAGACAGAGAGAGAGAGAGAGGCAGAGGGAGAAGCAGGCTCCCAAGGAGCAGGGAGCCCGATGCGGGACTCGATCCCAGGACCCTGGGCTCATGACCTGAGCTAAAGGCAGACGCTTAACCATCTGAGCGACCCAGGTGCCCCACAGGTCATCTTTTTTTTTTTTTTTTTAATGGCTAGCAAGATCACTACGAAAATCCCAACTTACTTTTTTCATATATCAATCCTATGGTACTCAGAGGTTCCCGACTTGCTACAAAGATGGGATTTTCCTCCGTTGTTTTAGGGAAATGCTGTGCCAGTCTTCCAGGTTCTATGACTAAACGTCGTCCTTCATATATGAGTTCTTGATTTGGAGAAATAATTTTGGTTTGTTTATACACCAGTTCATGAAATACAGTAGCACTGTGTGAGGAAAATTCAAAAGGACAACATAACTGGGATGGAGTAAGAAGTAAAAAATTTTTTTTTTGTGCTGAGTATAACAACATTCATTTCTATGTGATACTTCAGATCATGCCCAGTCTATAGATAACACTGCTTTGTTGATGTGGGTACTGTGATGTCTATTAAAATGAAAATTCCACATAACCTGTCTAGAAAGCAATCAATTCTAAAATACTTTTATGTCTGAACACCCATGTTGGATATGTGTAGGATAGAGGATTCTTAATGTTTAATAACAGGGAGCCAACACAGCAGAGCACTTCGGAGCACAGACTCTAGATCAGACTACCTGGGCTCAAATTCCAGTTCTACTTACTTGCTGAGTCACCTTAAGTTACTTAACTCCTTTGTGCTAAGTTTCCTCGCCTATAAAATGCAAACAGTATCACCCACCTCACAGAACCATGGGGAGGATTAAATGCCTCAAACAGCTGAGAACAGTCTCTGCGATATGACTGTATAATATCTGTTAAATGAATGAAGCCAGATTTTTTCAAAATGATGTTTTGGGGAAAAAGTCAGATTCTCCCTGAATAGACCTATGCAACCAAAGAAACATTTCAGCAGCAATGCTGTGATTTGGCTCAGGCTTGAGTGGGCTTTTTATGTTCAAATGTACTCTTAAAATGAAATAGTGGCCAGCACCTAACTATGATACTTTTTTTTTTAAGATTTTACTTATTTGAGAGAGAGAGATCAGGAGCAGGGGGAGGACCAGAGGGAAAGGGACAAGCAGACTCCTTGCTGAGCTCAAAGCCAGACTCAGGGCTGGATCCCAGGGCCCTGAGATCATGACCTGAGCCAAAATCAAGTTGGCTGCTTAACTGACCAGGCCACCCAGGTGCCCCTATGATACACACTTATTCAGGCTATTACATACCAAAACAAAGATGAATAATATATATTTAACCTAATGTTATATTAGTATTATTTTATATTGATGTTCTACTTAATGTTTATAATATTATCAGTATATTACACATATTACATATTAAAATTTAAATATGATTTTATCTAATTGGTTTTACTCCTTAATAAATTGCCAGTAAAGGTCTCTTTATGAGTTTTATGAGACATCAAAACTACTATTTGAATCTTGTCAAAACAGACACTAAGACACACAGAATGGGTATAACGTTTTTCCCCCCCTTCGTTTTAAAAAAACATTTTGAGATCACTGTAGATTCACATGCAGTTCTAAGAAAAAATACACTTTGATGCTATATACCCTTTGCCCAGTTTCTCCCAATGGTAACATCTTGCATATAATATAATATTACAAACAGGATATTGATACTGATATAATCCACCTATGACATTCAGATTTCCCTAGTTTTACGTGTGTGTATATTTAGTTATATGTGATTCTATCACATAGGTAGATTTTTTAAAAATAATATAGGTGTAATGTGTTTTTGTTTAAGTAAAACAAATGCTTATTACTCCAGCACCTAATAAGGGGTTTATGCCACATATGCAAATAATAACTACACTAACTATATTTAAGACTTATGCTTAAATGTTTTTTAAATGACAGGGCAGTACTCTTAAATTTTTTTGTCTTTTTTTTTTTTTTTTTTTAAAGTAGGTCCTATGCCTAACATGGGGTTTGAACTCAGCACCTGGAGACTAAGAGTCGCATGTTCTAATGACTGAGCCAGCCAGGTGACCCTGACAGGACAGTACTCTTAATAAAACCCAGCCCATTTACTGGCAGATGTTATTTGTGCTTATGTGATTATCTAAGAGACAAGCTGTAGAAACAGAAATAGTCTTGTAAAACTTGCAGTTTAAGAACAAACTAAGTTGCCTGTAAATTTTATAAAAGTAGAAAATTAACCCTTTCATGCCAAAAATAAGTGAGAAAGAATTTACTAAGCACTCAAACATAATTTCCTAAGTGGGAAGTGGGTGCCTTTGGAGAAGCTGAGACATCTTTTCCATTTCCTCTACTAATTTAGGAGGATAATTATAAAACACAACATTATGATATAGGATGAAAACATAAAAAGGTACTTACGTATTATAGCTATGAATATAAATCTTGTGAGCTGTCATTTGTTGTAGCGAAAAAACATGAATTATCATTCGATGAAGTATATCACTAGTTTCTGCAAAAAACTGGTCAAAACCCCAACACTTTTCCTGATCTGCCTCCAGGATGTTTGCAAGAACAGGAGTAAGTAGAACCTGAAGACCCCTAAAATAGTATTGAAAAAGTTACTTGAAGAGTGAATGTTTTATTTTGTCTAGGTACAAAATCATAATATTTACCGACAAATCAAAGTAATGGGGTGCCTGGGTGGCTCAGTCATTAAGCGTCTGCCTTCGGCTCGGGTCATGGTCCCAGGGTCCTGGGATCGAGCCCCGCATCGGGCTCCCTGCTCGGCGGGAGACCTGCTTCTCCTTCTCCCACTCCCCCTGCTTGTGTTCCCTCTCTCTTTGTGTCTCTCTCTGTCAAATAAATAAATAAAATCTTTAAAAAAAATATTAAAAAAAAAACAAATCAAAGTAACTGCTATTACTTAAGATTGATCTAAAAATTTTTTTAAAGATTTTATTTATTTGAGAGAGAGCGAGAGAAAGAGAGCACAAGTGGGGTGAGGGGCAGAGGGAGAGGGAGAAACAGGCTCCCTGCTCGGCAGGGGGACTTGATCCCGGGACTCCGGGATCATGACCTGAGCCACCCAGGCTCCCCTGATACAAAATTTTAAAAAATCTGCCAACTTTTCAGAAAGTCAGGTAACCTCGGTTTAAAATTACTTGTCAATGAATGAGGGGTTATGGTATTTTTAATGTTAACTTATCTTTTACTGATTATTTTGATTTGTTCCTTCCCAAGTTTTCTTACTTTTCCAAACACACTCTAACATTGTACATACATGGCCATCCAGGTGAGATCAGTGGTTTAGAACCAGGCAGTCATGATGATAAGATAATGGTTTAATTTCAGGATCTTTAATGTCCTTTTAATACGGCTCTCCAATATATAATTTTTAATGTTGAACTTATACACCTTTTTTTTGTAGTATACTTCTTTAGGAAGTAAAATTAACCATCCAGCAATCAATTAGTGCCAATTCAACCAGGGATAATTTTTGACTAATAAGCTTGAAATTAAAAAAAAAAATGAAAAAAAATAAAGACCTTTATTTTTTTCTCATGCTTTCACTGAATTATACAATATACTCAAATAGACTCTCAATTATGGAATTTCAAGTAGTTTTTAAAATATATTCTTTTTTTTTAAAGATTTTTATTTATTTGAGAGAGAGAATGAGAGAGAAAGAGACAGCATGAGAGGGGGGAGGGTCAGAGGGAGAGGCAGACTCCCCGCTGAGCGGGGAGCCCGATGTGGGACTTGATCCCGGGACTCCAGGATCATGACCCGAGCTGAAGGCAGTCACTTAACCAACTGAGCCACCCAGGCGCCCAAAATATATATATATTTTTTAAAATGTAGGCTCCAGGGGCGCCTGGGTGGCTCAGTCGTTAAGTGTCTGCCTTCAGCTCAGGTCATGATCCCAGGGTCCTGGGATCGAGTCCCACATCGGGCTCCCTGCTCAGCGGGAAGCCTGCTTCTCCCTCTCTCACTCCCCCTGCTTGTGTTACTGCTCTCGCTGTCTCTGTCAAATAAGTAAATAAAAAATCTTTCAAAAAAAAAAAATGTAGGCTCCATGCCCAGCTTGAAGCCGAAAGCGGGGCATGGGCTCACAACCATGAGATTGACACCTGAGATCAAGAGTTGGGCACTTAACTGACTGAGCCACCCAGGTGCCCCTAAAATACATTCTTGACTACATAACAGACACTGGAATAATTCCTTGGTGTGGTTATTCCGATTAGTTAGAGGTGGACAGGTGGTAGCATGCAAGTTAGTTAAATGAGAATCAACCCAGAAATCTTTGCTATCGGTCTGTCTTCCCACTGAGCTTTCAAAGCTTTGAGAATGTGAGTCTGGGAATGGCAGCAGCTACCTGGTGGCTGCCAGCACAGCCTGACCTAGAGTAAAGACAAATCAGATTGAAGAGACCAAGTCTTGGTATCACAGTCTGAGTCCAAGGATTCAGCTGGGCTTTGAATCACATACACACATGAACTTTTTTTTTTTTTTTTTTTTTAAGATATTTATTTATTTATTTGAATGGGAGAGAAGAGGGGGAGAGAGAGAGAGAGAGAACGAGCAGGGCAGAGGGGCAGAGGGAGAGGGAGAGGGAGAAGCAGGCTTCCTGCTGAGCAGGGAGCCCGATGTGGGGCTCGATCCCAGGACCCTGGGATCATGACCTGAGCCGAAGGCAGCCGCTTAACCGACTGAGCCACCCAGGCGCCCCACACACATGAACTTCTAATTCCAAGGTCAATCTATATCCGTTTTCACTTAAACCAGCTGAGTTCGGTCTTTCTCACTTGCTACCCAGTCTTGGCTAATACATATAATAATCGTTATCTTTTTTTTTACAGTTTTTGTATTTTTGATAGTTGTTTTCATTGCTGATTTGTAGTACTTAAAGTCCTTACTATTTAAAAAAAGAAAACAAGATTATATACTTTCTGGTACCTAAGCAATTTTTATCAAAGAATTTTGAACTTGGTGTGCTAAATACTGATAGAAAGACCTGCTACTCTCCTGAAATACAAAATCTGTAGCTCAGACTGCCAAATTACTGACTCTGAGTTTCAACAATATAATTATTAGCCAGTGTTCACTTCCTGACCTCTTTACATTTTATCAGTTTTGCCTGAAATTCCAAAAATGAGTATTTTCTAAATCAAAATTTAACACGAACTATTATTAAAATATTCAATTTCTAGTCTCCAATAAAATGTATTTCTCTGTTAATTCTGGCTGCATGACCCAATTTCATTTTGGAGACTTTTTTTAAGCAACACACAAAAATGAAACTTTCAGACTAGTGGTTCTCAAAAATGATTTTACACCATGTTGCACACTTGAAACTAATGTAAATGTATACCTGAAACTAATGTAACACTGTGTGTAAACTATACTCAAATAAAAAAAAAATTTTAAGTAAAAAAACCCAAAAAACACAAAAAAGATTTTAGAAGAACTCTTAGAGTTTCACAGACATCAAAATATAAAAGATATTTTATTAGTTTATGATATATATGGTTTACATGAGTAATATCTAATATTTAAAATATTAAATACTTAATTTATTTATTTATAGAAAGTCATATAAAAAGCACCCAGATGTTAAGCCAGTAAATCATAACCTATGTTACTTGTAGATTACATAACTCCCATGATCAGGAAAAATGGAAGTTAATTCAGTAATCAGAAATTCTAAATATTGATGAATGCCTTGGCTTTATTTCCAGAGTAAAATCTAAAATAACTTACTCTCTACTTTTAATTTCTTTCTCCTTAAATTTTTCTTTGTGGTAACAGAATTCATGTCTGACAATATAATTTTTTTGAATTCTGGTTACCAAGTTAAATAAGACCCATATGAACATTTGAAATAGTGAAAAAAGTAGTAGAAAACTATTAATTCTCACCTTTTCAATAATATGAATACTTTTTAAAATGAGGATAATACCAAACTTTTTGAATGTTTGTGTTTTAGAATTCTAGTTATTCCCATCTGTACCAATGTTTGTGGTCTGTCAATATGGATGGTCAGAACAAAAGATACCAAGGTCCTCAAAGCTGAATCTCTACAGTGGACAGAATTCTACAGTGATTAGCAACCTCAAAAATGTATGCCCTCTGTCCTAATAGAGATCTGGCAAAACTATTTATATAGATCAGAGTTAATCTTTACATTGCCACAAAGACAAAAATCATACTTCAAAGCACATCTAAAATATAGTAACCCGAACCAAATTACACTAAGTATTTGTGATTTTAGTCAACAAAGATTTCAAACAGCAAAGTGCAAAAGAGAACTGGATACACCATACTGACCGAGAAAGACTACAAGAAATAGGCATGTCTCCACTCCAGTCGATTGGTCCATTTTCTGCTTTCTGTACTCCAGATATTGCACCAGAAGGCTTTCCAGTAATTATTTTATACCTTGGGAGGAATAAATGCAGAATAAAATAAGTAGTTCATTAATGCATAGCGTATCAATGGGCTTTGCAAAAATATTTCCTCAGTTGCACCTACAATTATCTACTAGACGAAACTTTGTGATTGATGTTCACAGGATCCATAAAACACTCAAAATACTTTGAATCTGACTGACTGAAGTAGAATAGTGGTTGTACGATTATTTTATATATGCCATAATTAATTTTCATTGGGATCTCAGAGTGCCATATAACAGCATCTTGATGTTCACAACAAAAATATTAATTTTTCCATCTGAAAAAATCGAGCAAACACAAAAAAAGTTACGTTACAGAATGTTTCTAGGCCATAAAAATCCCTTTTACCCATATTATCCAAAGGCAGGCAACTGGACTATGAAATTATTGCAGAATGAACAGTAGCATTCTTTTTTTTTTTTTAAACAAGACAACACACCACACAGCACAGTATCGGAAAGATTCTTTGCAAATTGAAAAAATACATAAACATACAGGAATAGGTGTGTGTACCAAAATTAAAAGACAAATTTAACTGGATCTTTGAGGTAGGTGATAAAAATAAAGAAGACCTGGAGAAAGGGCTGGCAGGGGAGCGAGTCAAAGAGAGCAGCCTGGCGGGTTTCAGCACTTTCCTCAACAAGTGGGAAAGAAGTAAAGTTCCATGCCTTCAAAAATACTTTCATCTTGGGGCGCCTGGGTGGCTCAGTCGTTAAGCATCTGCCTTCGGCTCAGGTCATGATCCCAGGCTCCTGGGATCGAGTCCCACATCGGGCTCCCTGCTCCACAGGAAGCCTGCTTCTCCCTCTCCCACTCCCCCTGCTTGTGTTCCTGCTCTATGTCTCTGTCAAATAAATATACAAAATCTTTAAAAAAAAAAATACTTTCATCCAGATGAAAATGCAAAACATAGTACAGCAGTCTTACATAAGTGGATAGATACTATTTCTGGCATAATTTTTAAAAAATATTTTGAGAGAGAGAGAACACAAGCAGGGGGCAGGGAGCAGAGGGAGAAGCAGGCTTCCCGACATGGGGCTCGATCCCAGAACCCTGGGATCATGACCTGAGCCGAAGGCAGATGCTCAACTGACTGAGCCACCCGGGAGCCCCTCTGGCATAATTTTTTGTTTGTTTAAGGTCTACATATATGTGCTCTGAGCAAATCAATATATTCTTTATAAAAGCAGAAGACACCAGGTACCACTGATCTGGACCACATGCTGCTTTCTCAGGAGAGGTACCCAGGAGTCCTGCCTTAACATATTTTTCAAAGAAGGAATTTAATGTGAAAAATAAGTTGCACTCACACGAGAAAGATCTGACTGTGAAGGAATAAGTAGAGATATGTGAGACTAATGCAAGAAAGAAGTGAATAGAATGATGGCAGAATCCTTAAAATTTTTGGAAAAGCTTTACTAATTTTGATAAGACCCACATATAAATACACTAACATGTAAATGAGATGCTGAGGGAACAACACTACTATAATGTGAGATGAATGCATCCTTCAATAGTAAAACAGTTTTTATTACTATTTTAAGCACCTCTGAACATTATCAGTGTTCATGAGAAGCTGTGCATATAAAGAAATAAATTCTTCTAATGGTGTATCTGTGCACATGATGACAAAATTATCAGGTATTCCTAGTTGCTGATGAGTCAAATGTTTCCTTTATTAGGGAGCATCATGCTTTTATTTAAACCAATTTTAGGGCAGCAAGAAATGCGCAAAAGCTTTAAAGTGTATGTGTGACAATAAAAACATGATTAAACTGTTAGGTACAATTTACGTTTAACAAGAAAAACACAAATTGCTCTCAGCCTTTTTAATGAAGAGATTTTATAAAATGGGCACTGCTTTAAAGCAGGCTCAAAATGGCGTTATACCAAAATCATCAGTATAGTAATGGATGTCTTCTTCCCATGAATATGCAGACTGTTCTTGCCGAAAACATTGAGATATCCGAGTTTTAGCCAAAGTCATTGTATCAGCTGGTTTTACCTCCTCAAATCAACAAACAGAAAAATATCCTTCTCCCTCAATTTCCTGAAGTGAGATTAGATGAAAAGAGTATATTTTTATAGTTGTGATTATTCAAGTCATGTTTGCTTACAAAAGGCAGGGTTAAATATAAAGGTCTGAGAGAAATGTTAAGATCTAAAGGACTGGATACACTGGGCTGCCTCTCCCTCTGCCTGCTGCCCGCCTTGCTTGTTCTCTCTCCCGCTGTCAAATAAATAAATAAAATCTTGAAAAAAAAATTTCACATCTAGAATTCCATCTCTTTCCTCCCTTTTATTTATTTATTTGAGAGAGAGAGAGCATGAGAGGACAGGGAGGGGCAGAGGGAGAGGGAGAAGCAGGCTCCCCACTGAGCAGGGAGCCCGATGCGGGACTCGATCCCAGGACCCTGGGATCATGACCTGAGCTGAAGACAGACGCTTAACCCGCTGAGCTACCCAGCTGCCCTTCTCCTTCTTCCTTTATTTTTATTTGGTTTACAACAGTGATTTTATACAGTAACTGTTTCCCAATAATTATGGCAGTACATAAAGGTATAATGTACTAATAAAATACAGTCTTTGGACTGAAACCACAACACTAGAAAAAAATTTATTAAATGTTATATGTATGTATATTAAATGTTATTTCTGAAATGGTAAAAGAAATCAGATCAGTTCAGGGTAAAAATTTCATTTCTTTTTTTTTAAATTTTATTTCTTTTAGCTCTGGTAATGGTTCTAGTACTCCACAGAAACACTATTTTTTTCAGTTATAGAAAGGAAAACCCCCGATAAGTGGTACACAAAGAGAAATACACAGTGTGCTGAAAAAGAATCCAGAGAGCAGGATATTTTTAATAACAGACCACAGACTGATTCCATTTCACTGTACGTAAGATACTTAAACACAGTATGAAAAATTATGCCTATATACTTTATAAAGCTGTATTCTTATTCAAAACAAAATAGCTTAAAATACCAGAAATGATGGCTAAAATCAGTTTTCATTAGTATACACCCCTAATGTGTGATGAGACAAAGACAGAAATACGTTTTTAAAATTATTTCAAATTTTAGATAGAGAAACCACTTACATCACTTCCTTATTCCTACGTGGACCTTCAAATGGTCTAAATGGCAGTGATCCAGTAGCTGCGTGGTAAAATGTTACCCCAATGCTCCAAAGATCAACTGTTGCCCCATACTTCTTCTGATGGTCTTTTCTTAGTACTGCCCTCTCATACATATCAGGATGCTTAAAAAAAAAAGGATGAAGAAACGAACTTGGGTTCTATAGTAATACATTACACATAAATGGGTATTCAATAACACCTACAAATTCCATCATATCAATCAGAGATCAATTCTCCCTATGCCTTTTATCAAATACCAACCTATCTCAATCTGTGTCCAGACTCCAGGCCTACTTTCCAGTTACGATGGAACTGCTCCTATCAAGGGCTAACTTTTCCATCTGTGCTGTGGAACCCACACTATTGTCTCACCAATTCTGGAAATCAGTTCCTGCAATTACCCCTTTTATTTTACGTATCAATTTCCCCCATCGGATCATTCCTTTCAGCTTACATACATACTTTAAGATCTCCCATTTTCTTTCTCTTTTTGGGGGGTGTGGGAGAGGGAGAGAGAGAATCTTAAGCAGGCTCCACACCCAGCGCAGAGCCCGACACAGGGCTCGATCTTGCGATCCTGAGATCATGACCTTAGCTGAAATCAAGAGTCGGACACTTATCTGACCGAGCCACCCAGGCATCCTGAAGATCTCCCATTTTTTTTAAAAAACCCTAAATTGACCCCATCACCCTTTCTACCTATGACAATTCTCTGCTTCCCACCATAGCAAAACTTCTCAAAATAGCTGTTCACACTTATAACTGCCTTATTTCCTCATCTCCTATTTAGGCCTGTGGCATTAAGTATTATCTATATATATATTTTTTAAGATTTTACTTATTTGACAGAGAGAGAGACAGCACAAGCAGGCAGAGCAGCAGGCACAAGGAGGGGCAGAGGGAGAGGCACAGGAGCCCAGTACAGGGGCTTGATCCCAGGACCCCAGGATCATGATCTGAGTCGAAGGCAGACGCTTAACCCACTGAGTCACCCAGGTGCCCCTTATCTATATACTTTAACTCCCAAAACTATCTCCCGCCCTGAGCTCCAGATTCATGTATTCTACTATTTTCTTTAATATCCAAAATGTAGCTCAAACTTCACATACATAAAATAGACTCTTGGTCTTCACTCTCAGACTGCTTTCCTTCTAATCTTTATCCTCTAAGTAAGCAATACCACCATCTATCTAGTTGCTTATACCCTAAACCTTTCAGGCAGCCTTGATTCCTTTTCCTCATCCCTGACATGAATCCATCAGAGCAAGTCAGATGGATTCTGAGATAAAAATCAAATTTTCTAAAATTATTTCAGAGGACTAGCCTGACTGGGTTGACTGGGGATGTAGCAACCCAGACAAGCAGCTGATCTGATGCTAAACACATGACTTTAAGCCAAGGAGACACTATATTAGAGTTCCGGAGTAGAGATAAATCTTACAGACATGACTTAGGAGCTTACAGGTCCAGACAGAGATTCCAATGGACATTTAGCTCTGCAGAATACAACCAGGAGTCCTACATGCTGAGCCTCCTGACATCTGCCTTTACAGAAGTTATGCATTAGAACTTTAAGATTCTTGGAGGATAAAGCTACAAGCGTGTACTATGGACCAAAGTAGAGTAGAGATGACCAAAGATTTGATCATCCAAATCAAAACAAATGCCTTATGACATTGTGGTATGTGGTTGTGGCCCAAGGGCCCAGGAACCAATGCAGATAACACTACTAGGAGGCTGTTTCTAAATGATGCAATCTATGAATCTGACTCCCAAAGGGTCACAATCCCTGGCTTTTGTGTGTGGTGTGTAGGAGGGGTGGGAGGTGGGGATAGCTCCATAGACTATTTTTCAAGATACATTGGGCCTTTCTCTACCTGTTCTCTCTCTCTCTTTTTCAAAGATTTTATTTATTTATTTATTTGACAGAGATAGACAGCGAGAGAGGGAACACAAGCAGGGGAAGTGGGAGAGGGAGAAGCAGGCCTCCCACAGAGCAGCGAGCCCGACGCGGAGCTCGATCTCCAAAGGCAGATGCTTAACGACTGAGCCACCCAGGTGCCCCAGAATCTAAGACTTTAAAGATAAAGCCCAGAGCCATGAGCAGTTAGTGATAGCTTTATAAGCTTCCTGATTACATGTTAAATGTACTTATTTTAAATTTTTATTAATGAAATATAGTTGACATACGTTATTTTAGTTTCAGGTGTACAACATAGTGATTCAGTAATTCTAGGGGTGCCTGGATGGCTCAATCAGTAGAGCATGCAACTCTTGATCTTAGGGTTGTGAGTTCGAGCCCCACACTGGGTGGGGAGCCTACTTAAAAAAAAAATTCTATACATTACACAAAGCTCACCACTATATATGTAGTTACCACAAGCAAAGGAAATGAAAGGAAAAATAAACTATTGGGACTACACTAAAATAAAAAGCTTTTCAAAGGAAACCATCAATGAAATGAAAAGGCAACCTACTAAATGGGAGAAGATATTTGCAAATGATATCTCCAGTAGGGGGTTAATATCCAAGACACATAAAGAACTCATACAGGGGAGCCTGGCTGGTTTAGTCAGCGGAGCATGTGACTCCTGATCTTGGGGTTTTTAGTTCAAGCCGCGTGTTGGGTGTAGAGATTTCTCAAAAAGAAAAAAGAACTCATACAACTCAACACCAAAAAACCCACAACTAATCCAATTAACAATGGGCAGAAAACCTGAAAAGACATTTTTTCTGAAGAAGACCTACAGATGGCCAATGGTCACAGGGAAAGATGCTCAAGATCACTTACTCATCAGGGAACAGCAAATAAAATCATGAGATACCACCTCCCAGCAGTCAGAATGGCTGGTATCAAAAAGACAAGAAATAAGTGTTGGCAAGGATGTGGGGAAAAGGAGGGGATCTTCAGGCACTGTTGCTGGGAATGTAAAGTGGTGCAGCCACAGTAGAAAACAGTACGGTGGTTCCTTGAAAAATTAAACATACTTACTTTTAAGTATATTTTCTTAAGTGTTTCAAATGCTTACTAACTTTCCACAAACACATCTACACAGTTTCAAATACAGAGCTTTTCTAGCTTTCTAGCATTTCAAGTTAGATCTTTTCAAAAGCATTTCATTTTTTGTGTTTCTAATAATGTTCCTTTCTGTATTTCAATAACCAACCTCCCTGAATAGAATCTTCTGCTTCAGAATTATAATGAATTTTGCTTTACAGGGGATATATCATAACAAGCTTGTAATATATTAACTGCTCTGATCCAAAAAAGGGAGGATTTACTAGCTACGTGCTTCTGAAACGTATATATAGCTTTTTCTTTTAATATAGATACACAGTATTAATAAAATTAAAGAACTTGAGTTTTATAAAACTTATAAGAATTTTTAACAGAGGGGCGCCTGGGTAGCTCAGTCGTTAAGCGTCTGCCTTCAGCTCAGGTCATGATCCCAGCGTCCCGGGATGGAACCCCGCATCGGGCTCCCTGCTCGGTGGGAAGCCTGCTTCTCCCTCTCCCACTCCCCCTGCTTGTGTTCCCTCTCTCGCTGTGTGTCTCTCTCTCTGTGTCAAATAAATAAGATCTTTATTAAAAAAAAAAAGAATTTTTTTTTAAGATTTTATTTATTTATTTGAGACAGAGAATGAGAGAGAGAGCACAAGAGAGGGGGGAGGGTCAGAGGGAGAAGCAGACTCTCTGCCAAGCAGGGAGCCCGATGTGGGACTCGATCCAGGGACTCCAGGATCATGACCTGAGCCGAAGGCAGTCGCTTAACCAACTGAGCCACCCAGGTGTCCCCCCCCCAAAAAAAAAGAATTTTTAACAGAAAAATAACAGCATCCTTAGATACCAATATCTAATTCCCTCATTACACACCATATACATGAGAATAAAAGTTTAATTTTTGTCATAAAAGTTACTAAGACATTTTATAGTGAACTAGTTTGACCATTTACTCATTATTTACAACATATTCAGCTTTAAATAAATTAGTATACATGACTTACCAAATATTCTTCTGTGCCATACAGAGAAACAAACTGCTCATCATCTTCTAATTCTCTAGCTGCGCCAAAATCTGTGAGTTTGTACACAGACTGCCCATCTTCCCCTATAACACGCATGATATTTCCTGGCTTGATATCGCGGTGTACTATGCCATTCTCTCGGAGATGATTCATTCCACCGACTTATTAAAATAAAACAAAGGAAAGCATAATGTAGGCATCTATGTGCATGCACATCAAATTCATTCCTATTCACTCAATATGTTTTTCCATAAATTGGTCTAAAATCATTTTTACCAAAGAAGGAATAGATGGTATTTACATTTTGTATCTCATGTCTGAGTAACAGAGTTTAAGAGTAAGGATCAATATGGTCTAGGGAAGAGTCCAATCTCTCTTAATTAAGTACTATTAGGAAATGGAACAAAATGGTCTTAAGCATATGACTTCCTGAATTACTTTTAGTTATATACATGTGGGTAATCTGCCTAAACTTAAGAATAATGATTCCTGAGAAATAAGCAATCTTTCACCAGTTTCATATTTCTTTACCATGGTAAAAAATTCCATAAAAAAGTAAACTGGACTCAATACATAAAACAGAAAAAAGGTAATAGAGGCAAAGTGTCAGACTGGCTTCCACAGACTGTATTTCTTACATGCTCAAAGCTATTCTTCAAAGGTCATTTTCCTTTTTTTTTTTTTTAAGGGTAAAGGTGGCTACATTGCTGAAATTAAACTGTTTTGGCTAACTGACAAGCAGTGCCACTGTACGCTAGTATGAAATATTTGACAGCTGACAGATGAATGTCCAAATATAACATATGAAAATAAACTTAGGGGCATCACATTCAATTATGAAAATTCAGAGTTACCAGTATACTTAGGAAGTCATCAATTATCTATAACTTCTACTTGGTTAAACAGGCTGTAGCATATATTATTTCTCTCTCCTCTTATCCTTGCCTAAAGGGTCTCCACACTGCTTCCAGTGTCAAGTTCAAGAATTCCCACTAACCTTATGCCTTCTTTATCACTGGACTTTTCCCATTCCTCAAATACTGATTCATTGCTCGTCAAGAAGATATTATTCCCTTTGGTTGCCATATTCTTTTTTTTTTTAAATAGCTTTGAGATAAAATTCATGTATCATAAAATTCAGCCTTTTAAAGTATACAGTTGAGTAGTTTTTAGAAGAGTCAAAGTGTACACCATCACCACTATTTTCAGAACATTTTCATTACATCAAAAAGAAACCCCATACCCATTAGCAGTCACTTCTCCACTCTGCCATCCCCTCAAGCCCCTGGCAATGACTCATCTGCTTTCTGTCTCTATGGATTTGCCTATTCTGAACATTTCATATAAATGAAATCATAAATATTGTGACCTTTGTGTCTGGTTTCCTTCACTTAGCATAATTTTTCAAGGTGCATCCATGTTACGGCATGTATCACCACTTTTTTTTAAAGTAAGCTCTAGGCCCGACTTGTGACCCCAAGATCAAGAGTCACATGCTCTACGGACTGAGTGAGCCAACTGCCCCATTTTCTTTTTCATGAAGGAGCGATATGTCATTGCATGGATAATGGACATTTTGTCTATACATCAGTTGATGGACACAAATGGTTACTTCCATTTTTGGCTATTACGAATACTGGTGTACAAGTTTTTGTGTGGGTATGTTTTTAATTCTTTTAGGTAAATACGTAGCAGTGGAATTGCTAAGTCACATGGTAATTCTATGTTTAATATTTGAGGAGCTGCTAAGATTGTTTTCCAAGGTGGCTGTACCTTTTTACGATCCCACCAGCTGTATATGAGGGTCCAACTTCTTCACATCCTTGCCAACACCTGTTTTTGTTTTGTCTTTTTTTAAAATTAATTAATTTATTTAAGAGAGAGAGAGAGAGCACATGCATGAGTCGGGGGAGGGGCAGGGCGACAGGATCACAAGCAGACTCCCTGCTAAGCAAGGAGCCCAAGACGGGGCTCGATCTCATGACCCTGAGATCATGACCTAAGCTGAAACCAAGAACAGGACGCTCAACCGAATGAGCCACCCAGGCACCCCTGTTTTATCTTTTCGATTTGGCCATGCTAGTGGGTATGAAGTGGTATCACTTTGTGGTTTTGATTTGCATTTCCCTAATGACAAATCATCTTGAGTAATTTTGTGTGCTTGTGGGCCATATATGTACATCTTCTTTGGAGAAATGTTTATCAAATCATTTGCCTATTTTTATTTTTTCCTTTTGCCCATTTTTAAATTGGGTCATTTGTCTTTTGATTAAGTTGTCAGGATAAAAATTCCTTATCAGATATACGATTTGTAAATATCTTGTCTCATTCTATGGGTTGTCTTTTCACTTACTTGATACTGTCCTCTGAAACACAAAGGTTTTTAATGTTGATGAAGTCCAATTTATCTATTTTTTTCTTTTTGTATGTATACTCTTGGTGTCATATCTAAGAAAGCACTGCATAAAGGTCTTTGGTTTTGAATATAAAAATAATATATTACTTTTAAAATTCTTATGTCATTAGGGGCACCTGGGTGGCTCAGTCGGTTAAGGGTCAGACTCTTGATTATGGCTTGGGTCTTGATCTTGGGGTCATGAGTTCGAGCCCTGTGTTGGGCTCCATGCTGGGTGCAGAGCCTACTTAAAAAAAAAATTTCTTGGGGCACCTGGATGGTTCAGTTGATTAAGCACCTGCCTTCGGCTCAGGTCATGATCCCGAGGTCCTGGGATTGAGCCCTGCATCGGGCTCCCTGCTCAGTGGGGAGCCTGCTTCCCCCCCCATTCCTCCCACCACCTGTGCGCTCTCTCTCTCTCTCTGTCTCTCAAATAAATAAAATCTTTAAAAAAAAATTCTGTCATTAACTTATATACACCCATATCTATAAAATCAGATAAACAAACGTACCCACATCTCGCAAAACAATTAAAAATTCAGACTCTGGTAGTCCATAGGCATTAGATGGCTCTTCTAAAACAGTGTATAAACTTCCGCATGGACAAAATTCCATAATAAGTACTTTATGTCTTGTTGTTGTCTGGAAAAAAAAAAATCACTGATTGGGACTCAATATAAAAAATAAGTTTTTATTACATGCTAGTACTTATCTGATTTCACTTAAATGTAGAATATACTACAATAACAAAGGCACTGTGAATTACTTTACCTGGGATTTGTTAAATACGTATTGACTAAACTCATATAACGATTAACATCTAAATTCCCACTGGATTTGTTTTTGAAGATGATCAAACCACAATGAAAGCTGGCTAAATATGAAATAGAAAATCACTGCTATACTGTTATAATGGTTCTTTAAAAATTTCTTTAATTTCTAATACATAATAGTACATTTAGGACATTAATCTTCTAACAGATCTCTTAAAACACTTGAAATTCTTCTCATGACAAGTACTTTTACTTCAGGGAATGGAGTGCTAGCCTTAAAAACAAATGGCAGAATAGCTGAGTGGTCCCTCTCATAGCAAAGTTCTAGTCTGCGGATTTGCATTTGAGTTGCTGATTTGTTTTAAACCTTTTAATGTATCATTGATTGTAAGATACACCATCAATTTAATAACAGCTTTATAGGGAAAAAGAAATACTACCAAATTACATATACACACTGATTATAAGATATATGCCCATTTCAGGAACTTCAAAATGTGATTATGAGTCTTAAAATCCAGTATTCATCTCCAAAAAAAATTTTGTAGTCATCTCCAATTTTTTATCCTTCCTTCCTCTTATAATTTTTTCTGCATATCCCCAAAACAGTTTTATTTTTTTTTGAAGATTTTATTTACTTATTTGAGGGGGAGAGGGAGTGGCGGAAGGTCAGAGGGAGAAGCACAGGGAGAGCACGAGGGGGGTAGGGTCAGAGAGAGGGAGCACGAGAGGGGGGAGGGTCAGAGGGAGAAGCAGACTCCCTACTGAGCAGGGAGCCCAATGTGGGACTCGATCCTGGGACTCTGGGATTATGATCTGAGCCGAAGGCAGTCACTTAACCAACTGAGCCACCCAGGCGCCCCCCAAAACAGTTTTATAAACTACTTTATTTATTTTAAAAAAGATTTTATTTATTTATTTGACAGACAGAGAGAGAGGGAGACAGGGAGCACAAGTTGGGGGGAGGGGCAGAGGGAGAAGCAGACTCCTCACTGAGCAGGGAGCCCAACATGGGGCTCGATCCCAGGACCCCGAGATCATGACCCAAGTCGAAGGCAGCCACTTAACTGACTGAGTCACACAGGTGCCCCCTTTTATAAACTATTTTAAATTTCTCTACTATTGAGTAGTTATAAAAAGAGAAAAATAACTTTGTTATTTTTAAATAATGAAATAATATGTTGATTGTTGAAAATTTGGGAAATACTCATAATTCCATCACCCAGAGGTAATTATGCTAGCATTTTGGTGCATTTCCCTTCAGTCTTTTTCCTGTATATCAAATCACATAAGAAATACACAACACTGGGCACCTGGGTGGCTCAGTTGGTTAAGCGACGGCCTTCGGCTCAGGTCATGATCCTGGAGTCCCAGGATCGAGTCCCGCATCGGGCTCCCTGCTCGGCAGGTAGTCTGCTTCTCCCTCTGACCCTATCCCCTCTGATGTGCTCTCTCTCTCTCATTCTCTCTCTCAAATAAATAAATAAAATCTAAAAAAAAAAAAAAGAAATACACAACACTATTTGCACATGATACTGTATATTCAAGATCATACTGCATATATGTATTTATATATTTTATTATGTTATGTTAATCACCATACATTACATCATTAGTTTTTGATGTAGTGTTCCATGATTCATTGTTTGAGTATAACACCCACTGCTCCATGCAGGGCATGCCCTCTTTAATACCCATCACCAGGCTAACCCATCCCCCCACCCTCCTCCCCTCTAGAACCCTCAGTTTGTTTTTCAGAGTCCATTGTCTCTCATGGTTCGTGCATATATATAATCCTCTTTTTCCCACATAACATTATACCTAAGCATATTCCCAGGTGATTAAAACTTTGGTAAATATCTCTTTTCATTACTGCTTAACTACTGTGTAGTGAAGAACAAATTTTACCCCAAGAGAGGTCAGGCTTTTGTCTGCCCTTGGCTACTAAGAGGTGATTACTAGGTATCTGGAGTATCTTGTCTGCTAGAAGTGTCTTTCTTTGAATGGGGGCTTTGGCCACGTAACAGTCTAATGATGTGACTTTTGAGGGAGGTTTTAGGACGTGTATGTCCATCTCAATTTCCAAAAGAAATGAAGACTAAAGGTATTAGCCTGAACCTCTGGAAAGGGCTAAAGACTAAAGGTCAGCCATGTAGGCAGTATGTAATTGAGTCCCAACACAAACTCCAGACACCAAAGGCTCAGGTGAGTTTCTGACGCTGGCAATATTCTGTGCATACTGTCATACATCAATGCCAGGAGGGTACTGTATCTATGAGGACAAGGAAGATTCATGTTTGGAATCCTCCTATATCTGTCCTATGAATTTCTTCCTTTGACTAGTTTTAATTTGTATCCTTTTGCTCTAATAAAACTGTTGAAGTATAGTGCTTTCCTGAGTTCTGTGAGTCATTCAACGTTCTATTTTTTTTAAGATCTCATTTATTTAGAGAGAGAGAGAGCGGACAAGCGGGGGGGGGGGGGGGAGAGCCGGCAGAGGAAAAGTGAGAGAATCCCAAAAAGAATGTGAAGGCCAACGTGGGGCTCAATCCCAGGTCCCTGAGATCATGACATGAGCTGAAATAAAGAGCTGGACACTTAACTGATTGAGCCACCCAGGCGTCCCGAGTCATTCAACGTTCTAGCAAATTATCAAATCTGGGGGCAGTCATGGGGAGCCCCAAATCTGCAGCCAGCAGGTCTGATGTGATGGTAGCCCTAGGGGACTTCTGAACTTGCAGCTAGCGTCTGAATAAGCACAGTCTTGTGGGGACTGTGCTCTTTGTGCAGTATGCCAAGCTCTTCTGCAGCTGGTATTGGAAGTCTTCAACAAATCTGGCGGTCTGGAGGCCTACACTCTTAACCTTGAGTGTAACAAACCGAGTAACTATCCATCACATATTCTAACTTACTTAACCATTCTTTATCATAAACAGGGCAGCAATGAACATCTTTGTGCATAAAACTATAATTTACATTTCTGATTAGCTCCTAAGAAGTACTCACTAAAAATGAAATCACTATTATAAGGAATATAAACTACCAAAGTATTATTCAAAAGGTGTGATTTGATTGATTACTCATGTCTAAAGGGATCAAACTAAACTTCTATTCCATTACTTCTAGATAATTTTCCTAATCACATTCTTCTTCCCCCCCCGAATTAACATTCTTTTCAGTTTCTCCCTAAAGTCAATTGTATCTTTTACATACTACATTAACATATACAGTATATATTTCATATACTATATCAATTTCTGGGTTCCTAGGATTTTTTTCTTTTACAAAGCCTTCTTTCTATTGCTTGACTTCCTCCTTGTATAATTATGCCAATTTAATTTCACTTAGTTTTTATTTTTAGTAAAAATACTGGTAACCACATTCTTTACTCTTATTTCTTATACTATTTGTTCTGATTCCATGATACTTTATTTCCATTGTTTTATCTCTTCAAGAATCTTTGAGGAAAAAAAAAATCTTTGAGAACAGAATATTTGGTTATATGAGCTCTAATTTTCACCATTTAAAAAACCTCACTGTTTATAAAACAATTTTTTATATTAGGTCATTTCTCCTGGATTGCAATATTTATAACAAATATGACAAGATTAACTAAAGCTTGACTACTTACCTCCTCTTCAATAGCAAATAATTTGACAATATTTTTGTGATTGAGTTTTTTTAACACTTCAAATTCTCTCATTTGAACATCCACTGGACGAAGGAAGCTTATATTATTAAATACTTTGATAGCAAATAAGTCACCAGTTTTCTAAAAAAAAAAGAGAAAAGTTTTATTTATTTATAATATTATAAAGCAGATTAAAAGGTACTACTGGAACTAGCTATAGCAATCTATCCATCTTATAGAACACCCAAATACTTTTTAAAAATTTTATTATGTTAATCACCATACATTACATCATTAGTTTTTGATGTAGTGTTCCATGATTTATTGTTTGCGTATAACACCCAGTGCTCCATGCAGTATGTGCCCTTCTTTAGTACCCATCAGCAGGCTAACCCATCCCCCCAACCCCCTCCCCTCTAGAACCCTCAGTTTGTTTCTCAGAGTCCACAGTCTCTCATGGTTTTTCTCCCCCTCTGATTTCCCCTCTTCATTTTTCCCTTCCTACTATCTTTTTTTTTTTTTAATGTATAATGTATTATTTGTTTCAGAGGTACAGGTCTATGATTCAACAGTCTTGCACAATACACAACGCTCACCATAGCACATACCCTCCCCAATGTCTATCACCCAGTTACCCCATCCCTCCCACCCCCCACCACTCCAGCAACCCTCAGCTTGTTTCCTGAGATTAAGAATTCCTCGTATCAGTGAGATCCTATGATACATGTCTTTCTCTGATTAACTTATTTCGCTTAGGATAATACCCCCTAGTTCCATCCACATTGTTGCAAATGGCAAGATTTCGGGTTTTTTAATGGTTGCATAATATTCCACTGTATATATACATATATACCACATTTTCTTTATCCATTTATCTGTTGATGGACATCTTGGCTCTTTCCATAATTTGGCTATTGTGGACACTGCTGCTATAAACACTGGGGTGCACGTGCCCCTTTGGATCACTACATTTGTTATCTTTGGGGTAAATACCCAGTAATGCAATTGCTGGGTCGTACGGTAGCTCTATTTTCAACTTTTTGAGGAACCTCCATACTGTTTTCCAGAGTGGCTGCACCAGCTTGCATTCCCACCAACAGTGTAAGAAGGTTCCCCTTTCTCCGCATCCTCGCCAACATCTGTTGTTTCCTGACCTGTTAATTTTGGCCATTCTGACTGGTGTTAGAACACCCAAATATGTTTAAGCATAGGTAACTGTACTAGAGCTATTGATTTCTTTTTAAAGCTAAAATCAGTCAGCTGCTCCAAATTTCTCTCATTGTATGCTTTGGAATGAAGAAAAGGCTATTTTCTTTCATTTTAAAAAGCCTCCAGGGGCGCCTGGCTGGCTTAGTCAGTAGAGCATGCAACTCTTGATCTCAGGGTCGTGAGTTCAAGCCCCACACTGGGCCTACAGCCTACTTAAAAATAAATAAATACATAAAAGTTAAAAAAAAAAAAGCTTCCATTATGATACATAAGGCAAAGACAGTCATTTACATATAAGAAGAGCTCTAATAATACCAAATGTGAAAGTATATTTTAGATAAGAAAGTAGAATTTGAAGGGTTTCTCCAGGTCTAATAATTTAAGAACTAAACAGGAAAAGAGAGATTGAAAACTATACTCCATATATGAAATTTCATTAAGAAGCTCAAAGTAGGGATGCCTGGGTGGCTCAGTCAGTTAAGCGTCTGCCTTCAACTCAGGTCATGATCCCAGGGTCCTGGGATCGAGACCCATGCTGAGCTCCGTGCTCAGTGGGAAGCCTGCTTCTCCTTCTCCCTTGGCCCTTCCCCCTGCTTGTGCATGCTCTCTCTCTCTGTCAAATAAATAAATCTTAAAAAAAAGAAACACTCCCTAGCTGCAATACTGTGCGTGTAGATGTGTGTACAGATGTGCGTATGGAAGCAGGAGCTGGAGTCGGTTGGGTTTAAGTAGCCTATCCTCATTGGATTGCATCACTGCCGCCTTGGAGATCTTTCTGTGACTTCACCTAGATGACTAGGGCAGATTGTTTCTTTATAGAGCCTTCTCTTTGAGGATCAAAGACATTTCCTTTTCTCTATGGATATACCTGCAGCACCCCACTCTCACTCTCTCATGGCATACTGAAGTAGATTGCACAGAAAATTACAATGCACAGCTGTAGCTGGGAGGGACTCTTAGAGGTACAAATATATGCTTAATTTCAGGTAAATATTACCTTCTTATGGTCTTCATATTAACTTTATTTTTTTAAAAAAGATTTTATTTACTTATTTGACAGAGAGATAGAGAGAGAGCACAAGTAGGCAGAGAGGCAGGCAGAGGGAGAGGGAGAAGCAGGCTCTCCACTGAGCAGGGAGCCTGACGTGGGGCTCGATCCTGGGACCCTGGGATCATGACCCGAGCCAAAGGCAGCCGCTTAACCGACTGAGCCACCCAGGTGCCCCTTTCATATTAACTTTACATTAAGGCTCTCTTTCAGACTCTCCCACTTCCTTCCAATCATTCTAATTGGCAAGCCTCTCCTTGGTGGTCAGTCCAGATTCTTTGAGTTTAATCTTTCTTTCCCCATAATCCAAGGCTGAACTTCCCTGGAGCAAGTGGAAAGATCACTTCCTCTTTGACTTCGGGGTTCAAGCACCACGTGTCTTAAGATATTTCATGGCTGCCTGTCTGTCAGGATCTCCGTGCTATGCCTGCTTTGATGCCCTCTCCATAGCTTTCCATACAGATTCACTGCTCATAGACATGATCACCTCAGAAGCTCACAATCTTTTTCTCAGTCAGAATCTCATGACCTTTTTCTCACTTCAGAATCTCATGGTCTTTTTTCTTAAAACAATTTAACTGCTTCACAACCACTCTTCAAGATCACTATTTGGAGACCACCATCTCTGTGACATGATCACACCTCCCTCACTCTTGCCTACTACTCATTTTCAGACAATATGAAAACAGAATAACAACCAAACCACAGTTTAATTATACTGTTTTTCCATTTGTTCAACCAGAGTAAGAACACTGCTAAATCTATACCACCCAACATATACCACCAAGATTTTTCTTAAGGATACTTATTTCCAACTAAATCCAAAAGTAGTTGAATCCTAACAGACGAGCAACTGGGGAAACTCAATGAGAAAGAGACAGATTAAGAAAGTAATATAATATAAAAGGTTTACTAATATCATGGTTAAAAATCCTTAAATAGTTATTAAGGGCAAGCAGGATTTTTTGGGTATAGTCCTAAACCTTTGAAATTGATGTCACTGAGACCAAACATGATTTCTCAGAATACATCCCTGGGAAGAATATTAGATACTGAATACTAAACTGACTCTTCACAATCTTTTAAGTAAATTCCTATGACTCTCAAATCCTTATTTTAGGCTTTCTGATTATATTGGATAAAATACATTCCCGTTTCCTTTGAAGAAGAACTTCAGGTTATCTTCGGGTGGTCTAATCTGTCCTCATTCATTTATTCCACAAACATTTGCAGAATGCCTACTATATGTAGGAACTTAAATGAAGGACACTTGAGTATCTAAGTAACTATCATTCCATCAGTTTCCAATTTATGTCCCTTCCAATGCCAACCTTGCTACTAAACCCAAAACTCTTTGTGGGAAGGAACTGTACATTATTTGCAGTTATGTTCACTAGACCCATCACAGTGCCTGTCACATACCAAGTGATTATTAAAGTTTGTTAAGTTAACTTGGGTCACAGGAAGATAGACAGTCAGATGTGGTCTCAACGCTAAATCTTGTGTCACCCCCCCAGTTTCTCTTCTTCTTGGCACAGGGCACAAAACAAAAACAATCTCTAGGAGAGGAATATCCAAAGTTGATCACAATGGACTTGATAAAGGACCCAGAGACCACAAGAAATTGAATCAAGGACCCAGAACCTGTGGACAATCCTAGAATCAGAGTGAAAAAGGCTAAAAGCTGTATGACACTTCTGATTCATTCTCTAGGAACCAGAGACTGTTTACAGTCATCGGCTCTCCCCAGAGGAAACAGCCCAAACAGCCCCTCCCCTCCAAAAGCTTATCTTACTGTTTTGGACAGAACTGACTGGCAATCACAGGCTACAGGAAAACAGGAAGGAAAACATGAAAACTCCTCCTTACTAAAATACTTAAAGCTCTTGCTTCTGAAAATAAGAATTTAAAAGCCTGTGGACATCATTTAGCTCAAAAAAAATTCACAGTGCTGAAAAATTAGTGGATTGTTTGCATTATAATTTTTTGTATTATTTTTCCAGCTTCCTTCCCAGAATAGAAACTTTAATGATCTTAAATTTCTTCATTTTAAATTATTTTAATTACCTTTAATTTCATCCTCCAATATAGAATCTGACAGAAAATCTTTTTGGTTCTTCCTTTTATTCTGTTCTCACTTCCTCTAACAAGTTCTGTTTACCTCATACCTCTTAAGTGTGGGCTCCTTGCTGATGATCTCGTTTTATTCCCCCTCTACCTTGTAGGATGCTGTTTACTGGGACATGAAGCTGTAGTAGAGCAGATGAGAGTCATCTGTGGATTCCCCTCAAACTATACATCTGCCTTCCCATACTTCTCCCTCATCTGCAGCCCACCCCAATGCACGGCCATACGGAACTTCTCTGCTAGTGAGATCATTCCCTACCATAGGAGGAATAAGTTGGGGAAAGAATCAAAAGGCACACTTATCTACACTAATCTTCCTAGTCCCTTGTTTAAACCAATCTCCTTTTTTTCTCCACACCCAACACCTAACCTCTGCCACCATTAGGTAGATGTCACTAACTCTGACACAAGCTATACATGAACCACAAAAACAGGAACTCTCTTTAGACAGTATAAGCAAAAACATCAAGTCTCACATTTTAGTACAAGTGTGCTTCTCAAAAGAAAACATATACAGTGATAAAAAACCCTCACAGTTTTCTCTGAACCAACCTTATGCCTTCCTCGAAAGACATTTGCAGTAGCTCCTTGGCCTAAAATATCAGATAAAAGCCACAGATGATTAGAAGTGCTCTGCATCTCGGCTTGGTCAGGAGATCTTCTTGTTAAACTAAGAGAGAAGAAAAAATCTGCATGTTTGTTTTAAGGGAACAATACATTTAAGGAACAAATGTTAGCTATTTTTAGTCTCCAGTAAGATCACCACTTAGTTATTGCTAAATTGAAGTGTACAGTCTAACGTAAAAATCTCTATTTCCAACAATATTAAAGACTAAAATGCCATGTGGGCTCTGAAAAAACATTAACCAATGACATCTTCTAACTCACTTTAACTCACCACAGGGCTGCAGAAATATCTATTTCCTTTCTAATTTTATCTTTCTTAGTGAGAGTGATATGGGCCACTTCTTCAAATGTTTTGAAAGATTAGTCAAGGATGAATTTTAAAGTGTCTTAAAGTAATAATGTAAAATATAACAGAAATATAGAAAAGAATTACCTTGTTTCTTTAAGGGCAGGGCTACACTAATGAAAACAATGGCATAACATTTCCATAAGGTAAAATTTTATCTGCACAGTTTCCAACAAACATAATGGAAAGGTGCAAAATTTTTTATTCCTGAAAGGTTACTAACTCTTCCTAAATTAAAAGATAAATTGTCCAATCTCCAAGTATATAAATATATGCATATTAAGTGTATATTACCAAGTCTTTAAAAACAAGCAAGCGGAGGCTATTATGTCTTAAGTAAAATCTCTGTACCTTCTGCTCAATTTTCCTGTAATCCCAAAATTGCTCTAAAAAATAAAGTCAATTTAAGAAAAAAGCATCACCACTACCCAGCCTTCTCCTTTAATACTGAAAAGTTGTATCACTATAAGGATGTTAAAAATACTTGAGCTCCATGTTGGAATAAAAATTTCACCATGCCACCTTAAACCTGCTGTAATATCAGATCAAAACAGATCCTGATATCCCTTTATAGTCCATTAGAACAGATAAGGTATTCAGTGATGCATTAATGACTACACTATTCCAAGAAGGATTAGGAACATAAAGAACGGCCAATTTTCAACAATCTTACATACTAAGATATACAATTTTACCACCCATCTAGTTTAGATAAGGAATGTTATCCACAGAAATTTATTGGAAATAAGCAATAAAAATAAGATCCACTTTTGACAAGTAAGGAATACACATCTGTCAGATGAGGTTAGTAATAATAAACTTCTCAACTATCTTTTCAATATTTTCAAATATTTTTCAAGAATGAAAAACCTTCCCTAATTACTGTAACTGAGCTAACTGTAAATGTAAAATAGTGTCATTAGGTACCCACACGTATCTAGTGAATAATATATAAGCACATTTATCAGCTAAGGTACCTGCTTTCTATATGAAAATATAAGCCTAATTTCACAATGATGAGGGGGAAACGTCTGACACTATCTTCCAATAAACCCATAATAACAGCATGCTAAAACATGACTCAGCACATCCACAAGGTGTTTGCTTTATAAATCTTCAAATTTTGATACACTATAGGCAGGCACTCAACAAGTATGTTACTAGTGACTGCCTTAAGCCTACTTCCTCATACTGTCCAAAACGAAAGTTACTATTTGTCCACAGATGAAAACAGGTTTGATGACAGGCATATGCACAAAGTTCAAGGATTTCCAAACTTCACCACTATGTTAATAATTCAGTGTTCTAGAGTGAAAAAAGTGGGTCTTCGGTTCTGCAAAGGACAATTAACGGGTAGAACTTGTTTTGAGACCACCTACTGAAAATACCTGGGAAACGCACTGAAAGATAAACCCGTAAGCCATTTCCCAAAGGAAATGTTTGGGAATTCACATTATATGTGTGTATACTAATAGACGTCCTCTGCTTCCAGCCTCCGATCAATCCCCGCCGTTGTCATCACTAAAACCCTAACGAAACGTCTCTTCAATCATCTGAAAAATCGAACCATTTAAACACTGCCGATCGTGTCAACGCTCACAAAGAGGGGTAGAAAGCGGTCAAACTCTAAGAAAAAGGGGGAATCCGTCTCTCCGGGGCGGCCAGGGCCCATACCCGGTAACGGGCACGTCGTCTTTCTTCGTGCCCAACGTCGCTATACGCTGACCCGGGAGGGCCCCGGTCACAGGGCCGCCCAGGGGGGCGAGGAGTAGAGATGGAAGGGACCGGGGCCGCGCGACCATTCCACCGGGTTTCGGACACCCCAGACCCCCGGGAGGCGGCGTCCACCCAGCCAAGGTCCGGGCAGGGCTCGGCCTGGGGTAGTGCTGGGCTTCTTGGGTCGCCCGCCCCGCCCCCGCTCTGACTCAGCATCCCAATTTCCCACAGGGGTCGGGAGCGCTCCTCGCCGGCCCGTGCCGGCTTCGCCGCCCGTGCCCCGCGCAGCTCGGCCCCTCCGCCCGCGCTGCCCCACTTACAGCGCCTGGTCTCCGTCGCACTACCTCCAGCGGGCTCCCGCGGCCTCCTTGAGCCCCGGGACACTTCCGGCTTCGCGAGCCCTGGCCGGGGGCCACGTGACCGACGGCCGGCGCGCGCGGGTGCGCCTGCGCACGCCCGCCGGACCAGCCTCGGCCTCCGCCTCCTATCCTGCCCGCCCGGCTAGTGCGGCGGCTGGCTTCCCGGTTCTCTGTAGCGAGGGGGCGGGGAGACTGGGGGCTGTCTGGAGTCCGACCTGGTCCACACCCTCTGCCTGTCCCTGCCTCACTCTAAGCGTGAAGCTAGGGAGCCCTGCGCAGTGAGCAGTTTCGGATTCCCAGAACTGCAAATCCCGCCCCGTCCTCGACAGCAAACGACAGGGTGCGGCGTACGATGATAGTGGGGGAAGACAGACACTGAACTCCTGATTGCAAACATTCTAATAGTTTCAGGTGTGCAGAATGCTGGACACGTGCGAGGCTGTCACTGGGGAATATCAAAGTCTGGAGGGATAGATCTGTAACTGTTTTAAAGGCTGTGTTGGCTGCAGTGGAGTCCCATGATCGCCTCAGAATAATCCAGACGTGGAATTCTTAATGTAAATAAGCTCATTTAATTCCTTTTTATTTATTTTTTGGCGTTGTGGAGTGAGGAAGTCAGGAGTGAAAGTTGTCTTAATTCCCTCTTTCCACGGTATTTTGGAAAATGGCACTATTGGAGAACTTGACTGAAATCAGGTGCTGAAATATTCGTGCCGCCGAGATCTCAAGCAGCTGCTCCTAGAGTGATCCCTTCTGCCCACGAACTGCACTGCAGCCTTTCTCAACAAAGTGAGAGGTCACATAGTGAGAGGTCACAGACTGGCTGATTCAGGGCTAAACTTACAGACGAAGAGGAAGAATTCTTCCTAGTTGAGAACTACAGCGACCAGGAATGAAATAGGAAACCAGAGGCTTTTGAATGGAACAGATCTGGAGTTGCAGTCCCAACTCTCCCCACCAGATACTGACTCTAAGCACGTCCACCTCCCCCCGCCCCCCGCCAAAGTCTGTTATGTCCTATGCACAATGGAGATAACAAGTCCACAGTAATGCGTTGTTACAAAGGAAGTTATTTTATTAGATTTTGAACAATGTTTAAATGGAACCATTTAATTAACCAATGTTAGATGGAACCATTCTAACAACAAATCTATTTACTGCTTACAATTCCAACCAATTTCAATCCTGTTATTTAATGCCAAGGAGGGGACCTGTCCAGGTAACAGTTAAGACTTACAGCTCGAAAGTTTTATGGGAGAAAATGTAATTAGCTGAGCCAAAGGCCTTGATTCACATATTTACCACTGAAATACCAGGTATTTTCTTAAAGATAGAGCTGCTTGTGAACCAATTAACATTTAAGACTTTAAATAAACTCTTTGGCACAGAACTAGACCAGGCATTATAAAACCCTTGTTGTTCCATAGTCAAATCACACAAATCCCTGTCTTTTGCCTCAGTGACCTCACCTGTCAAGAGGTGAGAGTCACTCTTGTGACAATTATTTGGGTGCTTGTTTTTGGAAACTAAACACAAGTAAGTAATTCATGATGAAGCAGAGTTTCCTAATTGCTATGGTACTCTCTAAATAAAGTGCTCTGGGTAACTTCAGGGAAAGATGGGAATTATACATGACCATAGAACATGAAGTATCTTCTATTGCAGACTTAATTTCCATGTCTTGTTTTCTCTTGGCTCTGAACATACATGAATTTTTTTTTAAAGATTTTATTTATTTGACAGAGAGAGGGAGACAGTGAGAGAGGGAACACAAGCAGAGAGAGTGGGAGAGGGAGAAGCAGGCTTCCCGCTGAGCAGGGAACCCAACGCGGGGCTCAATCCCAGGATCTCGGGATCATGACCTGAGCCAAAGGCAGACGCTTAACGACTGAGCCACCCAGGCGCCCCATACACGAATCTCTTGAAGGGCTTTAAACAGGGAAAAAGGAGGGGTCATCTACATATACAGAACTAATAGTACAGTGACCAAAGCTAGTAAGAAGCCTTCATGCACCGGTACTACAGTAAGCTATTCATGCTTAAAAACTTGGGTGAAGTAGCTACCATTATTTCCCCATTTTACAGATGTGGAAATGGGTATGGAAAAGTTACTTAACTTAAATTTCTTAAAGCCAGTGACTAGCAGAACTGTTATCTGAACCTTCTTAAATCTGCAGCCTGTCTTAGCTCTTAGGCACTATGCTGACTTGCTAGTATACTTTGAAAAAAAAGTGCTATTGCACTAGATGCAATGATCTTTCCCACTGTACAGAGAAACTTACCAATGAAACACTAAAACTTTCACATACCCATTTTATTTTTCTTTAGAGAGAGAACACTTGTGAGCAAGCAGGGGTGGGGGGTGAGGGAGAGGGAGAGAGAATCTTAAGCAGGCTCTACACTTAGCGCAGAGCCTGACGTGGGACTCGATCCCACCACCCTGAGATCATGACCTGAGCCGAAATCAAAGAGTAGGATGCTTAACCAACTGAACCACCCAGGTATTTTTTTTTTTTTTTTTAAGTAAGCTCTATGGGGGTGCCTGGGTGGCTCAGGTCATGATCTCAGCGTCCTGGGATCCAGCCCCATATCAGGCCCTGCGCTCAGCAGGGTCTGCTTGTCCCTCTCCCGCTGCCCCTCCCCCTGCTCATGCTCTCTCTCTCAAATAAAAATCTAAAAAAAAAAAAGTAAGCTCTATGCCCAAGGTGGGGCTTGAACTCATGACCCTGAGACCAAGAGTCCTATGCTCTATCCAACGGGGCCAGCTAGGTCCCCCTCACCTCTTCTTAACATTTTTATTTAAGCATAATATACATTTCACCCATCTTTTTTTTTTTTTTTAACAACTAACCATTAGTTCAGTACTTTTTTTCTATGATGTAAGGAAAATGTTTAAAATTACTACTGGAATTAACACCAGAAAAGATTTATGTATATAATTTAGAATAGTTTTAGGGAGTTTAAATAGACCACTGAAGCCCATCATGAAACCTTTAGGGGAACCACATGGGCCAAAGGTCAAAAAAAAAAGCCCTCCCCTAAAATCTTACTTGAGCTTTTAGAATTTAAACTTAAATGACTGTAGTAATTTTTTTCTTTCTTCCTTCTTCTTTCTTAATTCAATTAACATAGAATGCATTGTTTCAGAGGCATAGGTCTGTGATTCATATCTTATACAGTATCCAGTGCTCATTACAACACATACCCTCCCCAATGACTGTAGCAATTTAATTCTGCTGTTCAGTTTATCCCTCCTCTCTTAATTTCTTATATACTTACTGATACTATTATTTTTCCTCTTGCTTTTCTTGTAGAGTTGTGAATAAAAATGGGGAAAAGTACTTCTAGTAACTAAATGGGCAGCTACTTGTAAGCATCATTAACACATAGGTATAGTGTCCTAAGTAAATCCAATAAAAGAGGGAAAAAGTGGATTTTAAATTCTAACACTAGATTGAAATAGGCTTTTTTAAAAAGAACTGAAGAGAACTAAGTTGCATGTAACCTTTTGGGAGCATAGATAAATCATCTATAAGCTTCTATGTGCAATTCTTTAAATGGGAAATTAGGGAGAGATGAGAAAATAAAACTATAATAATGCCAAAAAAAACTTAGATTTCACTACGTAAAATTTATTTTTATTTTTTTATAAAAAGTGTATAACACTGATACCTACTCTTAAATCAGTTAATTTATGAAACCATTCTCTTTTGTAGAACACACATTGGCATCGAAAACAGTTTAAAGAAATGTAATGGCTATCTACAAAAAATTAGTTTTGATTTATTATATTCCCTCCATATTTTGAGACGGCACATGTAAAAGAAAATTAAAATTTTCAAACATTTTATATTTAGCAATTGAAAAAAAGTACACTGTTTTCCTGCTATGGTCTTTATAAAGGATTTAACGTTTCAAGTAAAAAAAAAAAAGGTACTAGGATAACCGTGCTGTATCTTTTAACAGCATTTTTATATAGAACAGTTTGAACTGGCATGCAAGCAACTTCTTTTGTTGTCACATACCTGTATTCAGAGAAAATTACACCCATTTTACAGAAAAATCCCAATACATATACTGCAATAAGCTTAAAGCAATGTTAAAAAAAACCAGTGTGAATGGCACACAAAACTGCTTCTTTATAAATTAACTGGAATTCCTGATCATAAAGTAGGCACAGGGAGATCCAGTCCTTAGGGCTTTGCTCTCTGGAAGAATACCTGTAAATAAAATATTAGTACAATTAGTACTGATGTCAAAAGATATCACCTTTTACCTGAAGAATGGCTCCAAGTCAGTAAGTGCTAGTCACTCTTTTGTAAAATATAATCAGTATTTAGAACATTTCACATATTACATAAATCCACACATGGTTCAAGAACTTTCTTTTCTGGACAATTTAATCAAACCTAGAGATAACTTATGTTGACATTAGTTGGGAAACTAGTGAAAATATGGTTATTAACTCTAATGTGATGAGAATTCAAGTGGTTAGAGGAAAACATGCTCTTTATACCTTTTCTGACTGGCACACTGTCACAGCTAATATTGGGAAATTAAATTTTGAGGAAGAAATAAATCAAAGCTAAAGCTAGCAGCTGTTATCCCTTAAGGAATTTACTATTTGATTATAAAAAAAATACTTGCAATTCAACATTTGAGACTATGAATGAATAGGCTAGAGGTTGTGCTGGTGACTGGTCCAATATTACATACTACCCTCCACAGTTAGGTAAATGGTTTTTTTTTTTTTTTTTAAGTAAAGATTTTATTTTTAAGTAATTTCTGCACCCAATGTGGGGCGGCATGAACTCACGAATCTGAATTAAGCCAGCCAGGTGCCCCCATAGTTAGGTACATATTAAGTGAGCACTAGAAAATCTACTGGCCATAAACTCATGAAGGACTGTATTCATCATTGTATCCCCAGCACCTAGTAGATCAGGCATTCATTTAACAAACTATTAACTAAGTGAAGAGAAGAATGATCACTATATGAGCAAACAAAGCCTTAAAAGAGGCCATGCTTGAGGCAAACCAAAAAGAATGGGTTGAATTCATAAAAGAAGAGGGTTGCTAATAAAGCAGAATTTTTGAAGAACAGCAAGAATAGCAAAGACTTCCAGCAAGAGAAACCAGAGACGGTCTGAGATCAGAATGTGGGAGGAAAAAAAAAAAAAGCCCTGAATGTCAAACTAAGAAACATGAACTTATTTTTAGCCAACAATATAGGTTTATGAAGAGTATAAGGGGAATGAATTTCAGAGGACTGTTCAGGGTTCTCAAACAGCTCAGCTTGGCTACGAGAGAAGGAATATTGGCCTGAGAACCTAAATCCACACCAGAGTAGCAGCAGTGGAGACAGAGAGGAAGTTGAGAGTGAGAAGAGAATCTGCAAGATCTAAGGATCAATCACATCTAAAAAGAGTAGGCACAAAAGAAGGAACTTCACTTTTCCCAACAAGAAGAGTGCTATCCTGGACATAATGCTTGCACTGAAAAAAAGTTGGGCTTGGAAGAAGACTTTTTATAAATGCAGTTGGATGAATTACTATGTTTGGAGCCCGAGCCTGCTACACTGTACCTGGATCTGCTGTTACAGATACCTTTAAGAGTTACAATTTTTGTGAGTCCTTTCACCCAGTTGGATCAGTTATTAAGCAGACTGTTACCTACATAGGCACTTTGCTTTTATAGGAAAATGGGAGTGGGGAGGGTTCCCAATGATAAACAGTAACTTCTAATATTCTTCTCACAAACTCCCTTCAGTTTAAGCTGACAAACTAGTACTCGGGGAAAAAACTGACAAGGAAAGTTGTTATAGAAGCAAAGTCAAAGGATGAAACATTTCCTCAGCAAAGGCCCTGCCTTATGAATTTTATTGAATGCCTTGGACAAAAGAACCAGGTAGTCATTCATTAAGTCACTTGCTACCAAGATATTTAGCATAGTGTTTTGTCCTCAGATTTGTTGAATGAAGTTGTAATAGAAACAAAGAACAGTTCTTTATCTTGTCACACTGCAATTTTATTTCCAGAACACAAGCTCTTTACAGGCAAGAAAAGTAACTTGTATGGTTATCTGCAGCAATTAGCATAGTACCTGTTACATAAAAAGCCATCATGGAGTAATGAATGACTGGCTGGGTCATTCATTACTGGGTAAGAGCAAGGTTTTAAATTTTAAATATGAATACCAAATAAACCCTTGGTACTTCTTGTCAACTCTGAGAGCTTTTAAAACAATTCACTGAATTTATGGGGCGCCTGGGTGGCTCAGTCTTGGTTTCGGCTCAGGTCAGGGTCTCAGGGCTGTGAGATCAACCCTGCATCAGGCTCCACACTCAGTGTGGAGTTGGTGAAGATTTTTTCCCCTCCCACTCTGCTCCTCCCCCATGTGCTCTCTCTCTCTTAAATAAATAATAAAATCTTTAAAAGAAAAAAATTCACTCAATTTACGAATGTAAAAAGAGCCTTGACTGCCAAATCTGAGGATTCTTTCTTCAGAAGTTTCAAAAATAGGATATAACCAAGTAATTCATACTTCCGTTTTCATATTTTTAGCTCCTTTCTTTCAATTCAATATGGGCACATGTTCTTAAACATTACTTGTCTCAATCCTGTAGTTCCTATTTAATTATATCACAAACTGTAAAAGGAAACTGGCATTTTCATAGTATGTTCAAGCATGTACACACTGTGCTTATCTTACTTTTTATGATCTTTTCTAAGAACTCAGTTGAAAGGGGCTTTATAGAAAACTCTGAAGTATAACATCTAAAACTATAGATTTTTTAGAAGCAGGTTTTAGAAGATATCCCCAAATAAGTAATAATTGGTAAGACTACAGTATGACATAGTATCCTATAATATGTGTTCTCTCTCTGCTCTAAAATATTACCTAGTTGTACGAAGATATGTAAGTTTTCCAAATACCTACCTTTAAGTAATTTTTAAAAACTTTAGCATCAGGCTGCTGAAGCGCTTGACAAAACTCCTGAGGGGCCAAGATAGGAGGAAAGAGAATGAATCTAATTGTATTAAATTCATGGTAATTCAAATCCACAGTTTTCTTTTTTGAATTATGTTTAAAAAAAACCCATATAACTGACCACCTTAACCACCATTTTTGTATGTACGGTGCATTACCATTAACTATATGATCTGTTGTGCAACAGATCTCTAGAACTTTTCATCTTGTAAAATTGGAACTATACCCATTGAACATCAATTCCCCCATTTCCCTTCCCCAACACCCCTGGCCACCACCATTCTACTTTCTGTTCCTAAGGGTTGGACTACTTTAGATACTTCATATAGGTGGAATTATGCAGCATTTCTCTTTTTGTGACTGGCTTATTTCACTTAGCATAATGTCCTCAAGGTTCATTCATGTTGTACATGTGACAGGATGTCCTTTAAGGTTGAATAATATCCCATTGTATGTATATACTACATCTTACTTATCCATTCATCTGTCAAAAGACATTTAAGTTGCTTTAAATCTACAGTAGTAGTATGATGACTTATCAAAGTCACCTAGAACAGTTCCTCACCAAAAAAAGTTCTATGGCATTTTCAAATGTAATACTTGTCAGATATAGACTGCTTTCACTTTTGAGAACATGGCTCTCCTAAACAAGGTTGACTCATGCCTGAGAAGGGAGAATGGGACAAAAACTACATTGCTCTGACTGTTCTCACCTAGTAAGAGTGGTAACTGAGTAGAGCTTGACCAAAAGAAAAAGAGGTTAAGTCTCTCTAACAGAATTCTGCAAAGTGTTGTCAGAAGGCATATGAAAAAGGGAAAACTGGGGATGCTTATTTTTTATAATCAAATTATTAGACAGAAATATAATTTTGCTTTACTTAGCAATCTGGTATATTTCTATTTTTGATGGGCATTAAGCTCATGTAATTGTAACTTACTGCTTTCATTAAAACATTACTTATGTAACAAATTAAAGCTGAGAAAATCCATTAATACCTTTAAAGTTAAAGATGGTATGTCATGAAATAAGAGATCATAAATTCATTAAAAATGAGTTTTATGATCACTCTTATGCAAGATCTATCCTAGTTTTCATCCAATTTTTTCAATGTCTCTCATAAAATAGCATTATAAAAACTTTTTTAAAACACTGTTGGTGAAGAAACAATTCTTAGAATCTGATGGAGAGATTTGTAATCAAAACTTTAAGGGGTGGGGCACCTGGGTGGCTCAGATGGTTAAGCGTCTGCCTTCGGCTCAGGTCATGATCCCAGGGTCCTGGGATCGAGTCCTGCATCAGGCTCCCTGCTCCTTGGGAGCCTGCTTCTCCCTCTGCTTCTCTCTCTCTCTCTCTGTCTCTCATGAATAAATAAATAAAAAAAGTTAAAAAAAAAAAAAAAGTAACATGGAAACCTTAATTTAAAAAAAAAAAACTTTAAGGGGTGCCTGGGTGGTTCAGTCGTTAAGTGTCTGCCTTAGGCTAGGTCATGATCCCAGGGTCCTGAGATTGAGCCCTCCATTGGGCTCCCCCTACTTGTGCTTGTTCTCTGTCAAATAAATAAAATCTTAAAATAACAACAACAACAAAACATCTCTGATATCTCAATTAGATCTATGTGCTATTGGACAAGTCTGGGTAACTACACACCAAGAAAATCACTGAATGCCATTAAAAAAATTACTCTGCAATAGTGTAAAATGTAACATCGGTTTCCAGATACTTCACAACATAGTTTCAGATTTAAAAATTAAGCATTGATAAGCTTGGCATATGTAAAATAAACTACCTAGCACCAATCTTCACAGTAGGTTTGTGTGTTGTGGTGCCCTTTGGCAGTCTGGGGGAGCCTACTGGACTCCTTTTAGAATTTTTTTTTAAATCTATTGTTATTGGGGTGCCTGGGTGGCTCAGTTGTTAAGCGTCTGCCTTTGGCTCGGGTCATGGTCCCAGGGTCCTAGGATCGAGCCCCGCATCAGGCTCCCTGCTTGGCGGAAAGCCTGCTTCTTAACTCATCCACTCCTCACAGTAACTCCATTTTTCAGATGGGGGAACTCAGGCTCAGAGAGATTAAGTAACCTGCTCAAGTTACCAGAAATTTACCAGAGCCAGGCCTCAAACCAAAGCAGTCTGGCTCCAGACTATATTTTTTTTTTCTAAGATTTTAATTATTAGATTTAAAGATTTAAATCTGAAACTATGTTATGAAGTATCTGGAAAGCGATCTCCCTGCTTGTGTTCCCTGTCTCGCTGTGTCTGTGTCAAATAAATAATTAAATCTTTAATTATCTTTCTCCCTCTCCCACTTCCCCTGCTTGTGTTCACTCTCTGTCTCTCTCTCTCTGTCAAATAAATAAATAAAATATTTAAAAAAATCTATTATTATTATTTTAAAGATTTTATTTATTTGAGAGAAAGAGAGAGAGCAGGGTGAGAGGCAGAGGGAGAAGCAGACTCCCCGACGAGGGAGCCCAATGCGGGGCTGGATCCCAGGACCCTGAGATCACGACCAGAACTGAAGGCAGATGCCCAACTGACTGAGCCACCCAGGCACCTCCATTTTTAAAAATTTATAATACATGGGATTACAAAGAAAACTAATTATAATGGCTTACGGTTATCAAAAAATATTTTTGATATGTGCTAGAATAATAAGACTTACTGACTTGGATAACAAGGTCTAGTGGTGTATCTTAAGAACTCACAATTTCAGTATCTTGAAGTATAAACAATATTGTGAGATCCCTGAAATAACTAATGTGACACAAAAACATCTGTGATTTCTACTGGTGACAAAGTCACAGGCAATGCGAATGCTACTGTGCTTTGTGATTTGTCACGCACATAATGGTAGGAAATTAAATTTTTGGTTAAAGGTTAGTGAAAATAAAAATATAATTTTCTCCCATTCAATTTCATATACCCCTGAAGTTTGAACTCTGTGATCCTGTATATAGTAAAACATCAAGTTGAATGCAGTTTAACTTTTTCTTTCTTTTTTTTCAGTTTAACTTTGTTGAATCAAAATTTAGATTGAACTACATAGTCCTATTTCTTTAATTAAATTAAGAAAAATATCTGCTCTGACAGTTCTTACCTGAATTATTTCTGGAGCTACTTGCAAGGAAGGCAGGTATTCCTGTTGAAGATACTGAACACATTCTGGGCCCTGAAAATCAAAAGATAATTATAACTGAATTATTTTCTTGATATTAATAATGCATAAAAAGAAATTAGAATGACACATGTATACATCAAACACAATATGGTATTGTGATTAAGAATTAGTCTGGAGGGGCGCCTGGGTGGCTCAGTTGTAAAGCGTCTGCCTTCGGCTCAGGTCATGATCCCAGGGTCCTGGGATTGAGCCCCGCATCGGGCTCCCTGCTCGGCGGGAAGCCTGCTTCTCCCTCTCCCTGTCGCTCTCCCTGCTTGTGTTCCCTGTCCTGCTGTTTCTGTGTCAAATAAATAATTAAAATCTTAGAAAAAAAAAAGAATATAGTCTGGAGCCAGACTGCTTTGGTTTGAGGCCTGGCTCTGGTAAATTTCTGGTAACTTGAGCAGGTTACTTAATCTCTCTGAGCCTGAGTTCCCCCATCTGAAAAATGGAGTTACTGTGAAGAGTGGATGAGTTAAGAAATAGAAAGCTTTTAGAATAGTGTTTAGCATTCATTACATGTTAACATTACTTAGCATTATATAGTGAAGATTAAAAAAATATTCTTCCAAATCAGGGAAGTAACAATGCCAGAGTCTTCCAAGCACTGAAAGAAGACAGCAAACAGAGATGCTCTTTTTCAATCTACCCCCGGGTGGATTATATGGTGTCTGTGGGTACATGAGGGGAAGCCTCTGGGCAAGTGCTAGGGTAGTAACCATCCTGAGAAACTAAAATACAAGCAAAAAATAACAAAAGGATATGTTAAGAGATAACAGCAATAAAAGTACACCTCCCTTTTTCCTGTTCGACCATCATGGAACAGGAATTAAGCAGCCAAATGAGGAAACCAAGACCGAGAAAGATAGGGTGATTTGCCCAGTCCAGTGTGCTGTTGATTTCATCTGTACTGAAAAGCAGGTCGCCTGATTTCTAAAACCATTGCTCTTCTCTGCCATCTTTTAGCACTTCTAGATGCTAAAAATTACAATAGTGTTCTGTTTTTGTTTCTTTTTTTAGTAAACTTGTGGAGGGAAGGCAGAGCTGTTCTACAAACTAATCCCAAACCCCTGCCCCTTCTCAGAAGCTGCAAAGGAACTTAGGATACAATTTGAAAATGGTTTTCTTATAGCACTGTGTTTGAGAGGGTGGCCTGAAGCAAATGTAATGAATCCAGGACTTCATACATACACACACACACACACTCCTCACTTTCAACCCTGAATCTGATTTAAAGATTTTAATATGTTGATGACTCCAACCCTGGTCCAACTGAAAGTAAGTTATCAAAATGAAATCATCATCAAAAAAATCAATCCATCTCTCCTCAATGCACTTTTCCCTGCCTTAACACTTGAATTTCCTGTTTAATAATACTCCTGAATCAAAGAATTCATGTTTCTCCTTCCACCCTGGCCCCTGCCCCTCTAACCCAATGGGCCTACAGCATAATTTAATGCCCTCTCAAAGGAAAGCTATTCCTAATTCAGAGGAACTAACAATGCACTGTTTGTGAAAGCTTCTCAGATCTGTTCTACATTCCTTCTCACATTTTGGGGTTTTTTGTTTTGTTTTGTTTTTGCTGCATTTCACTGCAAAATGTAAGTTATTTATTTATTAGTTTTTTAAAGATTTATTTATTTATTTGAGAGAGCGAGAATGAGAGAGAGAGAGTACATAAGAGGGGGGAAGGGTAGAAGCAGGCTCCTTGCTGAGCAGGTAGCCCGATGCGGGACTCGATCCCGGAACTCCGGGATCATGACCTGAGCCGAAGGCAGTCGCTTAACCAACTGAGCCACTCAGGCACCCCGTAAGTTATTTATTTAAAGTATAGCTGATTTCTCACCTTTTCTCTCTCCCTCTCTCTCTTTTTTTAAGTAAGCCCTATGCCCAATGTGGGGCTTGAACTCACGACCCCAATATCAAGAGTTGCATGCTCTACTAACTAAGCCAGCCAGGCGGCCCCCTCCTTGACTTTCTAGCATCCTCTCTTATGAGTCTTTTCTCTTAGCATTCGTACCTCTTGGTTCTACTTCTAGCTTTCTCTTGACTCTTGCTTTAGCCAGAGTTTTTTCTATTCTGGTCTTAGAAAGTCTCATTCATTCCTACCACTTCACCTTGACTACACACTGTGGACTCCAAAATCAGTATTTAGTTCTAATTGCTTCAGACCCATATTCCAAACTGCTCTCTGAATATGCTTCCAAGTTATCCTAAATATAACCCTAGTGCCCACTGACTTCCCAACTTTTCATATATAACATAAGGCTTTTTACTACCTAATCCTATTTTACTTTTTAGTTATTACTTCTACCTCCCTACTTCAGCTAAACAGGATAATTCTATTATTTTCTATCAAATCCAGAAGGCAACATCTGCTCTATCTTCATATATCTGCTTAACTTTGCCCAGAATGACAGCTCCTCTTGTCAGTCCAATGAATCTACATGTGTCCTAAGGCCTATCAAAAACCAAAACCACTTCTTTCCTATTTCTTAGATTGCCAACATAGGCAAAATTGCTTGCTCATCTTTAGTCTCACAATATTACATTTAATACAGATAGATTTAATGTATCTCTATTCAAGTACTTAACACATTGAGTTATTTACACATTGTGTCCCGATTCTAAGCCCTAAAAATATTGGGGGACTAGCAGCTCCCTTGCTGCGATCTATTGAAAGTCAGCCCTTGACACAAATGTTTAAAAAAAAATAAAATTAAAAAAATATATATTGGGGGACTTTTAAACTTAATTCATCTTTATACAGTTCCCCTGCTGCCCTCCTCTCCCCTACCAGTCCCCACATACTCTTCACCCTGGCACGGTAGACATAAAACCCTTCAAATCTGTATCAGTATCAAAACTCAAGTTCAAATGAGGGAGTGGACTGCATGGAGACTGGTGAATACTTTTTTGGGGGGTGGGGGCAAGCTGCTCTGTGGGAATGTGAGTCCTTTGTTGGCATCCTGGCTTTGAGAGAAGCTGGAGATAGGAATTTTTCTTTTTTAAAAAAAGTACCTGATTTTTATTTTTAAAATTTTATTATTTTTTTAAGTAGGCTCCATGCCCAACATGGGGCTCAAACTCACAATCCTGAAATCAAGAGTTGTATGCTCCACTGACTGAGCCAGCCCGGTACCCCAGTACCTGATTTTTAAACGTTCACAATCAAATTCATGTTACTAAAAAATACTATACAAGGGCGCCTGGGTGGCTCAGTTGGTTAAGCGACTGCCTTCGGCTCAGGTCATGATCCTGGAGTTCCAGGATCAAGTCCCGCATCGGGCTCCCTGCTCAGTGGGGAGTCTGCTTCTCCCTCTGACCCTCCCTCCTCTTATGTGCTCTCTCTTTCTCTCAAATAAATAAAATCTTTAAAAAAAAATAAATAAAAATACTGTACAAGGGAAACAACTCACCAGCTGGATTCAGCCCAGAATCACTTACAATTTTGCAAATGATTAGACTGACAAGGAGAACAAAACATTCTAAAGTAGTGAAGCACTCTAACCATTTATAATATTAAGAATTTGGGGAAATCTGGCTGTGAAGAGCCAACTGAGTCATGAAATGTAGATCTTTTTATAATTTTTCGCATTCTTTGTCAAACCAAAATAAAACATTTTAAACTTCTTGTTATCCCAAACAGAAAGGACAGTAATAGGTACTGCTACTTTCATTCAACCCCTTCCTCATGTCCAAAAAAGACAGAACTAAGTCAACTTTTACAAAAGATACACCGAGACAAGTCAAACACAATTAAAACCATAACAAATCTGCACTTACGACGAAAATGAAAGGGCACAGAGTGCAAGGCTTACCCGTTTGAGATGAATTGTTTTCAATGTCACCGCACACTCAGATAAAGCCTATGAAAAACAGGTGTGAGAATTTTAATACACTCAATTTTTGGTTACCGATCCCACTTGTCTCTTTATTTCCCTGGCCACTGCTCATTAATAATTACTCCCAAACAAGGGACAGAGGAAGGAAAGTGACAGGCATATGGAATAAGTGGGTTGGATAGAAAAAGGAAAAAATACAAAAATGCTGTCTTAATGCAGTATATCAAATCATAAAGTCTAGTTTGTACTAGGTTTTGGGGAAATGAGTAAAGGGCACTGCTTGACATTAGTATTCTGAAAATGGGATCTAGGGAAACTATCATCCAAGCAAAAAAAAGTTACTCTTCATGGTTAAGAAAAAACCATTAAGCGCAAAGTTTAGAATGAAAGTAGTAGAAAATTAGTAACTCAATCAAGTTTTAATGAGTGCTTGTATCATGTACCCTTTCATGGTCCTAGAAAAAGAGGAGTTGGAGGCTGTTAAAGTTGAAGGAACTGGATTTTGTATTTTAAACTTTAGTATCAGGATTCAGTAAGAATCTACAAAAGGTCCAGAAAATATCATCAATCTTTTAAAAATGAATCCTAATTTGAAATTAATTTAAAAAAAATAATGGCAATGAGACTAATATAGTCAACCTGGCATTAAAGAAATTGTGAGTTAGAATACACAAGATGGACACAAGGCAAACAAAGATTCCTAGGTGCTTACCAACACTGTTTGTGCATCTGCCAGGTCAAAGGTTTGTTTTAAAGGTGCTAGGAAACATGCAGGGACAATGTGCTTATAAACAAAATCAGCAAATCCCACTGGTCCATCTTTACCTCCTGTCAAGAGAATTCAAATTTTCATCTTGTATAAAAAGAAAGTCAATTAGTTATTACTGGAGAAAGTTAACTCCCAGCTCCTATGTTAGAGCTAGGGTTCCATCTCTAAGGGTCTTAGGAAACAGGTTGTGGAATGAAGTTTTTTTTTTTTTTTTTTTTTTTTAAATCCTCTTACCCCAGAGTTCTACCAACTTGGAGAGGATGATAAAACATGTCTTCTGTGCAATTGGATCTGGATATTCAACTGCTCCTTGGATAACAGTAACCAGCACTCGTTCTACATTCTCTGCACCTGAAGAGAGATAAAAACTTGGTTTAATTTTAAGGATTTTAGAGAGAGAGAGAGAGCATGACTGGGGGGAGGGGGGAATCTTCCAGTAGACTCCCCACTGAACAGGGAACCTGACGTGGAGCTCCATCTCACAATCCGGAGATCATGACCTGAGCCGAAACCAAGAGTCCGACACTTAATGGACTCAGACACCCAGGTGCCCTAAGCTTAATTTTAAAAAGAGCTAGAAAGGCAACCTGAAGCACTCACTTTGTTGTTACTTTTCCTTTTTTTAAATGATTTTATTTATTTATTGGAGAGAGAGACAAATGGAGCAGGGGGAGGGGCAGAGGCAGAAGCAGACTCCCCTGTGAGCAGGGAGTCTGACATGGGGCTTGATGCTGGGACTCCAGGATCATAAACACTTAACTGACTGAGCCATCCAGGCACTCCTCATTGTTTCTTTTAATTTTCTTTTTGGGTAATTCACTTTTATTTTTAAAAATTTTAAGTTATTTTTTTAATTTAAATCTTAGGTAGTTAACATACAGTGCAATATTGGTTTCTGGTGTATAATTCAGTGATTCATCACTTACATACAACACCCAGTGCTCTTCGTAACAAGTGCCCTCCTTAATACCCATCACCCATCTAACCCATCCCCCACCCACCTCCCTCCATCAACCTTGTTATCTACCGTTGAGTCTTTTATAGCTTCTTTTGCTCTTTCTTCCCCATTCCCATATGTTCATGTTTTTTAAATTCCAGGAGATCATACAGTATTTGTCTTTCTCTGACTTATTTCACTTAGAATACACTCTAGCTCCATCCATGTCAATGTAAACGGCAAGATTTCATTTTTTTTTTTTTAAAGATTTTATTTATTTGACAGAGAGAGACACAGTGAGAGGGAACACAAGCAGGAGGAGTGGGAGAGGGAGAAGCAGGCTTCCCGTGGAGCAGGGAGCCCAATGCGGGGCTCGATCCCAGGACCCCGGGATCATGACCTGAGCCGAAGGCAGACGTTTAACGACTGAGCCACCCAGGCGCCCCTCATTCTTTTTGATAACTAACATTCCATTGTATATATATACCACATCTTCTTTATCCATTCATCAGTCGACATTTGGGCTCTCTCCATAGTTTGGCTACTGTTGATAATGCTGCTATAAATATCCAGGTGCATGTATCCCTTCGAACCTGTATTTTTGTATCCTTTGGGTAAATACCTAGTACTGCAATTGCTGGATCATAGGGTAGCTCCATTTTTAACTTGTTGAGGAACCTCCATACTATTCTCCAGCATTGCTGCACCAGTTTGCATTCCCACTAATAAGTGCAAGAGGGTCTCCCTTTCTCCACATCCTTGCCAACACCTGTTGTTTCTTGTGTTGTTAATTTTAGCCATCCTGACGGGTGTGAGATGGTTATCTCATCTGGTTTTGATTTGCATTTCCCTGATGATGAGTGATGTTGGGCATCTTTTCATGTGTCTGTGAGCCATCTGGATATCATTTTTAGAAAAGTGTCTCATCATGTCTTCTGCCCATTTCTTAATTGGGTTATTTGTTCTTTGGGTGTTGAGTTTGTTCTTTATGGATTTTGGATACTAGCCTTTATCTGATAAGACATTTGCAAATATCTTCTCCCATTCTGTCGGTTGTCTTTTGGTTTTGTCGACTATTTCCTTGGCTGTGCAGAAGCTTTTTATCTTGATGAAGTCCCAATAGTTCATTCTTGCTTTTGTTTCCTTACCTGTGGTGATGTGTCTAGCAAGGAGTGGCTATGGCTGAGGTCAAAGAGGTTTCTGCCTTTGTTCTCTTCGAGGATTTTGATGGTTTCCCGTCTCACATTTGGGTCTTTCATCCATTTTGAATTTAGTTTTGTGTATGATGTAAGGAAGTGGTCCAGTTTCATTCTTCTGCATGTGGCTGTCTAGTTTTCCCAACACCGTTTGTTGGAGAGACTGTCTTTTTTCCATTGGCTATTCTTTCCTGCTTTGTCGAAGATCGGTTGACCATATAGTTCTGGGTCCATTTCTGGGTTTTCTATTCTGTTCCATTGATCTATGTGTGTTTTTATGCCAGTACTATACTATCTTCATGACTGCAGTTTTGTAATATAACTTAAAATCCCGAACTGTGATGCCTCCATCCAGTTTTGTTTTTCTTTTTCAGAATTGCTTTGGCTATTCAGAGTCTTTTGTGGTTCCATATAAATTTTAGTATTATTTTCTCTAACTGTGAAAGATGCTGGTGGTATTTTGATGGGGATTGCATTAAATGTCTAGATTGCTCTGGGCAGTCTAGACATTTTGACAATGTTCTTCCAATCCACGAGCATGGAATGCTTTTCCGTTTCTTTGTGTCCTCCTCAATTTCTTTTGTAAGTGTTTTATAGTTTTCAGAGTATAGATCTTTTACTTCTTTAGATTTATTCCTCGGTATCTTATTGTTTTTGATGCAATTGCAAATGGGACTGATTCCTTGATTTTTCTGCTGCTTTGTTATTGGCATATAGAAATGCAACAGATTTCTACACATTGATTTTATAACCTGTGACTTTGCTGAATGAATTCCTATATGAGTTCTAGCAATTTTTTGGTGGAGTCTTTCAGGTTTTCTACATAGAGTATCATGTTGTCTGCAAATAGTGAAAGTTTGCTTCTACCTTGCCATTCTGGATGGCATTCTTTTATTTTTTTGTAGTCTGATTGCTGAGGCTAAGACTTCCAATACTATGTTAAATAGTAATGGTGAAAGTGGATATCCCTGTCTTGTTCCTGACCGTAGGGGAAAGGCTCTGTTTTTCACCATCGAGGATGCTATTAGCTGTGGATCTTTTGTATATGGCCTTTATGATGTTGAGGTATGTTACCTTTATCCCTACTTTTTTGAGAATTTTTTCTTTTTTTAAGATTTTATGTATTCATTGGAGATTGAGAACACAAGCAGGGGGAGAGGCAGGAGGAGAAGCAGACTCCCCGCTGAGCTGGGAGCCTAACATGGGGCTCGATCCCAGGACCTGCAGATCATGACCCCAGCAGAAAGCAGAAGCTCAAACATCTGAGCTACCCAGGTGCCCACTGTTAAGGATTTTTATCAGGAAAAGATGCTATATTTTGTCAAATGCTTTCTCTGCGTCTACTGACAGGATCATATAGTTATCTTTTCTTTTATTAATATCGTGTATCACACTGACTGACTTACAAATACTGAACCACCCCTGAAACCCAGGAATAAATCCTACTTCAATGTGGTGACTAACTCTTTTAATGTACTGTTGAATTTGATTTGCTAGTATTTTATTGAGAACTTCTGCATCCATGTTCATCAGGGATATTCGCCTATAATTCTCCTTTTTAGTGGGGTCTTTGGTTTTGGAATCAAGGTAATGCTGGCTTTGTAGAACGTGAAGTTCTCACTTCATGTAGTGTAACAAGATCCCTCAATTTTTTTTCTTCCCTTTTTTTTTTTTAGATTTTATTTACTTATTTGAGAGAGAGGGAGAGCACAGAGGGAGAGTGAGAGGGAGAAGAGCCTCTCTGCTGAGCAGAGAGCCCGACATGGGACTTGATCCCAGGACTCCCGGATCATGACCTGAGCCAAAGGCAGACGCTTAACTGGCTGAGCCACCCAGGCATCCCAGATCCCTAAATTTTTATTAACTTGGCTCCTAAATTTTAAGCATAAAACATTGAAAAGTAACTAGTCCCATGTGGTTATTTTGCCCTCTGGATTTCTTGTATGGCAAAATTCTCTGTATTGATCGATACAGTCCCATTTATTTTTAATTTCAAAATAGCAAACTGGCCAGTAAGACTCAACTGTCAGGTCAATGCTGGCAAGCTGCCACCATGCTATTTATACTACTGAGGAATCGATTAAAGAATACTGCCCTAGGAAAAAGGGAGCTGAATACAAATTAATTTTAAGGTAGATCCTCTACATGAACTGATTCCCACCTTGATGATAATGAACTGTCACCCCAGAGGCAAACATACAACCACTTTAAAAGTTTGGTATTTACTTTAACTAGCTCTTGCTCATACTGACGTACAACAGGGACAAGGCCTGAAGCAGATAATCTCAGCATCCCACCTTGATTTGCTATGACTTCGCTCATTCCACTGCCTGTGACTGTTTGCAGGAAAGCAAAGTAACTCCTTCGTAACATTTGCTTCTCTAAAGCAGCAGACTGGTCATTTTCTTCTGCTGGTCGGAGCAATACCTCAAAAATTGCATGAAGTAGAGGCATGAACATTTGCTGTAAAAATGGAGATACCTGTATCTGAAGATAAAAAACAAATTACTATTTCAGAAATGTGAAAGATAAATATTAATATGAAAATTAGAAAGCCACATTTTACATAAAGCCTTTATCCAGTGTTTCTAGTTAGGATATATATTTACATAATTCTGTTGGCAAATATCAATATTATGACAAAAATCTGTATATGCATATATATTATTGAAATCTTCAAAATTGTTAAGTTCAACTCATTTCTTACGGTTCAAGATTCAGGTTAAAATAATAGGGATTCAGATGTATTTCACAATTGAATATCACCATAGAATATTTTCAAATTTAAATTATCAACAAATGAATTCTATTGCTAAATTACAAGTAGAATTTATATGATTGGGCTCTGAAGGCTTTTTGTGCCTCGATGCAAATTGCTTAATTTCTCGGTCTCAATTTCTTCGTCTATAAAATACAACAGTTCTCTCTAGGGCTGTTAGGAAGATCAAATGAATTAATGTACAAAAAAAGGCTTAGAATGGATTTTGAACAGAAAGCACTATGCGTTAGCCATTTTTATCAGCCAGGTTATACTTGGTTTGCATTTTCTTGTACAATAAAACTGACTTTAGTACACTGAATGAATTTCAAACTCCTGTTTGGGCACCCAAGTTACAAGTTTTTATTTACCTCAAGATATTTTAGTCCTCGATGCTATTTTCATTTGCTTTTCTAAAAGAGCAGACTGTTTTCTTCTGCACAGGGCAGATAAGGTTTGTTTTGATTAAAACAACCATTCAACATGGCCTATGTGTCAGGCAGTGTGCTAGACACTGGAGAGGACAACAATATATATGCTCCATGTCCTCAAGTGACTTAGATTAAGAAAAAAAAAAAACCCCAAGGGCAAATGCCAAAATGTATCTAAAGATCAATAGATCTAATTTGTCAGGAGATTCTCTGAGCCCATAGGTCTGTGGTACCTTAAATTTGGCTGTAATCTGGTTGATAAGAGGAATGAACTCCTGGAGGTCTTTTCCTTCACAATCTTTGAGCATGTGTTCTGAGGCAGATGGGATGAATGGAAGAACTTCTTCCTCTAGGCAAATAATCATGCGATGAAGGAAAGTACGAACTCCACTTCTGAGAATATCCTTTTGCAAGGGACAACTGAGGGCTGGCAAGAACGTCTGTAAACAATCCAGATAAACTTCGGAACAGCCACACTGTTTCACAGTCTGCTTGTTGCTGAAAGCTTTGCTGGTTCGGCTACACAAGCAAAATCAGGCAACTAGTTTTAACTTTAGGCTTTAATAAAAGTTTTATGGAGTAATGAAAAATAATGCACAACCAATTACACAATCGACAAAACTAAGAAGCCAATTATTTAGTTTCTATGACATGCCTGCTTCCATTCGCTAACATGGTTATCTATATACTATTGCTTCCAGGTGCCATTCCAGAAGGGGTTCAAATTAAATGAGTGAGAGGTAATTAATATAAGCCTTCTAATGAGAACCCACCTAAATGTTTTACTAAAATCCTACTGATGAAGTATGCAGAAAAGAGAAAAAAAAATCCACTGCTACGACTGGGCTGTACTAGATAACCTGCAAACACTACTGATTTAAATTTAGAAAAAATCCTTAGAATCAAGTTATTTATATGACCTAACATTAGCTTTTGCACTGAAGTATTCTGTACAGCAATTTCTTTGTGCAGCTTCTTATTAGCAATTACTACAACTTTCATACTGTTGTCGTTTGCCAATAAAATGTACGGGCAGAGAGAAAGAAACGGCAGCTTGGGTAGTCTTCAGGACACAATGAGAGAGCTAAAAAGAAGCCTCAAGACTTTATCAGTACCAAGACTGAGCCAAGATGTCCCAATATGTCATTGTTTATATAAACCCTCCAGCTAGGGACGCCTGAGTGGCTCAGTTGGTTAAGCAGCTGCCTTTGGCTCAGGTCATGATCCCAGAGTCCTGGGACTGAGCCCCACGTCAGGCTCCTTGCTCAGCGGGGAGCCTGCTTCTCCCTCTGCCTGCCGCTCCCCCTGCTTGTGCTCTCTTTCTCTCTCTCTGACAAATAAATACAATCTTTTGAAAAAAAAAACAAAACAACTTTTCAGCTAATCCCCCTAAATACATGATCAATTTATACTAAAGAAGTCAGAAGAGTTAAGGATTTAGACAGTTGTCAAACCAGAAATGCAGAATATTATGTGATCTATTCCCTTCTTCAGCTAAATCTTCTAATTCACTGGATTTAGAGCTTGTTTGGAGGTTCTAGCAGGGGAGCACAGCTACTCGTATACCCTTGACCGAAGAACAGTCCTCTCCTCTATCGGGGAAGGTCGTCCTCTTCAACCGAGCACACAGCTTCAGGAGGGATGCACATGGAGTGGTGAGGGAGGAAGGGGAAACCCGCCTAGCCAGCCAGATCAGCCTAATCAACCCTGGCGATCAATGGGGTGACAGATGTCGCAGCCAGATCGCCCTCACATCCTAATTCACTGGATTTAGAAAAGAAAGGTTTAGATAATTCTCTCGACAATTCAGTTTTCAAAACATGGATGTGTGTGCCTAATTCTAAAAGATCCAAGTAAATGGTTGTGTGTGTGTACAGACACTCAATATATAATTTTAATTATAATCACACTCACCTGGCAAATCCAACAGCATGGTTCAGACAGTCTGCTAGTGATGCCTGTCTTTCTTCATCTTGTGCCAGCATCAATTTTTCTAACAGAATTTTAAACTTCTCCATTAGTGGGGTCAAAAGATTTCTCATTAAGGCTTGTTTCCGTTCAGCTGGATATTCACTATTAACAATCAGCACTCCGGCTGTCTCATAAATAAACAGCTGATCATCACTGCTCAACAAAGACTGGTAACCATTCTCCTAGAAAGAAATTTAGTCCTATTGGTGTTTATCACTGTTCATTCAGTTCCTCTCATTTAAGCACAGTAAGTCCAATAGGACTAGGAGATATAATCACATCAACGCATTATTAAAAAGTAGATCAAGTACTTATAAAAAACAAATTTTCTCCTAGGACCACATAATGGAAAGAAAACTGAATTCGAGATCAAAAGGTCATGGGTCTAATTCTTTTTTTTTAAGATTTTATTTATTTATTTAACAGAGACAGACACAGCGAGAGAGGGACACAAGCAGGGGGAGTGGGAGAGGGAGAAGCAGGCTTCCCGCCGAGCAGGGAGCCTGATGCGGGGCTCGATCCCAGGACCCTGGGATCATGACCTGAGCCAAAGGCAGACGCTTAACGACTGAGCCACCCAGGTGCCCATCATGGCTCTAATTCTACCCTTGATAAAACTTTGCAAATTATCATAGAAAATTTTAGTTAGCCTTCTAACTTGTTCTCGCTATCGTTTTTTAAAGACTGTATTTATTTGAGAGAGAGAGCATGAGAGGGGGGAGGGTCAGAGGGAGAAGCAGACTCCCCGCCGTGCAGGGTGCCCAATGTGGGACTCGATCTTGGGACTCCAGGATCATGACCTGAGCCGAAGGCAGTTGCTCAACCAACTTAGCCACCTAGGCGCCCCTAACTTCTTCTCTTTTGTAAAAATCTTATTTGTAAAACTGTTATGAGACTAAAAATGAGATGTACAAAGGTGCTTTGAGGGGTGCCTGGGTGGCTCAGTCGGTTAAGCGTCTGCCTTTGGCTCAGGTCATGATCCCAGGATCCTGGGATCAAGTCCCACATAAGGCTGCTTGCTTGGTGGGGAGCCTGCTTCTGTCTGCCACTCCCCTTGCTCATGCTGTCTCAAATGAATAAAATCTTATAAAAAAAAAATCTAGACTTACAACATAAATTATGTGGTGATTTTATATAATGAATACCTCATCTAGGGGCACCTGGGTGGCTCAGTTAGTTGAGCATCTGACTCTTGATTTAGGCTCTGGTCATGATCTCAGGGTTGTGGGATCGAGCCCTGCATCAGGATCTGCACTTGGCAGGGAGTCTGCTTGAGATACTCTCCCTCTTCCCCCAACTGTCTCTCTCTAAAATAAATAAATCTTTAAAAAAAAATCCTCATTAAAAGAAGCATATCCCTATATAAAAGTAGCTAAAGCATTTAAGTACCACTAAGACTAATTACTGCTGTTATCAGTTGAGAACACAAAGATAAAGTAGCTATATAAGGAACTTAAAAAATGGATACTCAAAATCCTATTAAGCAGACATCATCAGGTAAAAGCAATTTGAACAAAGCCTTTTTTTTAATACTAAAAAGAGATTACAGGTATAGTACAAGCCCTTGTTTATATGAATGGTATAAAAAACATGAAAAACTTCTAATATTGCTAAGATAATATGGCTAAATAGTACTTTTCCTTTTTTTAAAAAATATTTTATTTATTTATTTGAGAGAGAATGAGAGAGAGAGAGAGAGAGCATGAGATGGGGGAGGGTCAGAAGGAGAAGCAGACTCCCTGCTGAGCAGGGAGTCCGATGCGGGACTCGATCCTGGGACTCCAGGATCATGACCTGAGCCAAAGGCAGTCGCTTAACCAACTGAGCCACCCAGGCACCCAGTACTTTTCCTTTTTAAGTAGGCTCCATGCCAGCGTGGAGCCCAACACGGGGCTTGAACTCACAACGCTGTGATCAAGACCTGAGCTGAGATCGAGTCAGATGCTTAATGGACTGAGCCACCCAGGTGCATGAGGACTTTCTGAATGCCTAAGTCTTATAGGTCAGTGTGAACTGCCAGGGAAAATTGGCATTAATCAGATGGAATACTTTAATATATAGATTTTTGTAATATGCAAAAATAATTTAACCATATAATTCATTAGTAATCTTTCATGCAGTGAAATTATGTAACCACTATACTCTAAATACTAATATTTACTTAAAAGAATAAAAGTATTTTTGTGTTTTAACATTTCTCAAGTGGCTGCTCTAGTAGCAATTTTATCAAAATGAAAAAAATGAGTCAATGTCAGTATACAAAAACATGTAGAAGTTAAAACAAGTTACAAAGTATCTCAACTTAAATATTTCTTGTGAAATGAATACCAAAATATCAACCAGCATTTAACCTTTACCCAAAGCCTTAAATTACCCCCCAAAATCAGTCTAATGGTAGCAGTCACTTAGAATGGCTAATATGATCTTATACTAAACAGGAAGTAATTTAGAAATTGAATTTTTCCTTCTCCATACACTACTTCAGCATTTAACAGGGAGAGCAGACCATATCTCACTCTGCCAAATTTATCAGTCAACTCCTTTCCATTTTTATTTTTTTTACAATTTATTTATTTATTTGGGGGGGGGAACAGAGGGAGAGGGAGAGAGAAACTCACGCAAACTCTGCGCTGAGTGAAGAGCCTGATGGGGGGCTTGATTCCACAAACCTGAGATTATGACCCAAGCAGAAAAAACACTTAACTGACTGTGCCACCCAGGCACCCCTCCATTTTTATTAATTCTATTACCATGCTTTGTTTGCTAATCGCAACAGAATTTTGGTAAACAGAACTAACTAATCCTTGTATACAACATCCCTGCCACCACCATCCACCATTAAGAAAACTGCCCACAAGGCATTAGCATTAAAGGCTAAAGGCATGTGTGGCATCAATGATACTTGGGGAAAATCTGTAATTTGGAAAGACAGATACTTACAGGTGGAGAAAGCTCTAGTAAATCTTGTATTCTATTCAGAATATCCTCAATAAAAGGATTCATTTGTTTACTGAAAAAAGGCAAAAAAGGAAAATCACAATTATGTAAACCACCGTGCTCAAAATACCAAATTTCCTTTTAAAAAGGATGGAACTAAAAACAGGTTCAATTCTAACCTAGTCAGATGTAATCATTAAGACAAGCTAGGATTTTAAAAAATTACAACCTTATAAGCCTAAAAACAAGTAGTTTTCATGCCAAGAAAATGGTACTAGTAAAAACAATACAAAGCAGAAAGGTCAAAAAATTTATTTCCAAGAAATATATTCTTTAGAATTTCAAAGAAGCCATAGAGTAATCCACAGCAATAAAACTGTTAGTTAAATAATTATGTCATTAGCGATGACAAGTATTACATATAAAAGTATGCAAACAAATCACTTTGCAGTGATGAACCTGGCTAATGAACAGTAAAAGAAGTCATAACATGATACCAAAAAAGAAAACCTAATAAAGAGCCTTAGAATAAACCAAATCTACCACAGGCTTTTAGAAAATAATTTATAGGGCTCATTTAACAATCTTAGAAACAAAAAGTAAACATAAGAGTTGACATTTAGTACTTACTTCAGAGATTTGACAAATCTGGAAAACAGGTAAGCAGTTCTGCTCCGTACTTTTGCACTAGAATGCCGCAGACCCCTATGATCTAAGAAAGCCATCTAAAGAAACAGAGACACTTACTATTTCTGCATTTGTTTAAAATTTTTATTGGTATTGTCATAATATATTTTTGTTCCCATCAAATTTTACTTCTTAGCTCCTGGATGGCAGGAGCCAGGAATATATATTAAGTAATCCTTAAGGACACCAATAGGCCCTTGAGGACTTGTTTTAGATGACTGATTAAGCCAGAAACTGTCCATTTTAAAAAAATAGAGAAGGGGTTGGTTTCAGTATATTCAAGAGTTTCTGAGAGGGCGCCTGAGTGGCTCAGTTGGTTAAGCGACTGCCTTCGGCTCAGGTCATGATCCTGGAGTCCCGGGATCGAGTCCCGCATCGGACTCCCTGCTCAGCAGGGAGTCTGCTTCTCCCTCAGACCCTCCCCCCTCTCATGCTCTCTATCTCATTCTCTCTCAAATAAATAAATACCTTTAAAAAAGAGTTTCTGAGAGCTTTTGGTTCTGGAAAAAGTTATAAAGACAGAATCCTATCTGCTCATTAGGTGAAATACATAGAAATCCGCCCCCCCCACCAGAAACGGAGAATAAATGGATACTTACTAGTACACATGGAATGTGTTGAGGTTCAACTGTGAAAAACTTTTCATATCTAACAACAGTTTCGAAGAACTCCAATGTCACAGATGTATGCTGATAGGAACTAACTCCTGATGTTACCAACTGGGCAGGAAAAAGTTAAGAAATGTCCTTATTCATTGTAACATCAAAATGGCCCAGTATTAACAGATGCTAAATTAAGGAACTCCCACTAGCTTATAGTGAAAACAGAAAATTATGTTCAAAATAAATTATCTGTAGTATACTTACAGTTCGCATCATATCCTGCAAAGCACTAGCTTTTGAAACATCACCTGAGAAGTGAGCACCATGAGATACTGGAAGAGCTTCTGCCAACATATACAGCAATCTTATTGCTACTTCAACTTCCATAAAACGTGTAGTCTGCCAATTCCTAACCAAAAGGGAATATGTATGTGAGATCTGAATATAAACATTTTATATAACACCAACAAAAGCCTCTTTAATTATTAAGTCATAGCAATTATTGGGGCTCCTGGGTGGCTCAGTTGTTAAGCGTCTGCCCTCGGCTCAGGTCATGGTCCCAGGGTCCTGGGACTGAGCCCCGCATCGGGCTCCCTGCTTGGCAGGAAGCCTGCTTCTCCCTCTCCCACTCCCCCTGCGTGTGTTCCCTCTCTCACTGTGTCTCTCTCTGTTAAATAAATAAAATCTTAAAAAAAAAAAAAGTCATAGCAATTTTTAAACAGGCAACAAAATTTACACCACAAAAGCAGAAATAACTGATGTGATCCATTTCATTGTTTACATTCCAAAGAGCAGTGTTTCCCCACAAGGATCATGATAAATGGAGATAACAATGATAATGGATGGAGCTATAGTGTATTATGCTAAAGGAAACAAGCCAGTCAGAGAAACAAATACCCTATGATTTCACTCATATATGGAATTTAAGAAACATAACAAATGAACCAAGAGGAAAAAGAGACAAACCAAAACACAGACTCTTAACAATAGAGAACAGATGGTTACCATAGGGGAGGTGAGTGAAACAGATGAGGGGGATTAAGAGTACACTTATCATGATGAGCAATCAACATTGTATAGAATTGTTGAATCACTATAATGTACACCTGAAACTAACATAACACTATGTTAACTACACTGGAATTAAAAGATAAATGGAGACAACTGCACTGCTTCAGAGATACATAAAATCTTAATAAGTAACAAAGATAGTAAATTATGTGAATCATTTATTGTAGAACATCAACACAGAGAAAAGGAAAGAGGCAGATTCGTTACAAAAACAGTAACAAACTTACTGCAGTGTAGAACTAAAAACTCTGCGCACAGAAGCCAGCAGTAACTCTGGTGAAACTTGAGCAAGCCTGTCCAACAATAACTTCAGTTGTTTTCTATATTCTACAAACATGGCTTCATCTTCACCCTAAGATATATTTTAAAATTCTTATTTTAAAATTTAAAAGACCTTAAAATTCATGTAAATGGTTAGTTTTCTGCATTTCTAAAGTTAATACGTAATTTTTTCATTAACATTTATTTACACAGAAAAACTTACTATGTTTAGTAGCCTTTCCTCTCCTGCCCACAAATAAGCATTTATGAACACAGCCCTACATCTCAAAAAGCCTAGAGCCAGAAACAGTATAGGGAGGAGGTTAAGGACAAGAATCTAGAGCCAGAATGGGTTCACGTTGGGCTTTATGAAAACTTCACCACCTTATTCATACTCCTCGTATCTTGTAATACCCTATGAATGAAGATACATATAACAAGCCTGGCTCTTTGTAAGTGCATAATGTGTTGGTTTTCATCACATTTTCTTTTTACAGTCAAAAGTTTTTGAATGCCTCAGGTGGGGAATTGAACACTTAGCACGTTGCAAAACAATGTAAGCAATGCTTGAGTTGATAGAAAGCACCTGATGATCCTTGTGCTTGAGGGTAAACTGACTCACTGGCAACCCTGGATAAGACTTATAAATGGAACAAGTCCAGAGAGTTAAGTGACCCATTCCCACTCTCCCACAGACACTTATGATCTAAGGTCCACCGACCAGGCCTCAACTCATCACTCTTATTAAATACAAAGTGAGATATGATCACCAATGATACTGCCAATATTTTACAAAGTTCAATGCTACAAAGTGTTTTAAAAAGGGCCAAAATACCAAAAAAGTATTTTCTGAAGGTATTATGAAGGCTTATGAAGCTTCTATTAATTTCACCTAAGGCTGAGGTCAATGATAAACAAGAGTGATTGTTAAAATACTTGTTTTAAAGGACTCTAAAATAATCAAAACTTAAAATGTTAACTTGAGGTAAGTAAATAATGAATTAAAACTGATTTCTCCCTAATGTAAAATTCTTACCTCATTTTCAAAGTTATATTCTTACCTCATTTTCAAAGTTATATTCTTCATCATAAGTCAGTTTTTTCATAACGGCCAACATGATTGCCTAAAATTAAGAATAAAATGTCTTTTGTCAGTTTCCTCTAACTTGATATACTTTGAAATTAAGCTGTATTTCAAAAGACAGGCTGCAGATACAGATTCTGGTATTGGTTTATAGGCAAAAAGAAGTCAATTACCTCTACGTTAGCTTTTTGCTGATCCGAGAGCACTGGAAGCTGTTAAAAAGTAAGCAATAATTTATTAATTTTCCTAAAGTTATACTCGCTTATCAAAATATTTTTCTTTTCTAAGATTTTATTTATGTATTTGAGAGGGAGCATGAGCAGGGTAGGGGGTGGGATAAGAGAGGGAAGCAGACTCTCCACTGAGCAGAGAGCCTGACAGAGGGCTCAATCCCAAGACCCCAAGATCATGAACTGAGCCCAAGGCAGACTCTTAACTATGTGAGCCACTGAGGCGCCCCTCAAAATATTTTTCTAATCAATGAAGATCTTTTAAAACATGCACACAACTTCTGTGGAGGAAGGTTTGGCAGTACCTTTCTATATTTCAAATGCACCTAATCTAAGATCTAGCAATTTCATTTCTACTAAATAACGTGACATGTAGATGAACTTCAACTTTAAGGATATTTATAATATATTCACCAAAGAAGTTTATAGGACAGTAAAGTACGGTCTTCCCTTTTCAGTTTTTTTTTTTTTTTTAAGATTTATTTTTTTTGTGAGAGAGACAGAGTGAGCAAGCATGAGTGGCAGGTAGAAGGAGAGGGAGAAGCAGACTTCCTACCAAGCAGAGCTTGGGATCATGACCTGAGCTGAAGACAGACGCTTAACCGACTGAGCCATCCAGGCGCCCTTCCCTTGTTTTCAAACAAGGCAAAAAAAGCTAGAGGTCTGTTAAGAGATACACAGTGGGATTACCAGGAGTCATTTTAACTTTCCTCGTATCTTTCCCATTACCTAAAATTTCTTAAGGTATGTAGGTAGACGTGTGTTACATTTATAACAATAACACAGAAGTTAATATTTTAAGCTTGACTTGATTTAACTAATCAAATGTAAGTAAAATAGGAATGGTTTTCTCATCTAATGACATAATGGGAAATTACTGATTTTTAAAAGGCTACCAGTCATAATATGGAGACTGCTACCATCTACATTTTAAGTTCTTATTGGAAGCAACTCTCTAAGAGAAAATTTTTAATTGTAAAAAACTGTTTATATGAAATGATGTATATGTAATTAAAATAATGAACAATGTTTAACGAAATTTCTACTATATTTAAAACAAACACAGGGGCGCCTGGGTGGCTCAGTTGGTCAGTGTCCAACTCTTGATCTCAGCTCAGGTCTTGATCTCTGGGTCGTGAGTTCAAGGCCTGCACTGGGCTCCACGCTGGGTGTGGAGCCTAGCATGGAGCCTACTTGATAAAAAAAGGAAAAGAAAAGGAAAGGAAAGAAAAAATAAATAAAAACAAACAGATTCAAAATGAAAAAATAACCTAAACCTGTAGCTAATTCAAAGCTTGTTAAAGTCTAGTGAATTTTAGAACCTGGCTATTCCCATTTTCTGGCTAAGAAGTTGAGTTGGGGGTGGGGGAAATTTTGTTAGCTAGTAGAATTATGGGTATTTCCTTCTTTTCATTTTTCCTCTATTTTCCAATTCTCTATGGTTCGTCTATATTATCTACTGGGCAAAAAGATTAAAATAAGGACTTACCTGTTTCAAAATATGAAGATAATCATAACAGAATCCAATAATGTTAGAAGAGATGTCATCATCCTCATGAATTAGTAGCTGCAGCATCAGTGCCACTTTTGTTTCAATAGCTTGTAGTGACTCTTGAGCATTCTTGATATCCCCATTCTTAATTAATTTAGTCCAACTAACTATCAATGACTGTCCCATTCCATTTACCAGCTTAGAAAATCTGGCTAGAAAGTCAACATCTTCTTCCTATTAAGCAATCAAAAGAGACCTCAATTTAAAAACACCCACATAAACAAGAACAAAAAAAACTACCCACATAAGAGTAAGAAGAAAAACTCTAAACTTTAGTATGAATCAAGTGCCAGTTATAAACTAACATTTAACCATTCTACCATCTTGACTGAATAATTTTGGAATTTGAATTCTATTATTAACCACTTGTACTCTTTCAAGCAACTCTTTTTAATGGTTATAGACCCGGAGATATTGCCAAGTTTATAAAAGCTTAAAAAAAGAGATCTGTGGTTTCAAAACCTTCCTTCTAAACTGCTCAAGTTAGTAAATATGCTGTAATCGTTAATGTCATAATACAGTATGTGTAACAATTTATAACAATTTGAGCCTTAACTATGCTGCAAGAGATAGAACTGCTATTACAACTACCTGCCTAAGGTCATACCAGTGTTAAGAGTCAGAACTCAAAGTTCAGATTGTTTTCATTAATTATCCTTATGATGTTCTCCTATAGAAAGAGATGTTACCTTCATCATTTTAGGTCTTTTACCACAGACTAAATAAGACAATTATTAGCATCGTAAGAAAACGCTACTATTCTCCTGTCAGCAAGGACAATTCTAGAGCTGTATTACTCACAGAAGAGCAAAACAAATATTTCTTAGTAATTTTTTTATCACTGTCACAGGTAAAATAAAAATCTTCAAATTCTGTTTCTAAATTACTTATCACACTTCACTCTGTTGGGGCTAAACTCCAACAGCTCAAATGAGTAACAATTCAAAAGTATGGTGAAAATGTAACATTTATAACTAAAACTAGTTTTGGTCAAAATGCACTGCCGTGTATATAGTATAGTTCCTTGCTACTTAAAGTATAGACCAGTAGTATGAGAATCAACTTGAAGTTTGTTAGAAATGCACAACTGCAGGTACTATCCTAGATCTTCAAGTTAATAACTGGTATAATCTACTGTCGAGGACAATGCTACAGATAACATTGTGGCTTTCTGGATACAATGTTTCCTTATAGTCGAGGAGAGTTTACAATCCAAAAAAAAAAAAAGAGAAAGAAAAAGAAAGCATATTTAAATTAGTACTCGTCCTACTTTGTTCTACTTCATACATAAATTTACTGACCTGGTCAATGCTGAAAAACCCAGCAGACTGTAATACTTGACACAAAGACTCTACTAGTTTCATTTTATCAACAGGATCCATTCCTTTATTTACAATTTCAAATAAACAGTCACATGCTTCCTCCCGCAGAACTTCTATTGACATATGACCTAGCAGCATATTTATAAACCTGGCAATAGGAGGAAAAAATTGTTACAACGTTTTCAAACTCATGAGTTTTATATATTGTATTTTGTAGGTTTCTATCTTTAAAGTATAGGTATACTTACCTATCATTGGCTATAAGGGATAAGTCTATCCAAGAGACATAAGCCCCAACTACTTCAAGGCACTGACATGTCACTTCTGAATTAGTATACTGGTAATTTTGTAAAATTTGGTACCATGATTCCACCAAGTTTGGAATGCACTGCTCCCTCATGGTATCTTTTATTAGAGTATTCCTACGGGCCTCCTAAAAAACAAAACACCTTATGTGCAAAGTAGATTATCACACAAACTAATTTTTGACATCTGACTAGTTGCACACAGTAATTTCCTCACAATTAAACTTCTAGACTTGTTAACACATTCCCTACTTATCAACTCTAAAATCATATCCTGTGATTATTTTAATTTCCTTTTTCTATTGTATTCCTCAGAGCAGATTGAATTTGTTATTAAACACAAACTATAAATAAGCATTATTTAGAAATCTAAGGCATATGATAAAAGGTACTTCTCAATATTATGCAAACATATTTAAACTACTTAAGAGAATGTAAATTGTTTTTAATTAAAGGAAAATTTTTTTGAGTATAGTTGACACAAGATGTTAGTTTCAGGTGTACCACACAGTGAATCAATACCTCTATAAATTCTGCCAAGAATGGCAATAATTTATTTTTTTATTTTTTCAATTTTTTAAAAAGATTTTAAGTAATCGCTACATCCAACATGGGGCTCAAACTCACAACTCTGAGATCAAGAGTCACATGCTCCGCTGACTGAGCCAGCTGGGTGCCCCAAGAATGGCAATAATTTTTTTGGGGGGGGGGAGCAAGAGGGAGAGAGAAAGAAAATCTTTAAAAAAAATTTTATTTATTTGAGAGAAAGAAAGAGAGAATACATGTAAGCGGGGGGGAGGAGCAGAGGGAGAAACAGACTACCCCCTGAGCAGGGAGCCTGACACAGGGCTTGATCCCAGGACTCTGGGATCATGACCTGAGCTAAAGGCAGATGCTTAACTGACTGAGCCACCCAGGCACCCTGAGAGAGACTCTTAAGCAGGCTCCACGCCTGGAGCAGAGCCCAACACAGGGCTCGATCTCATGACCCTGAAATCATGACCTGAGCTGAAATCAAGAGTTCAACGCTTAACCAACTGAGCCAGCCAGGCACCCCAGGAATGGTAATAATTTAAATGCATGATAATAACCTTTAAAGTGATAAATATATCTGACATACAATGACCTTAAATTATTATACACATTTGAAACAAGCAATTTCTTTTATCTTTTTTTTCTTTTTCGAATCAAGTAACTTCTATTGTGTTAAGAATACAGAGAAAGTTGTATCGGATAATGAATAAAGACTAAGGTGATGGGCTTTATGACTGAGAATACAGAAGAAACTAGCAGATTCATAAGCAATGATTCCTGCTCACTCAGGAACTGTATAGCAGTAGTAAAAACAGACCACATTTCTCCAGAAATTTGTAAAACAGAACCGATTTGTCTATTTTATTGGAGAAAGTGCTTTCATAGTTAAAAAAAATCTAAAGTAACACTCTAATTTCAACATACACTTGGGGAAAAAGAAGCCCAGTTCAAGCTCCTTTGTAGAACAAAATGCAAAATGTTGGGTGAATTTAGAGGCGCCTGGCTGGCTCAGTTGGTAAAACATGTGACTCTTGATCTCAGGGTCATGAGTTCAAGCCTCACAATGGGTGTGGAGCCTGCTTAAAAAAAAAAAAAGTAAGTTGGGTGAATTTAGAATTCCTTTTTTTTAAGATTCTGCTTGACAGAGAGAGAGAGAGAGAGAGAGAGAGAGAGAGAGAGAGAGAGAGAGAATGAATGCACAAGCAGGCAGAGGAAGAAGCAGGCTCCCCGCTGAGCAGAAAGCCCGATGCAGGGCTCAATCCCAGGACCCTGGGATCACGACCTGAGTCGAAGGCAGACGCTTAATCGACTGAGCCTCCCAGGTGCCCCTGAATTTAGAATTATTAAGAAAATTTGAGGGTGCCTGGCTGGCTTAGTTGGAAGAGCATGCGACTCTTGATCTTGGGGTTGTAAGTATGAGCCTCATGCTGGGTATAGAGATTACTAAAAAAATAAACCTAAAAAAAAGCCAGAAAGAACAGAAAATCTGTCTCCAAAGACTTCCTACTCTTTTTATTATGTGCCCATCATCTCCTACAAAATCTACATTAAAAACTAACAATTAATGGGAAGTTACTTGCCTCTGATGTATGCACCACATCACGATCCACCAACTCTGAATCAATAGCCATGAGGATTCGGAGGTACAGATCTACTCCCCTTGGATTTAGGTCCACTACTGAGAGAATATCAAAAAAAAACTTGGGCCACCTAGTGAGATATTCTGTAACAAAAAGCAATGCGAAGACTTGGGCTGCTTTATTTCGTATAAAGGTCTTCTCTGGTTGGGGATTCAGCATCTGACAAAGAGAAATTGTCCATGAAATTAAATGTAAGTTGGAAACTGTCTTCCTATTTACCATCAATAGGCAAAAAACTCATCAAGCCTCAACACGGTCTAGATTAGCTGTGCAACAAATATACGGGAATATTACCGAAGTATTTAACTGATTACCCAGATGGAAAACAAACAAAAGTGCTGTTTATTTCTTATTCTTACACTTTTAAAGAAAAGTTTCATGTACAGAATTTTACTAGTTTTTGGTTCTACTAAATTGTTTTTCTTGTTAGCCCTTTAAGGAAAATAAAAATTCTAGCTACATAACCACTTTATATGTTAAGATTAAAATTAACAAAAAACAACATAATGTGAATAAAGAACTCTAATAGCTCTCTTGTAAAGGGCTCTTTGTGAAGAGGCTGTCCAGGAGGGTTCACCTTTAGGAGTGAACAAAAATCTGTTTTTGTCAAATAGCTAAAAACAAACAAAAACCACTACCACCACCACCAACAAAAACCCCACCTTAAAACCGAGGTTTCAACAATGTGTCATGGAAAGCATGAAAGTTTCAGTTATTGATATGATTTTAAATTATTGGTAAGTTTTCATATACCCAAGATTTTTGAAATCAGCACTTTCTAAAAAAGCTATGGGATCAAAGGGAGGATAAATCATCAACATTTTCGAGGTAAAGTTCTAAACTCTTACAAAACTAAAGATTTAAATATCTGGTAATTTAAGGTACTGAATGAAATTACTATTTTACCTGAGCTTGAAGCCAAGATATGAGCGTCTCCCTAATTAGTTGTTGTTGAACAGTAGTTAGTTCTGAGTATCTGTTCAAAATAGAGAAGAAAAATAATAACGGCTACATTTGGTGTCTGTGGTTTAAAAAGTAACAGCCTCATATTTTTGAAAGGGAAAATTTGTGTTATCACTCAATTGCTTAAAATTTCCTAAAATAAATCGATAATGCTTCTCATCATGGCTTTAAAGAAAAGGTAGGGGTGGGCTTGGCAGGTAGTGTCATTGATCTTAGTTTGATTTGTGGTTCAGTTCATGCTAAAACAAAATGACAGCTGTGGAATTTCTCAAATGGAAATATGTCTACATTTTGAGGTCTGTGGCTTACAGAATAAATCAATAGGCAAACAAAGGGTCCTCTGAGCAGTGATTCACTGTTTCTGCTTATTTAAGGCAGGGGTTCTAAATCCGAGTGGCCCTGCTGCCACTAACCTCTAACAGAGTTGGCATGTAGAAACAGGTCTGGTGTTGCTAGATCTTCAGATTTTTCCAGAGAAGCGAGAAATGAATTTTTTCTGTGAAATATCCGGATTTTTTATGTAACCAATTAACTCAGTATTTTTACACTTTGGGATAAATCAAAAACACATCTATAAGCTGGATGTGTCTCATACACTCTCAATTTACAGCTTGTATTATGATTTTCCCAAAGAGAAAAACTAATTTAAAAAACGACCTCTCCCCATAAATTTCAGAGTCAAAACAGTGAGAAAAGCCTTACTTGTATTTAACTTGATGTTCTAGTACTTGAAAGCAGAAAAACTTTATGTGATCATCACTGAAAAAGAAAAGAGGAAAATCAGATAAGCAGAATATAATTTAGAGAAAACAAATCAAAAGTAAAGAAGTAAAGTACTAGGTGAATCACAGTTGAAAAGTTTCTCAAACAAGACCTCTGGCTTATTTTCTACTTATCGATCTCATTTATTATACTGTTTAGAACTTAAATATTACTCCACGCTCAATAGGTCCATTAAATCTGACAAGCAAAAAAATGAAAAAAATTGAGATGCACCCTAAGTATACTGCTTTGCAAAGAGAACGAATTTCCCTAAATTCTAGATGTTAGGATTACTGAAACCACTCCTACACTTTACAACAGAAAGGCTAGGTGTAAAATGACAAATGGTCACACAGCCAGAGACTAAGTCAAATCAGTGATGGTAACTGAAATCATACCTAAAATCCAATCCTACACAGTTCCATTGCAGCCAAATCCAAAATGAGCAGGGTCACTCAGACTGGTAGTTCAGCCTCAAAAGTTTATACAGAAAACCAAGTTACAAATACACTGCCCTTATAAGAAGGGAGCAAAAATCAGTTCTAACAATTATCCACTCTCAAGGTCTCTACAGGGGTGATGCAGAGTTGCAGTGAGCCAGCTACAATCTCTGACAAAATCTCTTTAGTAAACAACAATCTGTTCATCCAAGACAGTTGGTTTGGGCCAGGCTTAGTCATTGAAGAAATTTTTCATATATAAAGCTAACTGGTCAATATAAGAAGAGAAAATATCTTAACTTAGAATACATGAATTAATTAAACAAAATAATTTCACACAAAGATGAAATTTAATCTTTAAAAGTTTTGTTTAAGTTAGGTTTAATTAGCACCTCTTCCAAGAACTTAGGGTTCCTATTTTTTTTTTAAGATTTTATTTATTTGAGAGAGAGAATGAGAGAGAGAGAGCACATGAGAGGGGGGAGGGTCAGAGGGAGAAGCAGACTCCCTGCTGAGCAGGGAGCCTGATGCGGGACTTGATCCAGGGACTCGAGGATCATGACCTGAGCTGAAGGCAGTCGCTTAACCAACTGAGCCACCCAGGCACCCTGCAGGTCTTTTTTAAATAACTTAATTAACTACTATATAAACTAATGAAATGAGGGGCGCCTGGGTGGCTCAGCTGGTTAAGCGTCTGCCTTCGGCTCAGATTATGGTCCCAGGTTCCTAGAATCGAGCCCCACATCAGACTCCCTGCTCAGCGGGGAGCCTGCTTCTCCCTCTCCCTACTGCTCCCCCTACCTGTGCTCTCTCTCTCTCTGAATGCTTTAGAAAGACTTCATAGAAAGTTATATTACAAAAAAGAAAAACCTTAGAACACTAATTCAAAGGGATACACGCACCCCTATGTTTATAGCAGCATTATTTATAATAGCCAAGATACAGAAGCAGCCCAAGTGTCCATCAACTGATAAATGGCTAAAGATGTGGTATATATATACAATGGAATATTATTCAGCCATAAAAAGTGAAACCCTGACATCTGCAATGACATGGATGGAGCCAGAGTGTATAATGCTAAGTGAAATAAGTCAGTCAGAGAAAGACACCCTATGATTTCACTCATATGTGGAATTTAAGAAACAAAACAAACGAGCAAAGGGAAAAAAATGAGAGAGAGAGAGAAATCAAGAAACAGACTCTTAACCACAGAGTATAAACTGATGGTTACCAGAGGGGAAGTGGGTAGGGGGATGGGTTAAGTACATGATGGGGTTAAGTAAGGAGGACACTTGTTGTGATGAGCACAGGATGATGGTTGAATCACTATAATGTACACCTGGAACTAATATAACACTGGATATTAACTGGAATTAAAATAAAAAAATTTTTTAGGGGCGCCTGGGTGGCTCAGTCGTTAAGCGTCTGCCTTCAGCTCAGGTCATGGTCCCAGGCTCCTGGAATCGAGTCCCACATCGGGCTCCCTGCTCCGCGGGAAGCCTGCTTCTCCCTCTCCCACTCCCCCTGCTTGTGTTCCTGCTCTCACTATCTCTCTCTCTGTGTCAAATAAATAAATAAAATCTTTAAAAAATAAATAAAATAAAATAAATTTTTTAAAAAGGGAAAAACCTTGTGCATATTTGATGTGGGCTAGATAACCAGAAGACTTGGAGAGGTGGGAGAAAATAAGTAAAAGTCTAGGAATTTGCACTAATTGTTCCTCAACCCAGAGATCCAAAGTGGAACTTGTAGAGGATGGATCATGGGTGTGATCAATGTAAGAATGATGAAGTGAATGCTAGTGGAATATACATAAAGGAAAGACCTTGGTCCAATATAAAAAAACTGGCAACTGAATGTTTACATACTTTAAATTAAAAACAAAAAATATATACAATTCATGATTACTGACTTCGCCAACTTTTTAGAAAACCAACTATCACTTCCCATCATAAGAAATTTTTATTGTACTCTATTCCCGCTGGGATCTGCTGTCAGGTACACAGCCTAAGGTAAAGTCTAGTTTTATTGAAAAGTCAATCCTGGATGGCCAAATTACTAGATAATGTTTTTCCAAAACACAAGCCATAAATGTTTTTATGAAAACATTTTCCAAATACAGGTCCCACAGAAATTTAAATTCCTCTAAGTCATGCAAATTTTGTTTTATAATTACCTGTATGTCCTCTGGGCTAGAGCTTCTGCACACACTTGCCAGGCATCTGGGGAAATCTTTAACTGCTCAAAATAGGCCAGGGCCTGTAAGATTGCAAAGCCATAAATGCATTTGGAATAGTCGATCTCAGTGCCCAACTGATATTAAAATATTCTAGGAGTAGCAAACCAATAACAGATCAGTCAACCTGAAGAAAAATAGCTAAAACACTGAATTCTGGCCTCTGAGTAAGTGCAACTACTGATCGTTCCTAGAAAAAAGGTTAAGTAAAAAACAAATTCCATCAGTTAGATACTCAAAGCTGTTTCCTTACAGCAAAGGAGACAACACAAAAATGTCTTGCAGACCTCAATGGGTAATTATGAGTATTATGAGAAAAAATACACAAGTACTTCGTCAAGTGCTATGCTACTGAAGCATATGCAATTATAAAATAGTACATAAAGAGCACTTTTCCTATTTAATAACAAAATACTATTAAAGAGGTGATTATAAAATTAGAGTCCATGGGGTGCCTGGCTAGCTCAGTTGGTGGAGGGTGCAACTCTTGATCTCAGGTTCGAGATCAAGAGGGTGTACAGGATTACTTAAAAATTTAAAAAATCTTAAACTCTTGATTTCGGCTTAAGTCTTGATCTCAGGGTTGTGAGTTCAAGTCCCATGTTGGGCTCTCTACTGGACGTGGAGCCTACTTTAAAAAATTAATTGGGGCCCCTGGGTGGCTCAGTTGTTAGGTGTCTGCCTTCGGCTCGGGTCATGGTCCTGGGGTCCTGGGATCAAGCCCCGTGTCAGGCTCCCTGCTCTGCAGGAAGCCTGCTTCTCCCTCTCCCACTTCTCCTGCTTGTTTTCCCTCTCTTGCTCTGTCTCTGTCAAATAAATAGATAAAATCTTTAAAAAATAATAATAGGGGCGCCTGGGTGGCTCAGTCGTTCGGCGTCTGCCTTCGGCTCAGGTCGGGATCCCAGGGTCCTGGGATTGAGCCCCGCATTGGGCTCCGTGCTCTGCAGGAAGCCTGCTTCTCCCTCTCCCACTCCCCCTGCTTGTGTTCCCTCTCTGTGTCTCTCTCAAATTAAAAAAATCTTAAAAAATAAATAAATAAAAATAATAATTAAAATAAAAATAAAAAAAACAAAATAATAAAACTAAAAAAAAAAATCTAAAAAAAAAAAACAAACCCAAACCAAAATTAGAGTCCAACTGCATGATATGAATTTTGGAAAAGTATGAATAATTGAAAACCTTTAGGAAATGTTTCTCATTTCACGAATTCAGGGCATTGTTATAAAAGTAAGTGTACTCTAGGGGCGCCTGGGTGGCTCAGCAGGAAGCCCGACACGGGACTCGATCCCAGGACTCCAGGATCACAACCTGAGCCAAAGGCAGATGCTTAACAGACTGAGCCACCCAGGCGCCCCTGAAATCAATTTTAGAGGTCTTGATCAGCAATCAAAAAATGACAAACAATATCAGAGTGCACTGCCCATAATAAAAATAACTATTATTTTATGTAAACTGTTTTAGTTATGTGTGTGTATATATATACTATATATATAAAAAATAAAGTTATATGTCTGTCTATACACAGAGTCAAGATGTAAAATTTTTTCCTTTATGAGGAAAAAGCAAGAAAAGCAAAAAAGCTCTAATACAGTTGTTATGAATGAGGGAATGGGTTTTCATATGTGGTCTCACTGGCTGCTCCCACTGATAAAGAACCAAGTAAATGAAGGTAAGCAGATGAAGATCACCAAATACTATCTTAAATATAAATAATGGTTATCTTTGGAAATTAAGAAGAACCCCGGCGACAGCCCAGTTGTTGTCTAACAATATTCCACGAAACCTGGGGTTTCTTTTAGGAACATTTATTGTCCCATTTAAGGGCAAGGTGGAAGTCAATCATGTATGTTGCATTACCACCTAATAGTTCACACCCAAAAAAAGAAGGGGGGGATTCAGCTGCTAGAATTATCACTGACATACATACACTGACATTTTCTTTAAATAATAGCAAGTTTTAAGCCAAAGAGATTGATTCCATTAAAAAAGTAAAAATAACCTGAGAGTTTTCAGGTCTTAAAGTCTGCATTCTGAATGCATGCATTTTTAGCATTTTTATTTTTTTAAAGGATTTATTTATTTGCGAGAGAGAGAGAGAGAGGGAGGGAGAGAGAGCGCGCGCGAGCGCGTGCGCGCGTGGGGGGAGGAGCAGAGGGAGAGAATAGAGATAATCTCAAGCAGACTCTCAGCTGAACATGCAGCCCCAATGCAGGGCTCGATCCCTCCACCCTGTAATCATGACCTGAGCCGAAACCAAGAGTCAGAAGTTCAACCGACTGAGCTACCCAGATGCCCCATTTACTAGCATTTTTAAGTGAAATTTTGTGGCAATTATGAACAAGTCAAAGCTTTTATCACCTTTTCTTCTATTTCATACCTTTTCTTTAATGCTCTATTGCCTCTAAGTGGCAACAGAGTCACTTCAGCTACTGTCCCTGTAAAAAAAAATTAACTATAGCCAAACAACTGAGAATTGGAGTTGGCAGATAGTTATCTTATGATCAAAATGGTGGGCACCTGGGTGGCTCAGTCGTTAAGCATCTGCCTTCAGCTCAGGTCATGATCCTGAGGTCCTGGGATCAAGCCCTGCATCAGGCTCCCTGCTCAGCGGGAAGCCTGCTTCTCCCTCTCCCACTCTCTCTGCTTGTGTTCCCTCTCTCGCTGTGTCTCCTTCTCTGTCAAATAAATAAATAAAATCTTTAAAAAAAAAATGAATTAGTGTTCCACTACTCTTGATTTCCAACATCAGAAGTATCAGAATTCACTTTCCTTAAGATTCCTTTTTATCCTAATTGTTACTCAGGTTGGCTTAATGGGATATCAAATTAAGCCTGAATTTGGATGCTTGACATAAACCTGTAACTGAGAGAACTCGTTTTTATTGATAAAAAGCATAATTTTATATTAAGACCACTAACAATGCACTGGATTTACTTTTCTGAGAAAGAAAATCATTGCGCATTTAAAAAATCTGTTGGATAGTGGTATTTAATAAAAAACAAATGATTTCCATAAAGGATCATTAAAAAAACAACAGAAAAGGCTATTTAACAATTAAATAAATAGTAAAAGGCTTTTAGTTATAGTCATGCAATACCAAGGTAAAGATCTATGATACTTCAACTATGTGACTAAGGCTTTGAAGGTAGGTAGCTTAAACTCCTACATAAAGAAATTTGTCTACACACAGAAAACATGGATTTTAAATGTCTTTTGATGTCCTAACTAGTTTGTCAGGTATCTTATAACTAGCCAGATTATTTAAATCTCAATTCTTGTTATTTACCTTTATGTGGATGGCTGGTTACTTATTTAACAGCAGAGGCATGGAACTATGTGAGAAACTACTTGAGATTTTTTTTACTTAAAAAAAAATTTTAAGTAAAATTTGGGCACCTGGGTGGCTCAGTCGGTTAGGTTAAGCATCTACCTTCGCTCAGGTCATGATCCCAGGGTTCTGGGATCGAGTCCTGCATCAGGCTCCCTGCTCAGTGGGGAGTCTGCTTCCCCACCCCCCACTCATACGTGCTCACTCCCGTGCAACCTCACTCTCTCTCGCAAAATAAAATCTTAAAAAAAAAAATTCTCCGAAAAGCACAAAAACTGCAATAATATTTAGTGAGACTGTTACCCTCACTTAGCTCATTTATAAAAAATATCCTTTGCTATGAGAAGAGAAAATGGTTCTCCTTCCACTTACCCTGTGTTTCAAAACACCCACATCTTTAAAAAAACTTAATTATAGGCTTATTCTTTAAATTCTTCTTTTATCATTCAGCTATAGCCATGATTACAGGTATAGCCTACATTGTGTTTAATTGTTTATATTTGCTCAAATATCCCAGCACCTCATAATGGACTCCTTGTTATCTAACCATTTTATGTAACCTAAGACATGGCATATCATAACCTCTAATTTACATGTCTGCCTGGACTAAATAACAAGGACGCTAAATATCACGAACATGAAGGTTAAACAACTTGTCCAGACCAAGCCAGGAAATATAAAGATAAAATATGCATGTCTGCCACTATGGAAAGTTCCTTGAGCAATCCTTTGCACTGCAACTTCTAAATAATGACTGATGTGACACAAAGAGCTGCCTTGAATCATATGAGATTTTAGTACCTTTGCTGAGCCAACTAAAAAACACCAATCACAATGCTCACCATTTCTGTATTCAGAATATATTCAAGTACCTCAAATTTGTCCCTCTTCACTTCTACTCAAATGAAATCTTTATCACCAAATGTATTTTGTTTTTAAATTCAAGTCCTCTAATGCAAATCTGTGGTAACAATCTTTAAAAAATGATTAAGTTGACTTAACTTACCCTTTGTCTGAAGTCTGAATCAGCATTTGGATTTAGCCCTAAAAGAGCCTGTTCATCCATCCCTGCTACTATTCTTGGAGTTTTCTGATTACAATAGGCGTGCCCTCTGATCCCACAGAAGAATCCACAAACATCTGCACACACACACAAAAAAATCAAAGAAAACAATACTTGATACAAAATCGATGCTTATCCAGAATACCGTAACAAGTGGATGACATTATGCAAGTAAGTGTAAATGTTGAAAGAACTTCTTTTGAAACTACCCAAAATTACAACTAAAGGAACCTAAGTCTCAGAAGAATAGCCCTACTAAATACCCCACAAATGTGTAATTTCTAAAAATCTAACATATGCAATGTTCTCAAATTTTCTTATTCAAGATCATCAAGTATACAAAGTAATTCTTTTCTACTTTAAAAAAGAAGCATCTCATTTATGCAGTGTAATCACCCCCAGTAGTTAAAAGTGCAACTCTGCAACCATATTAAAATATGACAAATCTAGATTATCTTATTATACTAATTTGCCTACTTCCATTTACCAATATCACAAACTTTTAGGGAAAAAAACAACTTAGAATGGCTGATTAAATAGTAACCTGGGAGTTCAATATCCTTACTGGAGTGTCTATCAAGTACTTCAAGGTAAGTCAAATGAAAGAGGAAGAGTAGAGGAGTGAAAAACCAGTCATTTAACTTTTAAGCAATAGACTCTCTGGACAATTTTAGAAATGTATTTCAAAAACATTTTTTAATAGTAGCTATAAAAATTGATAAACCAGAATGAATACTGACTACTCTTATTTAAGAACTTTTTTTTTAGTCAGTATAGGGTCTAACATTCTCAAATAAGAACATGATTAAGCCCCAAAGGGCAACCTGGTTTTTGATAGAATGTATAACTGAGGGAACAAGGAACAAATTCTAAATGATGTGAAAATCACATTTATTCTTTCAATACCTATGAGGTAGGGAGACCATGCCTACTATTCCCATCAAAAGGCTATAGGGTTTTTTTGGGGGGGGGTTAATTATCATAAACCAAAGAGAAGAAACTTAAAGAAGCCAAGAAACTAAAGGCAGGGGGTGGGGGTGCACAGCCTTTTTGAAACGGTGAGGCCAGTATCTGACCCAGGCTAGAGGACCCCAACTACAATATGCTTTTCTGTCTTCCCCTGGGCCTGCCTGAAACAAGTAAGTCAGGTTATGTGCTGAGAGCCCTTCAGAAAAGCTCAGCCCTTTCTCTTATGATTACTATCAAACGTTCAGACTACAGCAAGGCAGGATCCACTGCCCTCAGGGTTAAGACGCAAACTCTTGAATGACTTGCTATTCTGCACCCCAACCCTGCAAGGCCAGTGGTATTCTACCTTTCATCTTTGCACTCACTGCTCTTTTCTTGTTACTTGGTGAACCCTTGCCTGTCCTTCAAAATTCAGCTTAGAGGTCACCTCTTTCAAGAACACTTCTTTGACCCCTATTGTCCAATTCTACCAAACTGGATTAAATGCCCCACATAAGTGCTAATATGTTGTCACTGCCTGCTTACGGTTTTCTCTCTATAATCTTAAACGGAAAGGACCATCTTAAATATTCCTCATTATGTCTCTAGGACATAGTAGCACATAGGCTTTGGGTTTGGACATACCTGGGTTCGTATTACAATCTAGTCATTTTCAAACTGGGGCAATATGGACAACTAGGAAACGTGAGAGAGCCCTCTCTATGAAGTGGGAAAGAGAGGGTCTACCTCATAAAGTTGCAAAGACTTCAGTGAGATAAGGTATGTAAAGGATGCCTGGCACATAGTGGGCCCTCAACAGATTATTTATAATTCAGAGCTAGTCACATGGGGAATGGGAACTACTTGGAGCAGTCTTGATTTATCATCTCATACTTATAAACGGGCATTTGAACAGATGAAAACAAAAAAAGGCAGTGGTTTTCCTCCCCTATCCCTGCCAAAAATGACAAGAAAATTTAACAATTCCCTGGAAAAATGCAAACACAAAAAAGAAATTTTGAGTTTCTGTGAATCCCAGATTAATAAGTCCTATGAGGGGGCGCCTGGGTGGCTCAATCAGTTAAGCGGCTGCCTTCAGCTCAGGTCATGATCCCGTGGTCCTGGGATGGAGCCCTGCCTCAGGGTCCCTGCTCAGCAAGAAGCCTGCTTCTTCCTCTGCCTGCTGCTCCCCCTGCTTGTGCTCTCTGTGTCAAATAAATAAATAAAATCTTTTAAAAAAAGCCCTATAGGGGCGCCTGGGTGGCTCAGTCGGTTAACTGGCTGCCTTAGGCTCTGGTCATGATCCCAAGCCAAGGTCCTGGGATCTATCTATCCGTGCTCCCTTCTCAGCAGGGAGGCTGCTTCTCCCTCTCCCACTCCCCCTGCTTGTGCTGTCTCTGTCAAATAAATCAATCTTAAAAAAAAAAAAAAAAAGTCCTAAAGAGATTCTTTGAATTTAGGGAAAACTGCTTAAGCTTGGTCAAGTCACTTTAATTCTATCAAGCAAAACAGCACTGGTCTTAAAAAACCTGGCCAATAAATAACCTAAGGAAACATAAACTTGCTACAGTTGTCAGTACAGAAAGAATCCCCCATAGAGAAGGAACCTGTATAATAATCAATATGCAGTGGAACATAACCATGAAACGGTGAATTACCTACATGTGTGCAAACAACTGAAAAGTTACCACCTGTGCAGAAAAGGTAACAGTTCCCTCAGTTAAAGGTTGTGCATGAACACATAATGTTCTAACGTGGCATAGACGTGCAGGCTTAAACATTTGTTACAGTGCGATAAACACTTCAATTATGCATCTAGTAAATGTTTTGGGAAAAGGCAAGCAACATACTTAAAATATTAAGCCCGAACTTTTCTTTGGTAGCCATTAAATAAATCAAACAATCTGGGGAAATTCCTCCACACCTACTAGAGACTGTTCAAAGACCAGGACTGAATCTTTCCAGTCTTTTAACACCACGCTGACAAGTCGCTTTAATAAAACGTAACTTCCCCCCGTAACAACTAATTAGCACTTTCAAAAAGTACTCGTTTCTTCTGGTTACAGGGAACCATCACGCTTGTCTACTCCTGCAGAACTGTGAGGAAGGGAAGAGAAGAAATGGCGTGTCTGTGCTGGCAAATTACTACACAGAAATAACACTTTTCTCCTTTTTGTCCTGGGGCAGGGGGGTGGGAGCAAAGCAAGTCTGAGGGTCTCCGCAGTTGAAACTAGTGGGACACGGTGCTATTACAAATGAGCCTGGTCACTTCCACTACATTAGGGGCCACAGACGATGCCAACCCCCCTTGGCCGCCCTTGCCCCTTCCTCACCCCCTCTCCGTCCCTCCCCTAAAGAAAGCCTCGTGGCAATTCGGGTGATGAAACACCCAGCAACGGGCGGCCACGCACTCGGGGCTCCGCGGCGACGGCCGCAGCTCGTACCCACCCCCACCCAGTCCGCCCAGCATCGGGGCGCTACCGCCATGGAGGGCCCCCGGCCCGCACCCCTCCCCAGCGGGGGGCTCCCCGGGCCAGTCCTCCCGGCTAACTTCCCCGCAGCCTCGCACGGACCCACCGGGTCCGAGTCCCGCCGCCCCCGAGCTCCGAGTCACCTTCCCTATCAGTCCATCCCGCCTCCCCGCCTGCACTCCCGAGGGCTGGTCAGCGGAGCGGAGCGGCGCCGCACGCAGGGAGCAGAGAGAGCGGCCCTCGTCCTTGTCGCCGTCGTCCTCCGCCACGGCCGCAGCGCTAACGCCGGAGACCGAGCTGGCCGGGGCCGCGAGCCGCTCCGCGTCCCCTGGCGCCTTCTTTTGCGTGGCGCCCGGCCGGCAAGCTACGAGCAGGCGGGCGGGGTCGGCGCCCCAGGAAGGGAAAGAGCGCGAGGGGCCGGCTAACGCCGCCGCCGCCGCCGCCGCCTTCGTCGCCGCTGAGTCAGCGCGAAGCGCGCTCCCCGCGTCGGCGCCGCGCGGACCAGCACCAGCAGCCTCATGGAGAGTGCGGACGGCAGGCCGCGGGCCCGGGCCGGGAGCCTACAACTCCCGGCATGCAACGGGCAGGGGGGGCGCTTCCGGACGCTCGCCGAGGCCTGTGGTGCATGCCGGGATGGGGCGTCCGGCGCGAGTCCCTCCCACGCCGCTGAGTCTCGCGTGGGTCCTAGCCGCTGGTCGGGTGTGCTTAGAATGTTCCGTAAAGGCTTCATTAGGTAGTTGGTAGGTTAGAGTATCGAGCTCCTGAGATCCAGATGACGTAGTCCAAACCACGTGCGATTTAATTGCTCTTCTATGGTCCCACGTGTTTAGGGTCCGGGAGCATGAAGATCCTCTCAGGAGCGCTAAAAGTTCTTAAAACTTCACTTTAAACGTACTAGTATATTATCATTCATGAAAAGGAGAGCATTCTTAGGGAGTTCTCGTAGGTTACTTCTCTGGTACTGTTACTTCGTTTATTCAGAGGCAGTATTGGCGCAAGTTGCCTACATTTGAATCCCCGCCCCAACCCACCCTCTTTCCCCTCCCACACTTGACCTCAGTTTCAGGCACTTTACATAATCTAGCTGTATTTCAGTTTACTCATTTGTAAAATGGGGACAATAGTACTGACCTCAAAGGGTTCTTGTGAGGACTGGGATAATATATGTTTGCACACAATAAGTGCTCAATTAGGTATCATTGTTGCTTATTCACTACTGAATACAGACTTGGTTGCAGTCACTCCAACTATAGGGAGGAGCAAACAAAACTTGGGCGGGGAAATTCGGAAAAGAAGTAGAATAAAAGTACTCTTAACAGTTTAGCAGCTACATTTGTTTAGTGACCCACCATGTGCAAGGCACTACACTACGTATTTCATATATACAATATTTTGCATCACGTTTGTAATTTTAAAATGTCAGGTAAGGATTCCTGTCCTATTTCAGTGTATCTCTGGAGTCTAGCACATAGGCCAGTGCCAGACTGTAGTTAAAGCTCAATAAGTAGGGGCGCCTGGGTGGCTCAGTCGTTAAGCGTCTGCCTTTGGCTCAGGTCATGATCCTGGGGTCCTGGGATCAAGCCCCACATCGGGTTCCCAGCTCAGTAGGAAGCCTGCTTCTCCCTCTTCTACTCCCCGTTTGTGTCCCTCTCTGTGTCTCTGTCAAATAAAATCTTTCAAAACAAAATAAAACAAAACAAAAACCTCAATAAGTAGATAATTGCATGGATTGAGCCTTACATTACCTGTGTCCCTCAACAATGGACTATGGAGACCCAATATTAATCCTAGTCTGAGTGGCTCCAAAATCTTTAATATATTCAGTCTATGTATGTTCCATTTACCTAGTATCTACAGCTTATCTATAGTTTATCTAGCGACATTGGCCCTTTATGGTAATGAAAATACCTAGGATTATAAAAATCTTTCAATTTTGAAAACTTACATTATTTTGAAACAAAGAAGCACTTGGTGGAATCCAACTGAAGAGGACCGGAAAGTGTTATTAAATTTGATCACTTTATAGTCTGGCTTTCTCATTGCAGACTAACAAAATAATATGAAAATGTTAATAGGGACGCCTGGGTGGCTCAGTCGGTTAAGTGTCTGCTTTCGGCTCAGATCATGATCCCAGGGTCCTGGAATCGAGTCCGTACCTCTCCCTCTCCATCTGCCTGCCACTCCCCCTGCTTGTGCTCTCTCTCTCTGTCAAATAAATAAATAAAATATTTTTTAAAAGTTGATAAATAACATTGTCATTATTTTAATTTAAAGCATGTATACTTGCACATAGCAATGTTTTTACGTATTAATTGCCAACATTTTGGAGTGTTTATTATGTGCCAGAAACAGCTTTAAGTGTTCCTAAATTAATCCTCACAACAACTCTATGAGTTAGGTATTATCATTAACCCTATTTTATAGATAAGGAAACTGAAAGTAGCAGAGCTGAGATTCAAACCCACTTCATATGTACTGGAAGGTTTATCTCTAGGTGGTGAGATTGCAGATGATTTTTTTTTCATACTTGTACATTTCTGGATTTTAAAAATCCTCCACAATGTGATGTAATGAGCACTGGGTATTATGTAAGACTGGTGAATCACTGAACTCTATCTCTGAAACTAATAATACACTCCATGTTAATTAATTGAATTTAAATTTTTTAAAAAGTAAAAAAAATAAAAAGGCAAAAAAAAAATCCTCCACAGTGACCATGTAGTATTGTCATAAGCAGAAAAACATTAAAAAAAAAAAACCTGACTAATAAAAGGAAAAAAGAAATAGTTTCATTCACTCTTTGAGCATTTATTGAATGCTATGTCCCTTATGAAGCATTTTCCAGAGTTCTTCAACCAGGTTTGTTTAATCATTTCTTTGATGTTGCTTTTTTTAAACCTCTTTATGTCATGAATATATCCTAATATGTTTTTGTTTTGTATTAAATTTGTGCGGTTGTCTTACCTATGACTCAATTCTTGAAGACTGAAAATAAATCTTACCTTGATTCTGTTTATGGATAGTGATTTCTCAGTAAATATTTGTGAGATGCATTGAATTGAATCAAAAATAATACAGTTGTGAGCTGCTAACCCCTGAGTTCTGTGTCAACTTCTCTTCTTCATATGCTTCATCTCAATGCTTGTTAAGCCCAGTGCCATTGTCACCAAAAGCTCATTCATTCAAGATGGGTTTCCTGGCAGAGGAAGAAGTTGGAAAATAGGTCAGGTAAGCTGTCTTTACTGGTCCTAGTCCAATCATTGTTTTTTCTTAGAGGAAGTGGGTGTGAGGCAGGAAGCCTGAAGCAGACTAGAGCACTGAAGCATTATTTAGTAAAGGAAAAAAATTTTATTTTTAATCCAAAACACTGTACAGTCCCTTAGGCTTCATTATAATGACATCTCTCCTCCATGTCAGTTGATTGCTGTTAATAGTCATTTAAATGGTCAGTATCCACTGATACTGAATAGAAACACCAAGAGACTCCTAAATCAGACACCTTTAAAAATTCAGGTTCTATTTACCTACTACAGATTGCAAGTTTCTTTCTATGTGCATTGTCTGTCTTTAGTTTCAAACTGGGAGATGGGAACACTTGGGATCCTGGGATGGAAGAATATTTCTAGTTTGAAATCCTTACAGTGTTCTTATGACCTATGGCTACCTGACCACTTATCCACAAAAATCACAACTTAAAAATGCCATTTTTTTGTCTGTGTGTATATATGTAGATTCGATTTTTGCCTTGAGCTTTAATCTCAAGTTTAAAAAGTTAGGCTAGCATCCAACAGACAAGAATTTGATATTACTTTGTATATGGGGAACCAAATGCCCATATATACGCCAGGAAATCACACATTTGTTCAATTTATTTTTAAAACCCTTAAATAGGATTTACTCTGTTTCAGGTACCTGTCATAAAGTACTTCAGAACATTGTTAATCCTCATAATAACCCTATGGAGTTGGTACTATTACCACATTTCACAGATGGGAAAATTAAGGCACTAAGAAATTAACTCGTCCAAGATCATTTAGCTCCTGAATGTGAGAGCTGAAATTTGAACCCAGGTCATCTGGCTCTACAGTCCTATGCTCATAATTACTGCCCTTCTAAACTAATTGAATTGACCATCCCTCAACCTAAGGCTACTCTGTTCTGGTGAAAGTTCTTCTGGTTAAGGAAAGTGCCTTAGGGATTAGTTCTGGGTAAGTAATGTTCCATTACTTTTGATAGTTTTATCAAGAAACATCCATTAAGTGCTTTATTGCACAGGAATTGTACTAAATGTTTCTTGAGTTTAGATGGACTTAGAAGATAAAGAGTAATTGCCTATCTCGGATGTATTTATGTCAATTATCCACATAAAGCTTACCAAAAGATAAGGAAATACAAATTATTAATACGTGTCTATAGTGCTTTTAGAATTCATAATTCATTGCATTTGATCCTCACACCAACTCATTGGTTGGCCAGGCAAGTATTGGTAGTTTCATTTTACGGATGATGAAACACTGAAGTCCAAAAAGGTTAAGAGACTTTCCAGAAATCTCACAGATACCGAACAACAGGGTTTGCGCTGTAATCCAGGTCTCCTGACTCCAAATCCAGTGATCTATTCCCTCTATTAAGGCCCTTTCCTGCGATCTGAACTTTGTTGTTACCTTGGCAACAGTGTAGAACACTCAGTGCCTGAAAACCATGATGCTGCCTTTTCTGTGTGCCACAAACTTGAAAGTTTAGCTGAGGTCGCCTTAACCAGCACTACTTTTATCAAATTCCCTTCTGCACTGGCTTCATCTTAATGTTTGTCAAGTCTAGAGCCTTGTCACCAAGCTCATTTATGATGGGTTTCTTGGCAGATAGGTCAGGTGTACTGTCTTTTCTAGTCCTGCTGCAGTTATTCTGTATCTGTTAGTCCCAAATATGGAGCAAAAGCCTGACGGACACTAAATAGCAGCTCGGAATGAGGCTTTTTCCCATGCTTGGGCTTCACATTTCACTTCGGATGTAGTCATTTGCCTCTGAACGGCTCTTGTGAGGCAGCTCTTTGGCAAAGGTAAAAGGCCTTTGCCTTCTGTTGGTTTGAGGCAACAAACTGTGTAGAGTGGTTTTGATAGGGGATAGTCTTTTTTTTTTTTTTAAGATTTTATTTATTTATTTGACAGAGAGAGACAACGCGAGAGAAGGAACACAAGCAGGGGGAGTGGGAGAGGGAGAAGCAGGCTTCCTGCTGAGCAGGGAGCCCGATGCGGGGCTCCATCCCAGGACCCTGGGATCATGACCTGAGCCAAAGGCAGATGCTTAACGACTGAGACACCCAGGTGCCCCTGGATAGTCTTTATTTTAGAGGAAATAGTCATGACTCTGGGGCCCCCTTCTTATCCACCTATGAAGTTATGAAGAATCAGACAGATGTCTGATCAGATTCTAAGAAAACTTGGAATGCTAGGTCATTTAAGATTTTGTCAGCAGGTGGCACTTCTCTCCTTAGTCACTAAATACAATCTCTCCAATAAAAGAAATACTGTTTTTCTTTGCTGCTATTGAGTTCCTCAGAACTGGTTAGCCACCCGAACATTTCTCCTCAGTTCCTTTTTGCAGTGATTCAGTCTACAATATCTGTTTATGTATTTTAATTTGTTTATACTTTCCCCATAGATTTGAAATTGTTTATAGCATACAATATACAACAGCAAAATATGAGGAGGAGAATATGAACTGCAATAAAGAATATACAATTTGATTCTGAGTTGTGGGTAGCTGGAGCAAAAATACACACAAATGTGTACCATTACTTTGGGTGAATGGGCAGGGAGAGAGAATGACTTTTCTAGAACTTGAAATTAAAATGGAAGTTGTTACCTAGGGTTATTAGAGGCAAGTTTCTATGCCCTTCTCATCTCTCTAACTTAATTTATAATAAGTGACTCCTGATCTGTAAAAAACGAAGCAGTACTTTTACTGTCATGACGCTTCAAGGGTGCACAATTAGCGTTCCTCCACCTCTGGTCCTCAACGTTTCAAGATGCGGGCCTCCTCCATTCATTTATCCTACACATATTGAGCTCTGACGGTCTACGGGGTTTTGTCCTCTACTTTGGGAAGACAAGCATACCCTTTAGACTTGGGCGTACCAAATCAATTTATAAGATTTCCTTCAGAGAGAGCGCTTTCAATTAGTTGGAGAGAAAAGATCTACGTTCATACTCACGAATAACTAGAGGACTGTATCAGGCAATGTTACAATCAAATGCTAAATCTGTGCGATTGGTCTTCGTAGGATTCTAGGGTTGTTCTGCCTATTTAAAAATAAATGGGTAAATTTCATCTCGTTTCTAACAGAAAACAGTTTGAAATTGTGGATTCCCTCATCAATACCGTCTGTTAGAAGTGGCGTGGCCCTCAATAGCTGAGGCGGGCGGGGGTGTTGGGGGCTGCTGTGAGCAGAGGACGAAGAGAGCCCCTAAATATCCGTCCCGCAGCCCACGGGATGCTTGATGATGATTTACCTACCGAAGGACCAGCGTCTCGCCCCGTCCACTGTTGGCTGGGCACCGAAGTTGGGGGCCCTGCTCCCCGCGCCCGGGGAAGGTGGCGGCGGCGGGGCGGGCGGCTTTGTGGCGCGCGCGGGTTCCACCGCAGGCGGCGCGGAGGCGGGGCCGGGCAGAGGTGTCCGCCCCCCCCCCTCCCCCGCGTCCCCGGCACTCGCTCCGGGCAGCGGGCGCCGCGCATGGCCGGCTCCGCAAGGTCTGGCTTCCCTGTGCAAACGAATAGCCGTCTGGACGCTTTCCTGCGGAGGCAGTTTCCGCCCGAGGTCTACGACGCCATCCGCGCCTACGAGCCGTGCATCGTGGTGTCCGACTCGGAGAAGCACACCTTCAAGTACGTGGTGCTCAGCGATCGGCTCATCTACCTGACCGAGAACCCGCCCAAGTCCATACGGCGAGCCGTGGCGCTGCGGGACGTCGTGGCCCTTGACCTGGTGAGGAGCGCGGGCGGACAGGCGGGCTCGCGAGATATACCTTCGTGGGTCCCCCAATTCCAACCCTCCGCATGCGGGAAGAGGGAGGAGGCGGCAGACCTTCCCCATCCCTCCCTGGACTCCCGTACTTTCAACTTACTTCAGGACTAGAAGCCACAGGAAACTGGATTGCTGTGTGTACTCCGATTAAAGATGCCTTGCCCGTTCTCATCATGTGTACTGGTCATCCCTTGTCCCCCCCAAATAGGGCTACAGGTTTGAGAACGTAGCCCCCTACGAAAAGTATGCTTTAAAGTCGTTTTTTTCGTTCATTAAGCACTTAACCTGTTCCAGGCACTTGTTCTAGGCACTGAGGACGCAAAAATGAAATAGCGCCCCTTCCTAGAAGCTGCTGTGGGAGAGAAAAAGCCAAAACCAATGCAAATAAATGCAGTGTGCTAAGTACTATTATGCCTTGTTTACTTTTTTATCAACAGTGCTTAGAGCTTGTTAGGTGCTCAATATGAATAAGTGAGTGAATGAATGAATGAATGAATGAGATGTGCAGAGGACACCTGGCAATCTCAGGCAGGTCACTTGATCCAAACTGGGCTTCAAAACTTCTTGAAGAAGATACAGTTTGGCATAGACACGCCTTGTCCCAGTTTTTAGTGTGCTGCTACTGTATCCCTTTCCTCCAGGAATAGATTTACCTTATAAACCCAGCAACAGATTGGAAGCAGTCTCCTCTCCACTTACAGTTTTTTCCCCCTTGGCTCCCTTTGTCTGAGTTGCTCTCCACGTGTGTTCCTTTTTCCACTAGGGACAGATGTCTAGCCTCATCCCCCGTCTCCCCCGCCCCTCCCCCCAGTCTCTGCATCTCCCAAAGGAGAAGTGGACAAGACTTGGTGGGGCTATTTTGCCCAAAGAAGCATAGCTTCTTTGGAACACATCTGTAAGAAAATGATACAATTTAGTGAAAAAAGTGCTTTTATTTTTTCTCCCTAAAATACCTCTGTCAGGGCGCCTGGGTGGCTCAGTTGGTTAAGCGACTGCCTTCGGCTCAGGTCATGATCCTGGAGTCCCAGGATGGAGTCCCACATCGGGCTCCCTGCTCAGCAGGGAGTCTGCTTCTACCTCTGACCCTCTTCTCTCTCGTGCTCTCTATCTCTCATTCTCTCTCTCAAATAAATAAATAAAAATCTTAAAAAAAATACCTCTGTCAGTTAATACCACTACACAAATTTATTTGTGGGTTTTTTTTTGTTTGTTTTATGTTTTTTGTTTTAGAGTAAAAGTTGGAAGCAAACTGCCTTTTTCCTATTTTTCCTCACTATTTCCTCACTATTTTCATTCTCTTGAAATAAAATTTAAAACAGTTAATTTCCTTTATCAAATGCTTTTAAAACATCACATGCTTAGCTTTTTCTACTGTCTGCGGTGTAAACATTTATTGTTTTGACAAAATGTAATGATTTTACGATATTGTTACTCTCCTCGACAAGACACAGTATATTTATTCCAATGGTTGTAATATATCTTTCTTTTTGAGCTGTCAGAATCTCCAAAAGTACGTAAAGTTTCCTAGGCCTTCAAGCCAAAAATCCTCCCCAAAGGCGTACCAATTCATTTGGACATCTTTATATACAAAATTTACCTTTCGGGCATATAGAAGACTGTGTAAAGGTGCTGAACAAATCTAGGATTTCAGCACTGTTGATAGATTAAATGTCCATCTTGCACAATATAGTTGTGGCAGGCAGAATAATGGCCCCCAAAAGATATCCCTGGAAACTGTGAATATGTTACATTACACGGCAAAGAGGAATTAAAGTTGCAGATGCAACTGAGATTGCTTGCTAATCAGCTGATTTTAAAACAGGGAGATTAAAAAAAAAAAACACCAAAGTGTCCAAATAAAGAAACCCAAAAAAAGAAAAGAAAGAAGCCAAAATAAGTAAAATAGGGAGATTATTTTGGATTATCTGGGTGGGCCCAATGTAATCACAAAATCCTCCAAAGTGAAAAGGGAGGCAGAGTGCTGCAGCACAAGAGACTTAGTTCTGAAGGTGGAAGGGGCCAGAAGCCAAGGAATGTGGACAGCCTCTAGAAGCTGGAAAAGGCAAGAAAACAGGTTTTCTCCTAGAGCCTCCAGAAGGAATGCATTCCTCCTGACACCTTGATTTTAGCCCAGTGAGACCCATTTTGGATTTCTGACCTCCAGAACTGTAAGAGAATAAATTTGTGTTGTTTAATGCCACAGATTATGTGGTAATATGTTACAACAGCAGATGAATAGAAATGTTTCCTATTAATGTTTGTTTATCAAGGGAGAGAGCGAGAGCGAGAGTGAGCACGCGTGCAGGGAGTGGGAGGGTGGGGAGGGACAGAGGGAGAAGGAGAGAGAGAATCTTAAGGAGGCTTCATGCCCAGCAAGGAGCCCAACTCGGGTCTCAATCTCACAACCCTGAGACCGTGACCTGAGCTGGAACCAAGAGTCTGATGCTTAACCGACTGAGCCCCTCAGGCATCCCAATGATTACCCATTTTCAACAACATTAATAGGATGGGGTGCCTGGGTGGCTCAGTCGGTTGAGCATCAGACTCTTGATTTCGGCTCAGGTCATGATCTCAGGGCTGTGAGACTGAGACCTGAGCTGGGCTCCCTACTCAGTAGATAGTCTGCTTGAGATTCTTTCTCTCTGCCCCTTCCCCCCCCCCAATAATTAAAGAAATCTTTAAAAAATTGGTAATCATTTTTTAAAAATATTGTTTCAGTGAGAAATAAATATAATCAGACTGAGTACAAATGCCTTAACAATCTCTTTTTCTGAGGTTTTATAAAATAATTCTCTGCGGAGAATTTTCCTGATTTCTGGGTTATATGTCATATAGTCACTTATCCTTGCTAACTCAGTCACTTCAATTACATGATTTCAGTGCCAGGCAGCTTTGTTTTTTTAGAACCGGTTCCTCCTTCCTTGAAAGATAAACTGTTTACTCTCCTTTTTTTTAGGGTGCTGCCCTCTTTCTAAGGTCAACTCTTTAGACATCCTTTTCCATTCTCAAAGGTTTTCTCATTTTACTGTACACGTCTGTCTTGTTATTTAACTTTCAGCCGGTTCAGGTTCCCATCCTGCTTTTGTTCTAGCTGTCACAATAATAAAGTCCCTAAGCAAACCAGTCCTTTATACCTCTGGGCTCTAGCCCTCCCGGTTCCATGTTCGACCAGATTCCTTATTTATTTCGAGACACGTTTTGCAGTTACACTTCAGAATATAATTTGCAAATATACAGATAAAATTCCATTCTCTCCCCTAAGGAAAAAAAATGAAGGTAACAGCAACAAAAAAATTAGGCCAGATCTTGCATTGAATAAAAATGAGATTTCCCTTCCAGCAAAGATGAGCTTAAAGTGCACTGGGAGATCTCTGTGTTTGATCTGGTTCATCTCCTAAAAGAAAGGTTGCTAAGGTTTCTAAGGTTGCTTGGTTGCTTGGGCAGAGCTTTTATAAAAAGGCTGACATTTTCTTTAACAGTTACTTTTGAAAGAATTCTGCTCTTGTTGTGGGCATCAAAACATTTCTTTAAACTCTTCTAAGATTAAACATATTTTTTAAGTGTGAGAAGCAACTATCCAGAAGCGAATTTCCTAGGAATTCACTCTCCTTCAATGCCATCCCATCATCTACAGAGAAAAACAAAGCTGTCAAATCCAGCAGCCTTCACCTCTTAGCCTCTTGCTGGGCTTTGTCATTGTCTTTTCACCGCTCCCCCCAGTGAGTATGGGCTCTCCAGCCATCCCAGGCTCCATGCGGCTTCCTGAACTGGCAACCAATGCACCTTTTACAGCCTGGCCTGTTGCTCGTGGTGAACATGTCCTCCTCCTTCAAGGCTGTTCAGATCCTCATATTTATAATCCTCTCTTCCTCTCTCTCCTCTTAAAACATGTCAAAACAGGGGAGCCTGGATAGCTCAGTCAGGAGAACACGTCACTCTTGATCTCCGGGTTGTGAGTTTGAACCCCACGATAGGCGCAGGGTTTACTTAAAAAAAAAAAAAAAAGTAAAAACATCTTGGCTTGAACAGAAACAGGTCACAGGCTGTGTGTTGAAGGGGCTGCAAGAGTTTGCCACCTGATCCCCACTTTCCTCACTGCTGTATGCAGAGCTGACACGTTTCTAGGCTAAGCCCATCATTCTTTTTTTTTTTTAAATTTTTTTTTTTTCTTTGAGACACAGAGATACAGAGAGACAGAGACAGAGAGAGAGAGAGAGAGAGAGCACAAGCAGGGGGAGAGGCAGAGGGAGAGGGAGAAGCAGGCTCTCCGCCGAGCCAGGAGCCCGACGTGGGGCTCGATCCCAGGACCCTGGGACCATGACCCGAGCCCAAGGCAGATGCTTAACCATCTGAACCACCCAGATGCCCCTAAGCCCATCATTCTTTCTCTGAGTTTTTTCTTGGCTAGACCATGAGGCAGGACTTTCGGTCTGTTTTGTTCATTGCTGTATCCCTGGTTCCTAGAACACTGCCTGGCACAGATGAGATGGTCAATAACTATCTGTTAAATACTCAACATAAGCCATTTCTTCTATTTCTAAATTTATTATCTGCAATATACATCGGACATTTAATAATACATAATAATACATAATATATTTTCATTCAGTTTTTGCTCTCTACCTGTGTAGACTTGGTCCAGTTATTTACCTTCTAGTCTGTGCCTTCATTCCTCATTTTGTAAGATGGAGATAAGAGCACCTTCCTTAGAGTTTTGGGGAGGATTAAATTCATTAATAATTGTAACACACTTAAAACAGTACTTGGAACATGGTAAGAGCTACATACATGTTATTATTGATAACCTTTATTCACACATATTAAGTCTATTAAGGTTCACTATGAATCTGTAATATAGATATTATCTTCCCTTTTCTTATCAGGGCACTTGAATTTAGGAGATTTAGTAAATTTGGAAAGAAAATAACTTTTGAGCACTGATTATATACTAGGTGTTTTAAATACATTATCTCATTTATTCTTCTTGAAAATCGCCCAGTAGGTTTGTCAAGTTTAATATGTCCAAAAACAGAATTCCTGATCTTCACCCCCAAATCTGTTCCTTTTCCTTAGCTTTCCTTATTTTAGGAAATAACATCATCTTCCATCAGCCTTAATTTTCTCACTCCCCACATCCAACAATCAGTGTACCCCTTTGATTTGTGTAGAGGAGGAAAAAGTTTCCCTTGACCCTCTCAGGGTCCCTGGCTGGGTCTGGAAATGAAACTGACAAAGACAGATTAACAGGGAAAAAAGCCTACAAATTTATTTAATATAAATTTTACATGACATGAAAGCCTTTATAAGGAAATGAAGACTTGAAGAAACAGGTAAATCTCTGTGTTTAATATTAGGTTTCATGAAGAATAGTCATGGAAAAAATGGGATAGTACAAAAAAGGGGGTATGACTGAGGATAATAAACTAGGGAAAACTAGCAAGGGCTGTTTGTTTGGGTTCCTCTTACTGTCCTTGTCTTGGGTATAGGGAGGGCACCTCTCCCATGGGTGTCTTAGGACCTGCTTCAAGGGAACAGGCTGGAGAACAGTCAAGAGTTTCCTGCATCTGCTGTTTTCTCAAATTCTTTCAGCTCAAAATATTCAGTATACCAAGGTGCTATATTTTGGGGGAGTGTGTTCTGAACCTCGTCACTCCTCATCCAAAATATATCCAGCCATGATCTTTCTTACTCCTTTTATTTATGTCACTTATTCAATCCCTTATCTAGACTATTGAAATTGCCTCTAAACTTATTCCTCCATCAAGCAGTTGGGATGATCTTTTTGAACATAAATTGTAAATTAAGTTATATCACTCTTCTGTATCAAAATCTCCATTAGCTTCCAAATTCCTTATTGCCTATTAGAGCCTCCATGAAAACCCCTATATCTCTGACTTCTCTCCCACTCTTCCCGGAGCTCTTTATGCTCTTCTTTCCTGCCTCAGGGCCCTTGTACTTGCCATCCTATCTGGAACACTCTTCCTCCAGATCTTCAGAGGGCTGATTCCTTCTAATCAGTCATGTTTCCAAATTCAGCACCACCTCCACAGGGATGCCTCATATGACTCCCAATCTAAAGTACCATTCCTGTGTCACACTCATCACATCTGTTGGCTTTGAAGCACTTATTGCTATCGGCATTATAAGATTGATCTGTTTAATGACTTATTATTGTGTATCTCTCATAGTAAATGTAAGCTCCATGAGATCATGTCTGTCTTTACATCCCTGGGTGACTGTGCATCATAATGCCTGACACATAGTAGATGGTCAATAACTAGTTGTCAATCGGAAGAATGAATAAACGGATGTTCAGATACATCATATAGTTTACCTCTCAGAGGGAGAGATCCTCTTTCCTTACTCCAAGTGTTGAGGGACCCTAGAGACTTGGCACTTCATCACATAGCAGTGGGAAACCAGAGTAAATTCTCATCTAATGTTCAGGGTCAGTATTTTTCATGCTTCTTTTGTCCTTGTATGAGATGATCCCTGTGTTGTTGACCTGATTCCTGCATTTTGGTAGTGAGAGTTAGGTGAGATGAGACTGTATTATGCATGCTTCTTTTCTTCTCTAGCATGTTTTTTTCTATTTTGGTTCATTGGCAGCCTTTCAAAACTCTCACTGTGGAAGGAAGAAAGAGGTGGTAATCTCTTATCCATCGTTTTGGTTTCTTTTTTTAAATCTTTATTTTATTTTATTTTATTTTATTTATATGTCAGAGAGAGAGAGAGAGAGAGCATGAGCAGGGGGAGGGGCAGGCAGAGGGAGAAGCAGACTCCCTGCTGAGCAGGGAGCCTGATGCGGGGCTCCAGCCCAGGGCGCTGGGTTCATGACCAGAGCCAAAGGCAGACGCTTAACCGACTGAGCCATCCAGATGCCCCAGTCATTTTGGATTCTTAATAGTTTGTTTGCATAGAATAGTTTGGATATTGTATTCGAGTTCTGAGAGACTCCATGAGGGCGTGCATTTTGTCAGTTTGATTCACTAATGTATCCCGTGCCCGGAATGATAGTGTACTGGTCAAGATAGCCTAGGTTAAGCTGCACTAAAAAACAACCCCAAAGTCTTACTGCTTTAACACAACATAAAGTCTGGCTCATTCAAGTTACTGGTCCATTGTAGATTAGCAAGAGGCTCTGTTCATCTTAGTCACAAGATACATGATACTTAATTACACATCTTAGTATCAGGGGCACCATCTCAGCACATGCTTGTTTAATCACCACACAGAGGGAAATTAACCTGGCAAATTATGTACTGATTTTAAGTGGGCTCCACACACAGCAGAGCCCAACGTGGGGCTTGAATTCATGACCCTGAGATCAAGACCTGAGCTGAGATTGAGTCAGACACTTAACCACACTTAAGTGACTAAGCCACCCAGGTGCCCTGATTATGTACTGATTTTTAAGGTTCTACGTGGAAGTGACACATGTCACTTCTCACATTTCATTGGCCAGAGTCAGGCATATGGCCCATGACTAATTTAAAGGGGGGAAGAAAAGGGGCTCCTGGGTGGCTCAGTCAGTTAAGCAACTGCCTTCCCCTCAGATCATGATCCCAGGGTCCTGAGATCAAGCCCCGTGTTGGGCTCCCCATTCAGCAGGGAGCCTGCTTCTCCCTCTCCCCTGGCCCACTCCCCCTCTCTCCTGCCTCTCTCTCAAATAAATAAATCTTAAAAAAAAGGGACGCATGGGTGGCTCAGTCGGTTAAGTGTCTGCCTTCGGCTCAGGTCATGATCCCAGGGTCCTGGGATCGAGCCCGACATCAGGCTCCCTGCTCGGCGGGAAGCCTGCTTCTCCCTCTCCCTCTGCCCTTCCCCTTGCTTGTGCTCACTCTCTCTCTCAAATAAATAAATAAATAAATAAAATCTTTAAAAAAATAAAAATAAAATAAATTTAAAAAAGGGGGGAATGTGATCCTACTATATATGCATCCCACGTGTCTGCAAGAGAGAATAGGAATATTTGTGAACAGCTCTAATGTCTACCTCAAATTATTGGGTGCTTACTATTTGCCACTCAGCCTCTGTTCTAAGTGCTTAACTTGGAACAACTTCTTTATCTTTACAACAACCCCAGGTAATACTGTTAGCTCAGCTAACGGATAAAAAACCTGAAGTACAGAGAACTTAAGCAACTTGCCAAAGGTCACCCCCTACATGGCAGAACCAGAATTTGAACCCTAGTAGTTTGACTCCAGAGTGAATGCTTTGACTTTCTAGGTATAGTTGCATCAGTCATAGCAGGTCATCAATTAAAAAAAAAAAGTTTTCATTGACTGACTATCCAGAAGACTCTAAGCTTTTTGAAAACAGAAACTCCATCTTACATTTTGCATGTTTCAATTTTGCACTTTGGCAGTAGGAACTCTAAAATATCCATGATTTATTGAATTAGATAAATTAGAAACTAGATAATCAATTGTTAAAAGCTTAGGGTGCTTTTATTCTCTGAAATTAAAGCTGATAGAAAAAAAATCTGAACCAAGACTATGAAACCAAGACCAAGGGATAGGATAAATACAGAATTGTTCACAAAATACAGAAAACAGGGAGGTGCCTGGGTGGCTCAGTCGGTTAGGCCTCTGACTTGATTTCAGCTCAGGTCATGATCTCAGGGTCCTGGGATGGAGCCTTGCATCAGGCTTCCTGCTCAGTGGGAAGTCTGCTTCTCCCTCTCCTTCTGCCCCTCCCCTGCCCATTCTCTCTCTCTCTCTCTCTCAAATACATAAAAAATCTTTAAAAAATTAGAAAACAAGAAATAAGGAGTGTCAACTATACTTCAATTAAAAAACAAAAAATAAGCGATATCTCTTTACATTTTAAAAGTAGTATTTTGATAAAAGTAAGAGAAATCAGTACCAGTTGCCAATATAAATATGTCAAAAATGATGTAGATAACATTCATGAGTGATACATTATTCTTAGAGGTAGTCAAAGAACTTAAAGATATTTTCAGATAAAGCCTTATTCATTTGAGATGACAAAAAAGAGCATTCTCTTCTCTCCCCAAAAGCCCCTTGCTGCCAGCATCAGAGACAAATATCATGCTGAGTAGGCCATGAATCTGGCTGAGTATTGCATTACTGAGGTTCTTATGAACAATCAAAGGTCATTAATTGTAATGGATATCTATTGGGTATATACTATGAGCTAGCCTTGTGTCACATACTTTAGATCTCATGTAATCTTATTAAGTCTATAAGGAAGGTGATACTGTCTTTTTTTTTTTTTTTTTTTTACAGATAACAAAACTGAGGCAGAAAAAGGGGAAATACTTGCACAAGGTCATATTCAGAAAACATCTGAGCTGGACTATAAACTCAGGTTTTTGACCTTACAGCCAGCATTCTTTAACCATTATGCACATACTAACAACTGATCTACAAATTCCTGGTTTCCAAATTCCAAACTCCAAGTTTCTTTAGATGTTTTTAGGTTTTGCAATAGAGACAACATGGTTACCTCACAGTATGCAGATTACATGGTTCCTGAGTGTTGGCTGTCAGGAAGGAAAGAATGACATTTTATTTATTTATTTAATTTATTTATTTGACAGAGAGAGCCACAGTGAGAGAGGGAACACAAGCAGGGGGAGTGGGAGAGGGAGAAGCAGGCTTCCCGTGGAACAGGGAGCCCAATGCGGGGCTCGATCCCAGGACTCTGGGATCATGACCTGAGCCGAAGGCAGACGCTTAACGACTGAGCCATCCAGGCGCCCCAAGAATGACATTTTAAATAAAACACCTTTTTCATTCCCCATACCACCTCTCTGTACTCAAGGTTGTTGTCCTGCAGAGCTCAGACTGGTGTCATTGCTGTTTCTGATGCTGTTCAAGGACAGGTTTGGTTGGAAAGAGGCAGATGGGATGGAGCATCCTTTTCACAGGGCCAAGCCTTGAAAGCTTCTTTTCTTTTAGTCTTAGCTGTGGGTCTTGTCCCAGAGGCAACGATTTTTCAAGCCTAACACTGAAATAGTCTAGGGAGTCTCCAGTATTATGGTAGTGTTCAATTCTCCAAACTGGCAATTCTTATTGGAATATGTGTGTGGATCATTCTTGCCAGCAATATTCACAGGTTCCAAAAAAAGCTCATCTACTCAGACTTCCCTAGGGATTAGTACACTAAAGCCCAGGTAGAGTATAATGGGGAAAAAAAAACCACCTGGTGGAGGCTACAATGAGTTTTTAAATTATAACAGTGGAAGGATTTGCCAAATGCTAAATGTAAAAATAGCTTCTATTTAGGAATAAGCTTATGTACAGTGTGACATAGATAATTGCTAATGTGGTTTAGTTTGAGGGAAATCCATTCAAGAGATCTCCATGTATTGATTAGCTGTCTCATCAGTAGTTTGAATCCTCTGGATTTACCACCAGTCCTCCTTCAGATTTGCTCTGAAAAACTCTTGGAATAGGCAATTCATTAAACTGAAATCTGAGAGTGGGGCGCCTGGGTGGCTCAGTCGTTGGGCGTCTGCCTTCGGCTCAGGGTCCTGGGATCGAGCCCCGCATCGGGCTCCTTGCTCAGCGGGAAGCCTGCTTCTCCATCTCCCACTCCCCCTGCTTGTGCTCTCTCTCTCGCTGTGTCTCTCTCTGTCAAATAAATAAATAAAATCTTTAAAAAAATTGAAATCTGAGGGAACTAATTTATTACTTGCTTTCCTCTCTTTGTTGGACACTGGAGAGTGAGAGCTTGCTATCAGAGAGGAAGTTAGGTCCAGAAAGAACCATGGAAGTTGAAAGATACCTCATGATTTAGCTCTTTTGGGGCCTTACTTCTACTACCTAATGTCCCGTTAAGTAAAGTGATCTCCAAACTGTGGCCCAGTATATGATGTAGGCCTTCATTTTATCCCTTTCAACTTTTCCTCTGGTTTATGTTTTTCTTCTTTCTACACTGTACAGTTCTACTGAATGAAGGTTAGATTTTATATGTTAAATTTCTAACAATGTTTTGAATTACCAGGGACTACAAATATATAAGTGAATAAAAAATGGTTACCTGCTTTTGAGTAACTCATAATTTAGAGAGGAAGGCAGGCAGATGGGAAAGAAGAAAGACAGTTATAAGCAGTTATAAGCAGATAATTATAATGAAATGTGAGAATAGATATAATAAACAGAATATTGTGGGAACCCAGAAAAGAAAGTGATATACTTTTATTTTGGTGGAGGAGGGGGTGCTGGGGAAAGAAGGGTAACACATAAAGGTTCACCAAAAAAGTAACCTGAGCTTGGTCTTGAAGGAAGAACAGAAGTTTCTAAGCAGAATATAGGGCAAGTGTATTCCAAAAGGAGAGAATAGCATGTGCTTGATCAGCTTTCTATAATATAATTAAACCCAAATCAGTGGAACTAAGTAGAGCCTGGTTTTAGTGAAAACCACATAGCTTTTCTGTCTCTAGCTGTCTTTCACAAGTAGTTTGTTCAAACTGGGATCCAATCAAGAAGCATACATTGCATTTGGTTGCCATCTCTCTTTTGCCAACTTTTTAGGGAAAATTTCTTTCTTTCTTTTTTTTTAAAGATTTTATTTTTGGGGTGTCTGGGTGGCTCAGATGGTTAAGTGTCTGCCTTTGGCTCAGGTCATGATCCCAGGGTCCTGGGATCGAGCCCCGCATTGGGCTCCCTGCTCCACGGGAAGCCTGCTTCTCCCTCTCCCTCTACTGTTCCCCCTGCTTGTGCTCTCTTGCTCTCTCTGTCAAATAAATAAATGAAATCTTAAAAAAAAAAAGATTTTATTTTTAAGTAATGTCTACACTCAATGTGGGGCTCGAACTCACAAACCCAAGATCAAGATCTGCGTGCTCTACCCACTGAGACAGTCAGGTGCCCCGCTAGTAAAATATTTTTAGATTGAGTCTTATTTTGTCTCTTGGTACTATCACCATTTCAGCTCTCTTTTGGTTACTGTCTGCATGGTATGTTTTTTCTATTCCTTTACTTTTAACCTGTGTTTTTGAACCTAAAGTGGGTCTCTTGTAGTAGTACAAAGTGAGGAATCAGTTAAATCATATTTCTAAAATCCTTTTAATTTCTGACTTTAATTGGAGTGTTTAATCCATTTACAGTATTATAATTACTGATAAGGTAGAGTTTACATGTGTCATATTGCTCTTTATTTTCATATGTCCTTTCCCCCCCTCTTCCCCCATTACTGCCTTCCTTTGTGTCAAACAGGTACTTTCTAGTATACACTTTGAATTCTCTCATGATTTCTTTTACTATGTGTTTTGGAGTTTTTAAATTAATGTTTGTCCTGGGGATTACAATTAACACTCTACTTTGGAACAATCTAGTTCAGATTATTACCAACTTAATTTCAATAGTATATAAAAATATGGGCGCCTGGGTGGCTCAGTTGGTTAAGCGACTGCCTTCGGCTCAGGTCATGATCTTGGAGTCCCGGGATCGAGTCCCACATCGGGCTTCCTGCTCAGCGGGGAGTCTGCTTCTCCCTCTGACCCTCTTCCCTCTCGTGCTTTCTATCTGTCATTCTTTCTCTAATAAATAAATAAAATCTTTGAAAAAATAGTATATAAAAATATGTCTGTTCCCTCCCTGCTCCTTTGCGCTGTTATTATCATACACATTACAGTTTCTACATTATGTACCCATCAACACAGATTTATAAATTATAGCTTTATGCAAGTATCTTTTGAACTAAATAGGAGAAAAAGGAGTTACACACAAAAAATACATTGAACTGTCTTTTATTTTTACCTGTGTAGTTATCTTTATCAGTGCTCTTTATTTCTCCATGTGGGCGTAAGTTACTGTCTAGTGTCCTTTCATTTCAGCTCAAAGAATTCCATTTAGTATTTCTTGTAGGTCTGATAGTACTAATACCCTTTACAAAGTACAGATTCTTTGGGATATAGATACTGAATTCTTCATAAGGAATGCTCTTTTTTTTTTTTTTAAAGATTTATTTATTTATTTGAGGCAGACAGAAAGAGATCACAAGCAGGGAGGAGGATCAGAGGGAGAGGGAGAGGCAGACTCCTCGCCGACCAGAGAGCCCGAAATGGGGCTCAATCCCAGGTCCCGGGATCATGACCTGAGCCAAAGGCAGACGCTTAACCGACTGAGCCACCTAGGTGCCCCCATACGGAATGTTCTTAACAAAATGCATAGGTAGACTACATATTTACATACATATACTCTCCTATAAAACAGGACTCTGAAAATGCTCTTCGGCTGCATCTTTGCAAAGCAGCCCATCTGATTCTTCCTAATCATGTAAATATACTTCCTGAAATATAGTTTTTGGCAAAGTTAAGTTTTACTTTTTTTTAGATTAAAAAACTTTTTTTTTTTTTTTTTTGTAATCTCTATACCCAACATGGGACTGGAACTCATGGCCCTGAGATCAAGAGTTGCATGTTCTGGGCACCTGGGTGGCTCAGTCGGTTTAAGCGACTGCCTTTGGCTCAGGTCATGATCCTGGAGTCCCGGGATCGAGTCCCACATCAGGCAGGGAGTCTGCTTCTACCTCTGACCCTCTTCCCTCTCGTGCTCTCTATCTCTCATTCTCTCTCTCAAATAAATAAATAAAATCTTTAAAAAAAAAGAGTTGCATGTTCTTCTGACGGAGCCAGTCAATATTAAGTTTTAATATTGTAAAGTTATAATATAGCTTTGTATTTAAAAATATATATATTGGTGTGCCAGGGTGGCTCAGTCAGTTAAGGGTCTGCCTTTGGCTCAGGTCATGATCCCAGGGTCCTAGGATTGAGCCCTGAGTTGGGCTCCCTGCTCAGTGGGGCATCTGCTTCTCCCTCTCCCTCTCCTCAGCCCCTCCCCTCAACTCATGCTTGCTCTCTTTCTCAAATAAGTAAATAAATAAATCTTAAAAAAAATATATGTTTATATATATACATATATATATATATATATTCTGAAAGAGACCTTAAACTGATTCTATATTCTACAAGTGAGGAAATCAAAGCCAAAAGAGCTTAAGTAACTTGACCAAAGTCACACTGATAGTTAACAGGGAAAGCCACATTCAAAATCAGATTTCCTGACTATTAATTCATATTGTTTCTCCAACATTCCAAATTTGTCAGGATGTTGACTATGATTATCCAGTTTGGTCATGATATACTTAACAATCAGGGCACAAAATAACCAGTTGTTCCATAAGAATTTAATTAGAATAATTTATACTATAGATTGCTGTCTGCCTGATGGCTTTCCTTTAGGACACTTTAGTACCTTCGACTCAGAAATCTGGCTTTTAAGTGATTTTAATCCTGATCTTTGTACATTATTTTATGATAAATTCATTTTTTTAGGCTTTCTTAGTCTGAGATTCTCTTTCATGTTTTAATCCTTCTTTGACGTCAGGCTTTTGGTAGGAACTCTATAGGTGGACAATTCACTAGAATGCATGAAAAATGAGAGCCACCTGAGCAAAATGGGTCAATTCAGTAATTAGGAAATTTGGAATTTTTGAGGGTTGTGGGACATTTGTTATGATAGGAATCATGTTTGTATAGTAGAACCTTCTCCTTAATGTCTCACAGTGAGAACACAAAAATCCACCTCATGGTAATATTGTCTTATCTCACAATAGACACAATTTTATTTTTTGACCCATGGTATAGTTAGTTTCTTGATATATGTATGTTTCATACTTTGTGTGTCATTTTGTATAAGTTAAGAACACAGGCTTCATTTTGAATCCGGTCACATATTAGCAGTGGAACCTCGAGTAAGTCCCTTAACTCTCTGAGCCTCAAGTTCCTTGAATTCCTTGTAAACAGGAATAATTTTACTGATATACGGGGTTGTCTGAGGATTCAGTGAGATAATATGTATAAAGCTCTTAAAGGAACACATAGTAAGTGCTCAATAAATGTTAGCTTTTATTTTGTTCTATGTGACACTGTTTGAGCATTCAATTCTTCCTCTTCCGCACCTTCACTCTGTAGAGGATCTGGCCACAAGGATCAGAATCCTTGTGAATCCTTTGAAGAGGAGGAATGGGAAGGTGGGCTGGCCCCCTCTGACTCTTAGCCTGGGGAAAGGGCAAAACTGCAGTGTCCAAAGGAGGCAGAACCAGTAGTCTAAGCAGCCAATGACCTTATGCCCGCGTCAGATTGTCCTACTATGTAGGGGGCCCCCAAGACTACCCTCATGCTTGATGATTCACTAGAAGGACTCACAGGATTCAAGTGGTTGATTATAATGAGACAATACAGATTATATTCAACAAAGGGAAAAGGTGCATGAGATAAAATCCAGGAGAACCTAAGTGCACACTTCCAAGAGTCCTCTCCTGGTGAGTATCTTGGGTGTACTTAATTTCCCCAGCAACGTGTTACAACATATGCAAAGTATTACCAAGTTCATCTGAGCCTTGGTGTCCAGAGTTTGTATTGGAGACAGTCATGAATGCATAGGAGCCTACATAACTGACCTCCGCTACTCAGACTCCAGCCCCCCTTCCACCTCCTTTCCCTCACCCGCAGAAAAACATGACATTGTCAGAATAAATTTATCTGTTCAAACTGGTAGAGCAAGGCCCAAGGTCTCCAACATACACACTCGTATCAGGCTGTCAGAATATTCCAAGGCTCATTGCTTATCTCCTAAGATCAGGCAAGGACTAGTCCTGAAGATGGGCCTTTTTTTGGTGGCACAAGGTAGGAGTAACCCAGATCTTTTTCTGCACACCTACCTACCTTTTTAACTCCGTAGATTGAGAAAAGGTGCCCCTCGCTGGTCAGCCAGTATGGTTTTGGTGTTTTTTTTTAAGATTTTTCCCCAAGGCCCAAAATTTACAGTTGGTGTACAACATGGCTCCAAACTACCAGTAAGGTGGGTTATATAGTAGACACCTTTCTCAGAGGCAGGGAAAGTCAGGTCAGGCATTAGAAAGTGCTACAACTTATGAATGGTCTTAGAGTTTTTATAATATTGCCTGGGAAGAAGAACTTAGGAGGCCATCTGCAAATAACTCTAACTTGCCAGCCTCAGTTTCCATTGAGAAAAGACAAGCTAAAGGTACCATTTATATTAGTATTGAAGTATAAGTACAGCACTGGGTCAATAGTAATTTCATGTAATTATATTTAAAAGAGGTGGTTTATCAAATATATGTAAATAGTTTGATTTAATCGTTATGACAGCAAGCATAGAAAAAAAATCTGTCCTGTGTCCTGATTTGGAGTTCTAAAATTATTTTCATGTGGATATTCAGATATTACCTGTGCTAGAAGGTGTCTGGGTAAAAGCACTTCTTTCAACATATGTCCTAAAAACATAAATTCAATGCTATATGACACAATGAACAAACTTATTTCCAAATTAAATAAGCTAAATATTCATTTACAAAATAAAATTTAACTCATGTTATTTAGCTTATTTTAAGCTATTTAAAAAAACTTAAGCTCATTTAAAATAAGCTACTAAAGGGGAGCCTGGGTAGCTCAATCAGTTGAGCATCTGCCTTCGGCTCAGGTCATGATCCCAGGGTCCTGGGATCAGCCCCGTATGGGGCTCCTTGCTCAGCAGGGAGCTGCTTCTCCCTCTCCCTTTGCCTGCCGCTCCCCCTGCTTGTGCTCATTCTCTGTCAAATAAATAAATAAAATCTTTTAATAAAAAAAGTAAGCTACAAAGCTTATTTTAAGACATAAAGTTAGAACATTTTAATTTTTTTTTTTTGAAGTAAACTTTACCCCCAGGGTGCTTGGGTGACTCAGTCGGTCAAGTGTCTGACTCTTGATTTCGGCTCAGGTTGTGATCTCTGGGTTATGGGATTGGCCTGCATTGGGTTCCATGCTCAGCAGGGATTCTGCTTGGGATTCTCTCTCCTTCTCCCTCTGCCCCTCTCCCCCCTCTAAAATAAAATAAATAAATGGGTAAATCTTAAAAAAAAAAAAAAAAGTAGGGTGCCTGGGTGGCTCAGTGGGTTAAGTGTCTGCCTTTGGTTCAGGTCATGATCTCTGGGTCCTGAGATTGAGCCCTGATTCAGGCTCTCTGCTTGGTAAGGAGTCTACTTCTCCCTCTCCCTCTGCCCCCACTCATGTGCTTGTGTGCTCTCTCTCAGATAATAAATAAAATCTTAAAAAAAAATAGTAAACCCTACCCCCAACATGGGGCTTGAACTCACAGACCCTATCTGTCTGTCTGTCTGTCTGTCTGTCTATCTATCTATCTATCTATCTATCTATCTATCTATCTATCTATATCTTTTCATGCATTGGGGTTAAATGGAAACTGTGGCTTTTGAATTTCCTAATGATGTCTCTGGAGTAAAGGCAAAAATTTTCTTTTCAGATAACACCATGCCTAAAATAAATTGCTAGCATAGGATTGAGTTCAGCTGTGTCCCATTTAAGAACTTTCTTTTCTTCATTCAGGCACTGACAGCATATTGTTTGGACCAAGTCTCAAGTCTCCTTGCCTGACAGCGGAGAAGCTTCCCAGTCAGAAAACTTTTTACCTCCCATGGATGTGTAAATTAGCCTTGCCTAGCTCCTGGGTGGTCCTCTCATGCTTCACAAACAAGCTGTGGGCTTTACAAAAGATTTTTATTTTTAAAAATTTTTAAATGCAAAAAAGAGAGAGAAACCGCTTTCCTTAGTCTAACACTTTGTCCTTGTAATTCAAGTCCAAGTTGAATTAAATGTTTTTATAAGAGTTTGTTCTATCTACAATATTGTCATAGGCTTTGCAACTGAGATTATGACTGTTTGATGAACCAATAAGAGAATGGGGGAAGTGAAAAGTGATAGATCATTTTGGCCCTACTGCTTTTCATGGTTACTGTCCGTTTATCTGACCTCATCCACCCTTTTACAGACAACATATGTGTTTCCTTGGCTGTGTGGCTGTCATCAGGGTAATCATCTACCACCTCCCTTATAGTAACAGAGGCCTCACAGTGTGCATGGAAATGCCCTTTAAAAAGTCACATTGCTGTGGAGTGTCTGGATGGCTCAGTTAGTTAAGTGTCTGACTCTTGATCTCAGCTCAGGCCTTGATCTCAGGGTCATAAGATTGAGCCCCCAGTTGGGCTTCACGCTCAGCAGGGAGTCTGCCTGAGAGTCTCTCCCTCTGTTCCCCCTCCCCCAAATAAATATTTAAAAAAAGGAATCTCCTGATCAGCACTAGTCTGGTAGACCCATACAATCCCCTAAAGGAAAGTAACTCTGCAATAACTAACTTGCTTTTTGGCCAAGTGTAACTTCCTTGTTCCCACTCCCTTCTGCTTAAAAGTCTTTCATTTCGTATAACTCCTTGGAGCTCCTTCCTATCTGCTAGATTGGATGCTGCCTGATTTGAATAGATTTTTGCCCAAATAGACTCTTAAAAATTTTAATATGCCTCAGTTTATCTCTGAACAAATCTCACCACCCAGAGATAACCACAGTTAATCACACAACAAGAAAATTTGGTGTACAACATTCCAAATTGTATTCTATGCATTGATATATATGGAATCATATTCCACATATTGTTCTATAATCTGTTATTTTTACTTTACAGCATGTCATGGATCTCTTTCCATGTTAATAAATACAGAAAAAATTTATATGAATACTTTATATGAATGAATGCAACCACAGTGTATTTAAAGAAGGTATTATGTTCTTGAATGACAAAGCTAACCGAATTCGGTGATTATAGCAACTAAAAAAAGAGGTCTGGCTCTACTTCAGTCTCAAATAAAGGAATTAGCATAATTCGACTGAAACTCTGACATAATAATGAATCCAGCTGCTTGATTACTGTTTGGATTCCAGCCCTGGATTTTTTTTTTTCTTTTTTTTTAAACTTTATTTTAAGTAGGCTCCATGCCCAATTGTGGGGCTCAAATTCACGGCCCCAAAATCAAGAGTCATATGCTCTACCGACTAAGCCAGCCAGGCACCCCTCCAGTCCTGCTTTAAAAGAAAGACTTCTATTTCTCCTTGACAAAATTCCCACCTCTGACCACTAGCTAGGGCTGTGGTCTTAAACCTTAGTTGTTTTCATAAAACTGGTCATGGAAACCAACTGCCTTGTCTTGTAATTCTAGTTCCACCATTTACTAGTTTTGTAAACTGAACTCCCTCTGAACCTTAATTTTCTCATTGCAAAGCGGGGTTAATAATAACTACCTCATAGATGTGTTGCAAGTATTATATAAGATATTTGCCGTGTTCCATAAACTGTATAATTATTATGCAAATTATTATAGGTACTTTGTCTCCTCCCAAAACTGCTTATAAGCAATTTGAGGCAGAAATATTTACATATTTATTTACATTCATTCAGTCTCTACTTGTAGCATAAATTTTTTTTAAAGATTTTATTTATTTATTTGAGAGAGAGTGAACGAGAGAGAGAGAGAGAGAGAGCACAAGAGCACACGAATAGGGGCAGAGGGAGAGGGAGAAGCAGGCTCCCTGCTGAGCAGGGAGCCCGATGTGGGACTCCATCCCAAGACTCTGGGATCATGACCTGAGTTGAAGGCAGACACTTAACCGACTGTGCCACTCAGGCGTCCCACAAAAGGGTCTTCTATGAATCAGAGCATTGTAAAATAACCTTAAAGACAATGAAAGGCATAGATAACCTGCATAGGTGAGCTAAACTGTATCCCTACTAATCCCCCTTCCCCATTTCAAAGTCTTTCAGTTTTTCTGTCCCACCTCCACCATCATAATAATCTCAAAGATCACTCATTCAAAAAATAAGACTCTCTTTAGGGTTGACCTGATTATTTACATTATTTACGTATTTACATTTACATACATAGCAAGGATGTTAATTCACCATATAGGCCTCTTTAAAAATTCTTTGCAAGGACAACCCTGTTGGGACCTCTCTCACTCTTGAGAGCTTTTTCTGTATCTTCACTTAATAAACTTCTGTCACTTTACTCACTCTCTGTAGTCCGCAAGATTCATTCTTTGACTCCGTGAGACAAGAACCTAGCTCTCCCGCTTCGTTTTGGTGCGGAGACCCAGGATCACTTCCACCGAAGGGTGAATAAAAGCTGACTTCTTTTCTTTCCTGGGAGACATTGCTCCCTTAGGTGACCTCTTTTCACAAATGACAAAACCGGGCACCTGTCGGCCAGTTAAAGGTGAACAGTGCGGCCACTGGGCTTAAGTCTCAGGTGACAGGCTTCTGGACAAAGGTTTGGTCAATTCCCCTTCCTCGAAAGAAGGGTATGTTGGCCTAACTCTCCTCAGTTCTGCTTTCTGTTCATTGGCTTTTCTTAAATGGCTTTCTCCCACCTCAGGGACTTTGCCTAGAGTAGGCCCCTTTCAGTGTCCGGTGATCACTATGCCTGTTTAATCAGGGATTCATTTCAGGCAGAGTGTTGCCTATGTAGATACAAGGCTTTTTCATTTAAAGATGTCTGTCATGAGAACTTAGGTCAGGAGGAGAATCTTCTCCTCATTTTTGCTGCCTGCTAAGACATGTTTTTCTGTTAGGTACATCACGGCCAGGGATCAAAACCCAAGATATTGGCAAGCAGGATTAGAGCTATCTCTTTATATGATAAGTTGAAGGGAACCCAATGTTTCCTGGGCACTAAGGAGGGAATTACAGACCCCCAGCCAATACTTCGACTGGTTGCATTAGTGGCTGGGACTTAAATGGGTCATATAGTTGAAGCTTCCTTGTTCCAACAACAGAAATATGAAATTATGATGATGCTAAGCCTCATGGTCTGCACCCCTCAACAGGGTCTGCACTCCTCAACATGGACAGAAAAAGCACCCAGGGGTAAGACGTGAGAACATAATTGAATCAAAGTTTAAACTATTAACCTTGCTAAGTCTTTTTTTTTTTAAAGATTTATTTATTTGAGAGAGCGAGAATGAGAGAGAGAGAGTACATAAGAGGGGGGAGGGTCAGAGGGAGAAGCAGGCTCCCTGCTCGGCAAGGAGTCCGATGTAGGACTCGATCCCGGGACTCCAGGATCATGACCTGAGCCAAAGGCAGTCGCTTAACCAAATGAGCCACCCAGGCGCCCCCCTTGCTAAGCCTTTATGATTGGGCCAGATTTGGGGGGAGGGAAGAATCCAGAGGAGAAAAGGAGGATCAGGTGATGGACAGGTAAGGGTGGCTACTCCCACCAGCCTGAGCCCTCCTCAACCCAAGATGTTAGGCCACTCTTTCACCGTGGGTAGGAAACCATGGGACGCCTTGGTTCACAGGGGAGAGCTGATATGTAGGGATGCCTTCATAGTCACCTCTCTATAACAGGTACGGGGTAACTCCTACCAGGATCTCGAGATGGGAAACAAACCATTCTCCGCAGGGACTCCTCTGGATTGGGTACTGCAAATTTGGATAATTTCCCCTTGTAAAACTTTCCAGTGTTTTCCAAGGGTTAAACACGAAGGTTCTTCAAGGCAAGGTAAAATAAGGCATGACCTTCGTGGCAAGGCATGGTCTCTTCTGTTCCCAAGGACTCTCCCTTGGGATGCCATTTAACCCACTGGAAACAATTTGGATCGCAAATTTAGGAAAGGCCTGAGCTCCTGTAACACTCACTGCGTGGCCACAGTGGGATCTATTGGGTCTCTTCTGCAGGAAACAGGGTGAATAGACAGAGGCACCCTAGATCCATCCAGGCTTTCAGGGCTCTCAATAAGGACCCAGACCTAAGGGCCTCTTGCAGAACATGTTTGGTGGTAACCATACCAGTAAACTCCCTCCTAACATATTGCATTATTGTCTAAATAGGCCTCTTCCAAATAAACCCAGGGTGCTGGAAGAAACACAGACAAGCAGCTGCCGAAACTCCCTTTGTTTCGGGGAAATTCCCTGTCTGCTCCAGCCTGATATGGACTGCCTATTCCCACTTGTTGGTGGAAAAATGTGGCGTTTACTCATCTGTCCAAGTGGATGAGCTTTAGAACTGGGAACCCTTTTTCTGTTTTCTGGCAGCACTTTGCTTCTTCTGTCTGCCCCACCCCCTCCTGTTTCTGTACCTTGGGTGTGGCGTACATACAATTGTTCCCTTCAGATTTCCCCACCAGTGTCTCAGGTAAAATTGACACTGGGGAACAAACTGATTGACTTTTTAAAAGTAGACCCAAGTGGAACACAGCTTGGTATTTAAACTAAGTTAAGTTTGCTGGTTTAATTAAGATAGACATGTCTTTAAAGTTATCAGCATTAAATGTGAAACTTTTATTCTGCCAAGGTTTGCTGAAGGTCAAATAAGCTCGTGTCATTTCTGTTGCAATTTGTTAGCAAAAAGATGATGAAAATCATGGCTAATTGTCCCATCAAAGTTTTCATAGGAAATTGTTAAAATACCTTTCAAAGTCTTTGGGATTAAATTCATTGGACATCTAGGTCTTTTCCAAATATGGTAAGGTGCTAAATCATTGATTACTGGATGTAGGTTTGTGCTTTTTGACTACTTATTGCAAAGAAACTAAGGATATTTAAATCTGCTGGTAAACATGCTTTGTGCTTAACCAGTTGGTAAATTTGTTATCTAAAGAATTCTGGTGTGACAGTTGCTTACTACTTAGTAGTAACTATAGCTACAGTTGGTTCACAACTGGCTACCACTTAGTCTTCACTGGAGACTAAGATTTCTAAGAGTACAAAATTCGGCAACTCTATGTAGAAAAGTAGGAGATATGTAAGAAAGATATAAGGAAGGGGAATGCATTTTTGTTGAAGGTAAAAGAAAGTAATTTTGTCCTCAATGAGACTGGTTGTTTGGAAAGAAATGACTTGGGACAAAATCTGAATGCAAAGGAAAGTTGTAGGTTTGTGAAGTGAAATCTTTGGAAGGGAATTTTAGGTGTGGTTAGGATGGGCTAAGATTAAAATAAAGGGATTCTAAAAGTACAGTGGTATATAAGATTGGAATTCTCTCTCTATTCAAAAGACAAAATTTTCTTGAATTGTTAGTCTGCTTTTGATAAGAAAATGTAAACAGCTGTTCTCTTTGCCTGCCCAGAAAAGCCAGTTTCCATGTTTTGCCCCTATCCGGTCTTTGACGATCTCTAATCCTATTTAGACATGTGCTAGGTTTTAACAAACTTCCCCAAGATTTAAATCGTGAACAAAGTCTCCTTGACTAATTAGGCTTGTTTGGTATGTTACATTCTGGTATAAAGTCATCATCACTCGATATTCTGGCTATTGAGGTGTTATGTGACACAGAATAACTGAGTTTCCTTGTCAATTGCATCCTAATGAACTCTCCTATCAGATCATTACCAGTGTCCATTTCTGAGTTTTTGTCATTTATAATTGTCCTTATTCTTCTGCAAAATGAGTTTCATCTTCAAGGAGGCTCATAAAAAAGACTTTTAGGACAAATACAGGTATTCAGTATCTTTAAGATCAAAAACTAAAATGGGTAAAAACTTCCAAAACTCACTGAAGTTGCATTTTAAACAAGAATAGTAAAACGGGACTAAGTAACTTGGGAAAAAAAAATGATTATAGTTTCTTTTGTGACTTTTGTTCAAAACATTGCTGATTCTCTAATGTTTGCTCTCCCAAATTAAGGAAACTTTCTCTTAAGATATGATTTACAGAAATGTGATAAAATATTCATTTGTAAACAAAAGCATTAAAACATTTAACATTTATCTCTACCTAAACCCTCTGAAATTCAAAAGGTCTCAATAAGCTTTCTTCCATGGCAATCAATCATTTGCATAAGTTCAATAAGAATCTGTTCTCCTTGTAACAGGACACCATTGGAAATATTGGTTATTTTACCAGGGCTTTGACTGGAATGTCATATTTGAGAGACATTCATAGACTCAGAAATGATCAGACAGCTTTAAGAAACTAAGGTTGACTTTATGAAACCTAAAGCCATAAAGCTCCTTGGAAATGTTGGCCTGATACCTTACTTATAGAGTTCCCAGCAGCCTTACCAGGTGAGTAAAGAATGTCACTTCCTGGCAGGTACAAGGACCTCAGGATATATTGGGGACCTCATGAAGAGGAATCTGCCCCCATCTACAGGTATTGCAGGCATGTCTGATGGTAAGTACTTGGCTTGGCTTCTGGCCTGGAGAGGCAACTAAAAGTTCATCCCAGAGATTCCTTATATAAGTTCCAGCAAAGCAGATTCTAAAAGATCTATATGATCAATCATTCTTGCTGAGCTTATGTAAATAATTACACCGTTTGTTAAAACTGGACTTGTTTTTCAAACAAATTAGTCTTATTTGGCTATCTTTGGAAATGAGGGTTATTACAGAGAGAAATTATGTTTCAATTACATACCTTTGTGGATGCTAAACTTTAGTTCTGATTGTCTTTGAATGTTGTTTGCCTAAGCTAGACCACTTGAGGTAAACTTCAGAGAAACTGCCACAATAGCTCATGTATAGGCAATCTTGCTTGTTATTCCGTGGGGATAACAGGACCCCATGGGCATATGATTACTTCAACAACTGGGAAATGGGATAGATTCCCCAACAATTGTATAACTCAGCTATCACGTTGACCAATTCTATGGCTGGGATGACAAAATTGCTCTTTAAAAGCCAGAGCGTGGGGTGCCTGAGTGGCTCAGTGGGTTAAGCGTCTGATCCCAGGGTCCTAGGATCTAGCCCCATATCCGGCTCCCTGCTCAGTGGGGAGCCTGCTTCTCCCTCTCCCTCTGCCCCTCCCCCCACTTGTGCTCTCTCGTTCTCTTTCAAATAAAATAAAATCTTTAAAAAATAAATAAATAAAATAAAAGCCAGAGCATACTCCATGGAGATAATGGATGGCCACACTTTCTTTTTTTTTTTTTTTAAAGATTTTATTTATTTATTTGACAGAAAGAGACACAGCGAGAGAGGGAACACAAACAGGGGAGTGGAAGAGGGAGAAGGAGGCTTCCTGAAGAGCAGGGAGCCCGATGTGGGGCTCTATCCCAGGTCTCTAGGATCGTGACCTGAGCTGAAGGCTCAGACGCTTAATGACTGGGCCACCCAGGCACCCCCACACTTTCTTTATGATTAGATTGGATGATGCACTTGGGGATGCCCTTATCTCCTGAGACAAGTCTCTCATTTGCCAGTGATTCCTGGTAATTAGGATATTGTTAAGGCTGGACCTCAAACAAAAAGGGCTTCTTGATGGTTTCATCCCTCATAGTCATTTGTCTAGAAGACACCTCTACTGACATACAATTGCAAACAAAGTCTTTAACCCAAACATACAACAGCCCTCCTGGTAAAAAGAGCCTCAAAGCTCACTATGGGCCTTCCAGGACTTATGATAGGACTGCAATATAAAATAAGCAAAACAGTATGCTTGCTCAGCAGGACTCTAAATGATACCCAGGCACTGGATGCACTCAGCCAAGAATTAAATGAAGTCCAAGAAGGACTTCTCCAGAACCTTGCCACTACTGACTGACTACTATTGTTACACCATTAGGGGTGTGAAAAATCCCCTCGTGTTGTTTTAACATTACAGTTAACTACTGCAAGGTGTCCCAATTAATAGGGGACATCTGTGATCAATTAAATAAGATCATGATATCCATTGATCTATTTGACAAAATTGGTAATTGGGGTTCTTATCAAGGGATGTGATCATAATTTTGAGCCTAATACTTGTTTCATGGTCATCCTACTGCATGTGCTGATACATGTACTGTTTGCTGCCCATCATGACCACCCCCCGGAGCCATACCACAAGTCCCTGGACTGACCCCTGGAGAGATTCTAACTGCCACACAGTCTGCCGCGCCATTCAGCAGGAAGCACCTGGAGCGGTCATTGTCCCATTCCCTAATGGCGGTTAGGGTTACTATTCCAGGGGGAGAAATGAGTAAGGGGCAGGCGGGGCTAGGTAGGGAGCGACAGATAGGGGCAATGTTATCAGGCTCACAGAAATCCCAAAAATGTGGAGGTTTGGGGAAACCAGAGATAAGGGGACTTACTGGACCACCCTGCCCTAGGTGAGTGGGGTGGGTGTCTACAATAATCACTGTGACCAACAAAGAAAAACTAGACCCTAAAAAGGAAGTAAGTCATTGAAGGTGTTATTAATAGAGACGTTAAAAGGATTTAAGTTCCCTGGTTAGCTTTCTATAAAAGACCAACCTTGAAGTCCCTCGTTGGCAACCCTTTGGGGACCCCTCTCACTCCTGAGAACTTTTTCTGTATCTTCACTTAATAAACTTCTATTACTTTACTCACTAGAAAAAAAAATTCTTTGCAAAAACTTCTGTCTGGAAGTTTTCAGGAATGTAAGGTTTAAAAGCCTCTATTATTTGCTTTCCCTAGGCTAGGACATCAGCCCAAGAAACCCTCTCTACCAGATTTCTCCTGTAGTACCTATCAATATGAGTGAATTTTGAGGTCCTCAAAATTTCTTAATTGCCTGGCCTACCAGAAGTGACCTTCCTAATAAGCACTGGCCCCATAAATACACCAAACCTTTGGCCCTTAAAATGGTTTGCTATATCTGGTTAAATGAATATCCCCCCCTTTTAAAGATTCATTTATTTATTTTTAGAGCGAGAGAGTGTGCGTGTGCATGGGCGGTGGGGAGGAGCAGAGGAAGAAAAATAGTCCCAAGCAGACTCCCTGCTGAGCACAGAGCCTGATGCTGGGCTCAATCCCATGACCCTGATCATGACCTGAGCGGAAATCAAGAGTCCGACGCTTCATCAACTGAGCCACCCAGGCGCCCTAGATGAATATTCTTCTTAAATAAGACACTTCACATAAAGCCTTGGATATACAACCAGTGTGTACAATTACATCTTGGTAAAAGGAAGTCAGATCTTTACTGAATCTAATAAGAGTTTCTGAATTTTGGGGGAGCCAGTGAAAATTGGATATTTAAACATTTTTGGTTTCTGAGAGCAGAATCTAAATTGTTATGGGTTACACACTGGTTATAATTTAAGAAGGAGGATAAAAAGCTTCCTCACATATCTAGAAAATAGAACATTAGAACATCAATAATATTCTAAGCAAATAACCACAATAAATTTCTATCAGTTTTATTTAGTCCTATAAAGTTAAGTCTCGTTCTGGGACATTTTGGGTTAGGAGTCTCATGAAACCACCTGCTTCTAGACCTAATGGAGTCTTGGAAATCCTAACTCAGTCCACTGGTGTGGTCTGAGTTGTCTAAGTAATGTTAGCTCAGCTCTGAAGTGTTAATAGTTTGAAGAGCCTATCTCAATGCTTTTTCCAGGAGGCTCTGCTCTGAGACTGTCCTTTGTTGAGGACTCAAACTGACTTTATTTTATAATAGAACCTTCAAGCAAGCATCACAATAAAACAAAAACTATCTGTAGAAGAGACTTCAGATGACTGTGGCTGGTTTATTATTGAAAACTTTCAAATGTGACAGGTCTGATGAAGTTTCATATTAAAAATAGGCAACTGACTAGAAAATTTGGTTGTTCCTATGGCATGCAAAACAAAGGTAATAAAGCCATTGCAAAAAATTAGACAAAATGTCTCTAAGGATAGTGACAAAACCTATTTTTAAAGACAGCAATAAAAGTTATGTCTGAGGGGCACCTGGGTGGCTTAGTCGTTTAGCGTCTGCCTTGGGCTCAGGTAATGATCCCAGGGTCCTGGGATGGAGCCCTGCCTGGGGCTCCCTGCTCAGTGGGGAGTCTGCTTCTCCCTCTCCCTCTGGTTCTCCTTCGGCCTCTGCCTCTCCCCTCCTGCTCATGCTCTCTCTCTCTCAAATAAATAATAAAATCTTTAAAAAAAAAGTTACATCTGATATGTAAAAATAAATGAACATAATTTTTATATGGATAAAGTCTTTAATATAACATAATAATACTGAAATACAATATATAATTACTATATATTATATTTATGTATACATATATATAAAATGTGCCGAGATTGTAACACCTTTTTTTTTATTTTATTTTATTTTATTTTTTTATTTTTATTTTTTTTTAAAGATTTTATTTATTTAATTGACAGAGAGAGACCGTGAGAGAGGGAACACAAGCAGGGGGAGTGGGAGAGGGAGAAGCAGGCTTCCCGCTGAGCAGGGAGCCCGATGTGGGGCTCGATCCCAGGACCCTGGGATCATGACCTGAGCCGAAGGCAGTCGCTTAATCAACTGAGCCACCCAGGCGCCCCTGCACCTTTTTTTTTTTAAAGACTTAATTATATACAGGGCACCTGGGTGGCTCACTCAGTTAAGTGTCTGCCTTCTGCTCAGGTCATGATCCCAGGGCCCTGGGTTCCAGCCCTGCATCGGGCCCCCTGCTGGCGGTGGGGGGGGGAGCCTGCTTCTCCCTCTGCCTGCCTGTCTGCCTACTTGTGATCTCTCTCTCTGTGTGTCAAATAAATAAAATCTTAAAAAGAAAAATTTCACTATTACCAGTTTTCTACAACTTACAGTGTTTTCTTTTCTTTATGTATTTTTAAGTTATCTCTACACCCAACATGGGGCTCAAATTTACAACCCCATGATTAAGAGTCATATGCTTTACTGACTGAGCCAGCCACGCATCCCCACAACCTAAAGTGTTTTAAAGATTTATTTATTTATTTATTTAAGACAGCAAGAGAGACAGAGAGCACACGCTCGAGTGGGGGGAGAGGCAGAGGGAGAAGGAGAGGCTCTCAAGCAAACCCACGGCTGAGCACAGAGCCCGCCATGGCGCTCCATCTCACAACCCTGCCATCTTGACCCGAGCCGAAATCAGGAGTTGGTCGCTTAACTAACTGAGACACCCAGGCGCCCCAACTTACAGTGTTTTAAAACAGTTCAAAGACAATAAATGATGGAAAACATCTAGACCATCTTTTTTGCCTATTTCAAAGTCTTTCATAATTTTTCCTGACAACGGCAAGAGAAAAATATAAACAGAGTTACACAAAACAAACAGAAACCTTAGCCGTATGTATAATAGGATTCTAATTTTATAAGCATATCTTTGCAGGTATCAAATAGCTTAAGGCTTTTCTGAAGAATCTTGTTCAGAAGAGGATCCTTTACTAACTGTAAGCTTTTATTATTAACAAAAGCACACCCTTTTTAAGACCTGCACTGGGCTATGCTTCATTAGCGTGGTTTGAATTAGTCTATGTATTTGAAAATAATTTTAAAAATTAAATTTTAGTAGATCCTGATAGCTTTTTATTAATTTATCTTATCTTTAATTCCCCTGAATTAAATTTTTAAAATATTATTATTATTTGATATATTATTATTATTTCATATATTTATGAAAAGAGAATGATGAAACTGTATGATCACAGTAAATATTTTTATCCAAATTCTAAGTAACTTTGCAAAAAGCCAACAGAGGTATTCTTTCTGATGCCTGGATTAAAGGTTTTAAAGATGCCTCTGGTGATTCTTTGGCTTTACTTTTGGCTTTTCAGTCAGATGCTATTACTGCCTACCTGTCATAAAAAGGAAAGTAGATTGTTAAAGATCTAAAAATCCTAAGTATTGTGGGTGGCTTAGTTAAGTGTCTGACTCTTGGTTTCAGGTCAGGTCTTGATCCTGGGGTTGTGAGTTCAAGCCCTGCCTTGCGCTCCATGCTGGGTGTGGAGCCTACTTAAAAAAAAAAAATCCTAACTATTTATTGAGACTTTGTCTCTTTTTATTTTATTTATTTATTATTTTTATTTTTAAGATTTTATTTATATATTTATTAATATTTTTTAAAGATTTTATTTATTTGACAGAGAGAGACACAGCAAGCGAGGGAACACAAGCAAGGGGGAGTGGGTGAGGGAGAAGCAAGCTTCCCGCGGAGCAGGCAGCCCCATGTGGGGCTCCATCCCAGGACCCTGGGATCACGACCTGAGCAGAAGGCAAGGGCTTAACGACTGAGCCACCCAGGTGCCTCGAGACTTTGTCTGTTTTTAATCAAGAATAGAAAACAGAGGAGCCGCGGAGGTGCAGGTCGGAGAGGCCGGGCTACGCTGTGCCCTGCGCGTGAGCAGCTGCAGCGGCGGCATCCAGCGGCGGTGTCTGCAGTTCCAGCCCGTTGCTTTACTTTTTAGCTGCACGAACGTAGTCATTATGCCGAAGAGAAAGTCTCCGGAGAATACAGAGGGCAAGGATGGATCCAAAGTAACTAAACAGGAGCCCACCAGACGGTCTGCCAGATTGTCCACGAAACCTGCTCCACCCAAACCTGAACCTAAACCAAGAAAAACATCTGCTAAGAAAGAACCGGGAACAAAGATTAACAAAGGTGCTAAAGGGAAGAAGGAGGAAAAGCAAGAAGCTGGAAAGGAAGGTACTGCACCATCTGAAAATGTTGAAACTAAAGCTGAAGAGGCACAGAAAACTGAATCTGTAGATAACAAGGGAGAATGAATTGTGAAAAATTGGAGTTGATTTTATGTACATCTCGGGGCAACTTTTTTTTTAAGATTTTATTTATTTATTAGAGAGAGAATGAGAGACAGAGAGCACGAGAGGAAAGAGGGTCAGAGGGAGAAGCAGACTCCCCGCTGAGCAGGGAGCCGGATGTGGGACTCGATCCCGGGACTCCAGGATCATGACCTGAGCCGAAGGCAGTCGCTTAACCAACTGAGCCACCCAGGCACCCTCGGGGCAACTTTTAAAAGCTATTTTTACCGAGTATTTTGTAAATGCTAATTTTTTAGGATTCTACTAGTTGGCATACAAAAATATATAAGGATGGACATTAAAAAAAAAAAGAATAGAAAACAGAGCACTTTGGAGAGAAGAGAAAGTTATTTAGGAGCAGGAAACTTCCAATAATTCAAACCTAGATGTTTGTATTCACAGAATCTTTGTACACTGTTCCCCGCAAATGGACACTTTCTATTGCATAGAAAAATACTAGTTTAAACCCATCAATTAAACATTTTTAAGATCTTTTAAAAAAATCTATTTTCAAAATGAAAGGGGGAGGGATCTATTTTAACAAACAAAAACACTATTACTATTTATTTAGCAATTCTATAGTGTAAGTATAAATAGTTTCTTGGGATCTGTTGCTAAACGCATTTTTAGTAAAGACTAAAACAAATTGAGGAAAACTGAGAAACCTGACAAGAGGAAAGACTTCCCAGGAAAAAAATAAAAAGAATGCAGTTTAAACTTGCCCTAAGGGGTGCCTGGGTGGCTCAGTCGGTTGAGTGTCTGCCTTGGGCTCAGGTCATGATCCCTGAGTCCCGGGATCAAGCCCCCAGGATCGAGCCCCACATTGGGCTTCATGCTCAGTGGGGAGTCTGCTTCTCCCTCTCCCTCTGACCCTCTCCCTTCTTGTGCTCTCTCTCATTCTCTCTCAAATAAATAAATAAAATCTTAAAAATAAAATAAACTTGCCCTAAGCTTTAGGGGATTTATTATCATAGGGTAGATAAACAGTTATATTTGTCCTCAATTAGTTTAATTATATTTTTTTCAGATTGATGATTACCCACAATTTCTGAGTCCACCAGAGAGAGAAACCAACCAACATATTCGTATGACCCATTCTTCAACTGTTTTGAAAAAAGAGTGTGAACAATCAAAAGGTGTCAAATTCTCATTTCCATTTCATCATGCCACTTCTGACAACAAAAAAGGTATGTAATATATATCTTAAAGTGACACAAGATGCATTGCTTGATAAGACAAAAAAGAATGTTCATTTTTCCTCCCCAGCTTTACTGAGGTATGATTGACAAATAAAAATTATATGTAAGGTGTTTAACGTGATGTTTTGATCTATGTATACACTGTGAAATAATGACCACAAGGATAACCCCATAGTTATCATTGTGTGTGAGTGATAAGAACACTTAAGATCTATTTTCTTCGCAAGTTTCAAGTACATGCTACATTTTTGTTAACTATAGTCACCATGCTGTACATTTTGGTCTCCAGAACTTATTTATCTTATAATGAACATCTACCTTTTGACCAACATTTACCTTTTCCCCCCAACCCCCAGCCCCTGGTAATGACCATTTTACTATCTGTTACTATGAGTTTGCCTTTTTTGGATTCAACATAAGTGAGATTATGTGGTGTTTATCTTTTTGTATCTGATTTATTTCACTTAGCATGACATCCTCCAGGTTCATCCATGTTTTCCCAAATGCAGGATTTTCTGCTTTTTAGATTTTATTTTACAGCAATCCCTACACCCAACGTGGGGCTTGAACTCATGACCCTGAAATCAAGAGTCAGATGCTCTACTGACTGAGCCAGCCAGGTATCCCAGGATTTTCCTTTTTTTTAAGATTTATTACTTTTTTACTTGAAAGAGAGAGAGAGAGAGAACACGAGTGGGGGGGGGGGGGGGGGGGGGGGGGGGGGCGAGAGAGAGAGGGAGAGAGAGAGAATCCTCAAACAGACTCCTCACTGAGCCCAGAGCCAACTTGGAGCTCCAGACAAGGACCTTGAGATCATGACCTGAGCCTAAATCAAAAGCTGGATGCTCACTCGAGTGAGCCACCCATGTGTCCCAGATTTTCCTTTTTTTAAAGGCTAAATAATATTAGATTGTGTGTATATGCATGTGTGCACACATATACACCCCCCCAACACACACACATTTTATTTATCCATTCACATCCTGCTGGACATTGAGGTTACTGTAAATAATGCTGCTATGAATAAGGGAGGGCAGGTATCCGAGACAGTGATTTTATTTCCTTCAGATATATGCCCAGAAATAGGAATGCTGGATCATTCTATTTTAGTTTTTTAAGGAACCTCCATACTGTTTTCCACAGTGGCTGTACTAATTTGCATCCCCAACAACAGTGCATAAGGGTTCCCTTTTCGCCACATCCTCACCAATACTATCTTTTGGCTGTTTGAGGATAGCCATCCTACCAGTTGTGAGGTGGTATCTCATCGTGGTTTTGATCTGCAATTCTATGATGACTAATGAGCTGATCGATCCATTCTCGGCAGCATAGTGCCTGGGCATAGTTTGCCACACACGAGGCTATGTGGAAAAAAAGGAAAGAGAAAAGAATGGAAAGGAAGAAAGGGAGGAAAAAGGGAGGGGAAAGAAATGAAGAGAGAGAAAGAAGTGTGTTCACTAAATATTGGTTTTAAAAGAAGAATAAGTTAGGGGCGCCTGGTTGGCTCAGTTGGTTAAGCGTCTGCCTTCGGCTCAGGTCATGATCCCAGGATCAGGCTCCTTGCTCGGCGGGAAGCCTGCTTCTCCCTTTCCCACTCCCCCTGCTTGTGTTCCTGCTCTTGCTGTGTCTCTGTCAAATAAATAAATAAAATCTTAAAAAAAAATAAAGAAAGAAAGAATAAGTTAGAATCTGGATTCCATTTGGTCAGGTTTTTTTTGGTTAAGATTTTATTTACTTATTTATTTATTTTTAAAGATTTTCATTTATTTGAGAGAGAGAGAATGATAGAGAGAGAGCATGAGATGGAGGAGGGTCAGAGGGAGAAGCAGACTCCCTGCTGAGCAGGGAGCCCAATGAGGGACTTGATCCTGGGACTCCAGGATCATGACCTGAGCCGAAAGCAGACGCTTAACGACTGAGCCAACCAGGTGCCCCAGTTTTTTTTTTTAAGATTTTTTTTTTTTTTTTTTTTGTCAGAGAGAGAGAGAGATTGGGCACAAGCAGGGGGAGCGGCAGGCAGAGGGACAAGTAGACTCCCAGCTGAGCAGGGAGCCCGATGCGGGACTCGATCCCAGGACTCTGGGATCATGACCTGAGCCAAAGGCAAACACTGAACCGACTGAGCCACCCAGGCGCCCCTGGTCAGTTTTTGTTTAATTTTAATAACCTTATTAACAACCACATATTTTAATGAAAAACCTGATCAAGAAGTACAGGGGATAACCAGAAAGATTGTGAACTCGGCTTTAGGAAAACTCCCAATAGTCATCTCTGTGAATCTTGGGCTCCCACAGCAAGGGAAGCCACAAGGTCCTACCCTGATAATTATGGTTTATTATGATTATTAACAGCATTCATTTTTTTTTAAGATTTATTTATTTATTTTGAGAGAGTGAGAATGAGAGAGAGAGAGAGAGAGTACATGAGAGCAGGGAGGGTTAGAGGGAGAAGCAGGCCCCTCGCTGAGCAGGAAGCCCGATGTGGGACTCGATCCCGGGACTCCAGGACCATGACCCGAGCCGAAGGCAGCCGCCCAACCAACTGAGCCACCCGGGCACCCAACAGCATTCATTCTTCATTCAAAAATATTTGTTGGGAACCTGTTCACCCAAGAACTATGATTCACACCTAGATAAAAAGATGAAAAGCCATCTTTAATTTTGTTTTTAGGGAGTTCAGCATCTGATGCAGATGATTTTCCCATTGTGCACAAGGAGATCTAGAAAATCCACAGTGGGGTGGGGAGAAAAGGGGAGGATGAAGAGTCAGGGCTCCTGGTACTTACCCAGCTCAACCAGAGCTTCCTTGCTTTTATGTTTTACATTTTGGACTTTACATGTTTCTGGTGAGTAAGTTTTAAAAACCCAAGGACAAATAGATAAAAATAGAATATGCAGTTCAGAGGCGCCTGGGTGGCTCAGTCGTTAAGCATCTGCCTTCCGCTCAGGTCATGATCCCAGGGTCCTGGGATCGAGCCCCACATCGGGCTCCCTGCTCCGTGAGGAGCCTGCTTCTCCCTCTTCCACTCCCCCTGCTTGTGTTCCCTCTTTCACATTCTCTCTCTCTGTCAAAGAAATAAAATAATAAAATCTTAAAAAAAAAAGAAGAATATGTAGTTCAGCATTACACTGTTTATTTCAAGGCCTTCTTTTATATATGTATATGAAATGTATATGTATCTAAAGGAGCCCTTTAAGGTATCAATCCGTATAATTGGGAGGTGGTAAAAAGCAGGGAAAAAGAGCATGGGCTTTGGACTAGCTAAGCTGACATTTGAATCCTGGCTCCCACCTTACCCAGCTGTGTGACTGTCTACAAGTCACAACCTTTGTGAGCCTCAGTTTCCTTGTCTCTATTGCTACCTTCACAGGATTATTGTGTTACATGAAATAATGTGGGCAAGACGGGGCACATAGCAGGACAGTAGTCAGCTGTTAAGATCGCATCCTTAGCATAGAAGAAGGGCAGAAGGGAGTCCTAACAGGGCTCCTGGATAGGCCCTTGCACTTCTGCCCTCTAGCCAGCCCACACTAGTCAATTCACGCCGCACTAGACTTCACTCCAAGTCAGACTCAGAGCTCTTGGAGTACTGAATAACTACAAATTGTGAGAAAACTATCCTGTGTTTGTACACTCTCAGAGACAAGCACCTTTCCACACTGACGCTCTATGGCATGGCAACTGTTTGTAGAAGTTGTAATTAGACTTATTAAATTCCTGGTTGCTCACCAGGTCTCTTGTCACCCTAATTAGGGTACCTAACTGGCTTTGGTTGCCTTAAATGCATATTTATCCTTGTCCACAAGCATAATTATTCTTGGCTTTTTTTTTTTTCCTCCCAACATGTATAAGAAGATAAAAACACACGTTAAAGAAGCTAATTACAGGCAGAAGTTTTATGAAATTTAAATCCTAGAAACTTTGCAAATGATGTTAAAAGCAGTGAAGACTTAAAAGAACTTATCTTGTGTTCACATACATGGCTATTCATAGAATTGTACCTCTCCCCCACTCCCCCTTCTTCGCGTTCATCTCTGAAGGTTCCATCCGACACTTTTGTGCAGGGAGTTGTGAAAACCCAAAACTGCCACTGTCATACATAGCACACATTAGAGAATTAAAAAATTCCCCCTTTCTAGAATGCCAACAGTCCTATGCTCTGACTCCTGTTCTCCACCAAGCTGCTAGTTCCCTGAGTTAGGTGTTGCCGTATACCTGGGACCATGTGGGTTCACCTCCTAGACAGTCTGTAATATGCAGACCTGAAGCAAGAGAGAGGCTCAAACCTGTCTGACCATCTACTTGACAACAGTCATTACTAGAGGCTTTAATGTTAATACTGATGATATCATGCCTACAGAAGTAGCACACATTAACTGCTCAGCATTTAAATAAAGATAATTATTAGAACTTACTCCAAACCTCTTGGGTGAAAGCCTAGGGAATATTTGTATCATGTGGCAAAGAAGCTCACACTCAAACCAACTGGATTATCTTAACAAAGGAAGCTCAAAAGTGCGAATCATTTGCAGTAAAAATACTTAGTTTCATCATCACATTTTCAACAGGCTTACTAATTAAGCCCTACTTTTCTGGAGATATATAGGAAAGGGGCTTTTCTCTAGAGTATACATGTGTCCTTATATGGGTCAGAGGTAGCACTTTAAATTGTACTTTTTATGTTTAGATGAAAGGGGATGGTTATTAAACTCTAAATGAACAATGCTGACAGGAGAAGAGCAACAGTGGTGAACTATATTATCCACTAAAGCTCTAGAATGAATTGAGTTATTAGCCCCTTACTTTCAAGTTCATTCTTGAACAGCACTATCCAGCAGAACTTTCTACAATGATGGAGCTGTTTTGTATGTAGTCTAATTATGTCTAATACAGTAGCCAACAGCCACCCGTGACCACTGAGCAGTTGAGATGTGACTAGTGCTACTAACTGAATTTTAATTTAATGTTAATTTTAATAGCCACGGGTGCCTAGTAGCTATAGAATCAGTCACTGCAGCTCTAGATGCATGGAAAAGACTTTAATGACTTTAGTGGTATCTTCTGAAACACTGGCATAACATGAAGTAGACTAATCCTCAAACCAGAATGAAACCTCATAATTTGATGACACATAAACTGAGCCAGGCTTTATATAAATATAAGATTTTATTTTATACCTAAAACCTATATATTTCCTAAAATCACTGAGGTAGGAGAAAACTAAAACAAGGGACTGATGAGTCTTTCAGGTTTAGTGGATAATTTTTACTTAGGCTTGGCAGTCTTCCCCATAGGAATATGGTTTTGACAAATATAATCGGACCTCTTGCAGTTAAGAAAGCACTGCATTTTTCTGGTAGTGTCCTTTCTAAAAATGTTCCTCAGCTGACCAGCACTCCTGAACATATCATCAGGCATCCATTGCGCTAAATGATGGAAAGACTTCATATCTAAGCTACTGAAGAAGGCTCTGAACTGCTGTGTGCACACTAGAGAACATATTAGCAGAAAACTCTGTCACCTGTTATCTGTATTTAGGCTCTCTTGTCAGTATGGTCTTACACCTGCCAGACTCTGACCACTGGCATCGAGACCAGCCCTTCCATCTGACGTAGAAACAGAGATCAAGCTGTACTTCATTTCTCAGTGGACAGCACAGATGATCCTAAGATTCTCCACACCGTTGTTACAAATGAAATTTAAAGCTAACATAGAGAGGGCAGGGACATTGAACCTAAAGTTGTTTTTTGTCATAACCTTTTAATGACCTCACACAAAAAACAGAAAGTTCAAGGCTGGTTAGTGAACTTGCATGAAATCAGGTTTAAGGGACAGCTTAGGTTGATTGTTTAGGTAATACCAGCTTCCTAATAGAAAAGACTCAGCGGGGGCACCTGGGTGGCTCAATCGTTAAGCGTCTCAGGTCATGGTCCCAGGGTTCTGGGATCGAGCCCCGCATCGGGCTCCCTGCTCCGCGGGAAGCCTGTTTTTCCCTCTCCCACTCCCCCTGCTTGTGTTCCCTCTCTCTTGCTGTGTCTCTCTCCGTCAAATCAATAAATAAAATCTTAAAGAAAAAGAAAAGACTCAGAGATTTCTTACCCCCTTCCAGCATGCCCGCAGTGCCGTGCTCCATTCCTTTCCAGCTCTCCTCCAAAATGCTTGTTCCCTGACTGAGGTGTGGCTGTATCCCCAGGACCCTGTGGTTCACCTCCCAGACATCTGTAATATGTGGTCCTGAGGCAAGAGGCTCAGACCTCCTGACCTCTGTGCCACCAGTGCTAATACGTTCTACTTAATTCCAGCAACGATCAAAGGCATTATTGGTATCACATTTAGTACCCACATGTGTGAAATGCCTATTATTAGAAGGGTCTATGATGACTGGGGTCTTAAACTTACGTAATGAGTAGAGGTTATTCACTTGCAAGTAGAAAAAACTCATTCTGCCTAACCTAATGCTGAAGAGATTTATTGAAGGATTTTGGAATCTCTTAGGGAGTCAAGAGGGGAACAGAAGAAATCCACTAATGGAAGACCAGAAACCCTTGGGCCTGTTCCTGGGCCTGAACAGCCTGTGAGGGACCTTCTTCTCCATATGGCCAGTTTCAAAGACTATCCAGCTCTGCCTCTCATGTCCAGATGTCCAAGCCCAACTTGGATCAGAGCCCACCCCATCAGCTACGGCTAGGATAGGGGTGGATCCAGATTTTGTGGGGACCAAAAACTCATACTATTTGCAGAGCCTTCTTTAAGATAAGGAGTCAAGACACCAAATACAATTGATACGGAAATGTTGGGGTTCAGAGCAAATGGTCAAGAAAGAATTCTTGAAACATCTTCAGTGCAAAAAGCTGGTTTTATTAAAGCATGGAGACAGGACCGGTGGGCAGAAAGAACTGCACTGGGGTTATGATGGGTGACTGATTATATACTTTCAAGTTGGGAGGGGGTTAGGGATAGCGTAATTCTCTAAGGAATTACGGAAACAAGGTTTCCAGGAACTTGAGGGGGCTAGCTATTGTTGAGAAAAGCTCATTTATTTCTGTCTAGTCAAACCTTAGTCATGAGACCCTTCAGATGCGTATCAGTGGGCCATATGCTTGGAGGATGACTGCTGACATATATCTTGGAGGGTAGAGATAAAGGAAGTTTCCAAAGGAATTTTTTTTTAAGATTTTTTTTTAATTTATTTTTTTGACAGATAGAGACAGCGAGAGAGGGAACACAAGCAGGGAGAATGGGAGGAGAAGCAGGCTTCCTGCTGAGCACGGAGCCCGATGCAGGGCTCCATCCCAGGACCCTGGGATCATGGCCTGAGCTGAAGGCAGATGCTTAACACGACTGAGCCACCCAGGCGCCCCTCCAAAGGAATTTTTGTATGTTAAAGAAGACTTACAGGATCCTGGCGGTGGGGGGGTGGAGGGGTGGTTGGGGGGGGTCGGGCTAAGATTGCCTTTTGCCCCTAGCAAAGTATCAACATCGAGGCAGCTGAGTCCCTAGAGGAATGTCACTCAACTTGTTTCAAGGACTTGTCAATGGGCTGTAACTAGTAAGGAAATTTAATTTTTGCTTTTGCCTTTGTTTCCCACATCATAATGAGGGCAGCACTCCCAAGAAAATACAGGCAGAAGAAATCACAAACATAAAGTGTCTTTGGGTACTCCCAAGAGAGGAAGTGAGACAGAAGGAAAACTGAAGTGGGAAGAGCCTGTGGTCTTGAATGATTGTGGCTGAAATGTCTTCCCTTTACGTATTTGATAAAAACATTTGAGCATGCGCACACACTGTTAAGACCTCTCCTAAGACTTTGGAAGGAACTCATGCAAGTGAGGGGCACTAGAGTTGATTCATCATTAATTTCATTGGAAAGAGCAGTCTTTTTGTTTGTTTGTTTGTAAAGATGGGGCACCCATACTGTAGATGAGGTCATTTCCTCAAAAAAGGGAAGGTGCTGGGAAGACAAAAGGACAGATGGCCACTACAGCTCTGTCCTACCAGGAGTCACCTCCTGCAGCTGCGGTTCCCCCCCCCCCCTTTTTTTTTAGGATTTTATTTTTAAGTAATCTCTACACCCAACGTGGGGCTCAAACTCATGCTCCTGAGATCAAAGTCATATGCTCCACCCACTGAGCTAGCCAAGCACCCCTCAGTTTCCCACTTATCAGGCTTTTGGCCTCAAATCCCCAGGTGATCTCCAAATCTGATGAACTATGCTGGACTTCAAGGGGGCTGTGTCGACCTCTTCCGTCTAGACCAGGGCCAGCCAGAACAGCCTGCAGCCTCCAGCTATCTTTTTATAGACCCCCTCCAGCATCACCTTTGGCTCTCTGAGGTAAAAGGGTTCTTTCTTCTAAGCATGGAGGTGATTTGGGCTCCTCTCAGACCCACAGGAGTGAAAGAGGATTTTGCAGAGCAGTTCAAAGGGAAAGGGGTCAAACACAGCAAAAGCACACTTAAGATTTTGATTTCATTTTGCGTAAATTTTACCTAGGAAGAAAAATAAACTGAAAAAATTAAAAGAGTGGGAGAAGGAAAGGGAAGCAAGCAAGTCAAGAAAGGAAGAGGCTGACAGAGCCAAGGAAATCCCCAGAAGGAATTCTCTGTGGGAGCAGGGCTTTCTTTCTTTCCCTCCCTGGCTCTCGGTTTGGCTTGTGCATCCCTGACTCCAACCCTTCTGCAGGGATGGGGAGGTGGTTGGACAAGGAACACTGAGTTTCCACTGGAGCTTAGAATGTGAGGATGGTACTGACCTCTTGCAGTAGCTTAGGGAAATGTAAATTTGGTTCTTGTTCAGAATACTTATTAGATACTATTATTATTTGTCCCTCCAAATAAATAAAATACACATATAATTGGGAGGACACGACAGTGTTCTTGATGTTACGACTGGCTCTTTGGTTTTTACTTTAAATTAAACTAATGTATATTGTATAACTACTCTGCCAGGCACCACATGAGTCCTTTTTAAACACATTATCTTATTTTCATTCACAGAATTTTCATCATTTTTATAAATTAAGATACTGAGTCCAGAGTGATAAAGCAACTGGTAAACTCTTACAAAGTAACTTTTTACGAGTCTGAAGTTAAGCACATGTTTTAACATCAAAGCTAAAGTTCCTTTTGTTACATCATGCTGCCCAGTTTATAATTTGGGACTTGCAAGTTTTTTTTTTTGTTTTGTTTTGTTTTTTCGAGGGAGGTGGAAGAGGGGCAAAGGGAGAGGGAGAGAATTTTTTTTTTTAAGATTTTATTTCTTTATTTGACAGAGACACAGCGAGAGAGGGAACACAAGCAGGGGGAGTGGGAGAGGGAGAAGCAGACTTCCCGCCAAGCAGAGAGCCTGATGTGGGGCTCGATCCCAGGACCCTGGGACCATGAACTGAGCCGAAGGCAGACGCTTAACGACTGAGCCACCCATGGGGGAGAGAGAGAATCTTAAGCAGTCTCCATACCCAGTGCAGACCTGATGGGGGCTTGATCTTACCACCCTGAGATCATGACCTGAGCTGAAATCAAGAGTTTGATGCTTAATCAGCTGAGCGACCCAGATGCCCCAGGATTTGCAAGTTTTTTGGGGATTTATGAACAGTCATCAAATCAGTACATGTAACTATAATTTCTTCACAATCTCAAATTATGTAATGAACTAGCAAATGACTTCTTTTCTTTTTCTTTTTCTTTTTTTAAGTCAAAGAAGTGATTAATGGCTCTGTGTTTTGGAGAGGCAAAGAACCCATAAATTTGAATGAATCCTCTCTCAGGTGAGATTTTGTTTGGAGTATGTTTTTAACTTGCTGACCAAAACTTATTTTATACTTCATTTTGCTTATTTTAATGCTTTTTCTCTACTAATGGCTTTGGACTGAGTTTTGTTTATTTCCTATGTATTATAATGAAGAAGATATTTTGGGAGAACTATCTTCTAAATTCAAATCCAGTTAGTTTAAATAGTAAAGTATAATATTTCTCATATCAATGGAAGATATAGATTTCATAATATAAATAAATAATTGACTAAAGTTAAATTAAAAAAACATTTATTGAGCTCTTGTTCCGTGTAGGGCACTATGTTAGGCCTGTAAAAAACAGAAAGATGAGTAAGGCATAGTTCCTGTCCTTGAGAAGCTGATTCTAACTAGAGTATGTGACATTTACACAAACATAGATAATACAGAGTATACATGCTAAGTGTCATCAGTGAGTTTGAGCAAATTGCCAAAGAGATTTAAAGAGGGGAAAGGTCATATTCAGTTTTGGGGGGAAGTCAAGATGTCAGAGTGACAGCTGATGAAAAAATAGCATAGATGGAGATGGAGATATTGCAGCTGGAAGGGATAATAAAAACTATGAGGCAGGGAAAAAATGGAACGTGTATTAGGAAAGGGAAGCAGTCTGCGGCGATTTAAAAATAGAACAGGGGGGCGCCTGGCTGGCTCAATCTGTAAAGCATGCAACTCTGGATTTCAGGGTTGTGAGTCCAAGCCCATGTTGGGCATTGAGCTTACATAAAAATAAAATAAATTAAAATAAAATAAAATAAATAAAAATAGAACAATACCAGGTATCAGGTTAGAAAGTAAAACTGGGCCCATACTTGGGAGAGTCTTAAAAGTCCAGGTAAAGACTTTATATGTCATTTTGTAGGTTGTGAGGAAACTTGATAAATAATCAGTTGTGCTTCAGATGGATGGAAGCAAGGAGAAACCACAGATTGGTGGGAAGTAATGAGAATCTGAATTGGTCTAGTGGTAAACGGAATAAAGAAAAAGGGATGGATGGAAGAGATATTTCAGAAGCAAAATCTGTAAGACTGGCAATGGAACAGGAGAGAGATGGGAGAAAAACCACTGTGGTTTCAAGCTGGGGTTACTGCAAGGTGATGCCTTTCAGAGAAATAAGGATGGCAGAGGGATGCAAACCCAGGGCTGGTTTAGACAGGTTAAGCTTGAGGTCCTAGTAGGCCTCAGCTGGTAGGGTTCATCTAGCAGTTAACATTTCAGTCTGGTAGGCAGGAGAGAAGTCTGGGTGTAATAAAAAGGAGTTTCCTGGGGTTCCTGGCTGGCTCAGTCAGTAGAACACGCAACTCTTGATCTTGGGGTCATGAATTCAAGCCCCAGAGAGAGGCTTGTGGGCGCTCTCTCTCTCTCTGTCAAATAAAATCTTTTTATTTATTTTTTATTTTTTTTAAAGATTTTATTTATTTTTGCAAGACAAAGAGAGAGAGAGAACAAGCAGGGGGAGCAGCAGAGGCAGAGGGAGAAGCAGGCTCCCCGCCTAGCAGGGAGCCCGATGCGGGGCTTGATCCCGAGACCCTGGAATCATGACCCTGAGCCGAAGGCAGACGCTTAACCGACTGAGCCACCCAGGCACCCCAAATAAAATCTTTTTAAAAAGTTTAAAAAAACCTGGGGCGCCTGGGTGGCTCAGTCGTTAAGCGTCTGCCTTTGGCTCAGGCCATGGTCCCGGGGTCCTGGGATCAAGCCCCGCATCGGGCTCCCTGCTCAGCGGGAAGCCTGCTTCTCCCTCTCCCACTCCCCCTGCTTGTGTTCCCTCTCTCGCTGTCTCTCTTTTTCTTTCTCTCAAATAAATAAAATCTTTTAATAAAAAAAAGTTTAAAAAAACCTAAAAAATTGAAAAAAAAATGATCTCTGTGTTCCTGTCAGTGTTCTCAAGGCTTTGGAGTTTCTGATTATGCTTGAAGCTGTAACATCAGGAAAACTTAACTGACTAAAACAGGATTGAGCAGTAGGTGTTCTGGTTTGCAGTGCAAACCGTAGCTCAGAAAGCACTCTGAGACCCCTTTGTAATGCTGGGATTGGAGGAGGGACCATCAGCCTGCACCGCTGAATTCCCTCAGCCAGGGTTTCTCAATAGGGTGCTATTGGCATTGTGTGTGGGACCACTTGTTGTCATGCAGAACTCCTGCCCTTTGTGGGACCTGAGCGTCCCTGGCTCTTGTCCACTACATGCCTGTGTCCACTACCTGCCTGTGACGCTCCTCGTTTATTGTGGCAACGAAAAAACCCACCAGCACACATTTCCACGGGAACCATCCCTGCTAATTCCATCGGTCAACACAAGTTTCTTTGCATTTCCCCGGCCCATGCCCTTTCTCCCTTCTCTCTGCAATCCTCTCTCTCACCTTTCCTAGTAGTATCCTTGCTCTCCCTATGAAAGTCTGTGCTTGGGTTTTTAGGGACACCACAGTGTGATAATGTAATCATAGGAATTTGAAATGGTTCCCGCTTCAGTGGGATTTCCATTTTAATAGGCATCCAAGCCAGAAGCTCAAGGAAAGAAGCTCTCAGTAGAATTTTGTTCTGTTGAAGTGAAACTGACACACAGTAAACTGCAATAAGTGTACAGTTGGATACATTTTGTCCTATGTGTACACCCATGAAAGCTTCACCATTATTAACATCTTTCCCTCCCTCCCTGCACTATGACCTGGAAACTTTTTCAAGGCAGTAAGCTGGGGCAGTTGCTAGGTCTCCCCTTGTTTGTTTCCCACCTCTCTGAGATGACCAGCTTACATTGCCTGATGTCCAGTGTCTTAAAAGCTGTTTTGGGTTTTTTTTTTATATGTTTTCCCAGGTTTTGTTTTTTTCAGGTGAGAGGGTACATCTAGTCCCTATTGCTTCATCCTAGCCTGAAACAGAAAAAAAAAAAAAAAAACTAGTAGAATTTTAATCTTTACACTAGTATATATGGAAGGGAAATGGGATTGGCAAATCCTTCCTGGAGCCAGTGATCGTTCCAGAATTTTCATAAAAGAGATTCCATAAAAGAGGGCAGCAAAAGGGGGGGATGGTTAGGAAACTCTTTTTCCTTTGGTAGGCATAAACTGTTTTATGTGGTCTATGTATTTATTTTTGGCGGCTTGCTGAGGGTGGGAAACTATAGAAGATCTTAGGGAATGAGGGGCAGCAAAGCCCGCCCCCCTCCCAGACTACAGTAATGAAGACCCTGTGAAGCTCAGAAGGACCCCAACTATGCCTACGCATATGACTACTATTCTGCCTTTCACAAGAAGATAAAAACCACACATTTTTAGAAACCTTTCTCAACGAAGTTAAATATCCCAAACAAGGTTAGAGAGTCCTTTCAACAGCTGAGCTCATTTCCCCAAGCTCTCCCGCTGCTGAAGGTTAGATTGGCTACGGGGCTTGAACCTGCCTGTCAGGAAGCCAAAATCTGGGATGCTCACTGCTGCTTCTTAAAGAGTCGTTCCTGCTTTGAGATGAGTACACACTCTTAACGCGTGCTGGCTGGGCCATGTGAGGAGACAGCCCAAACCAGGGTTTGGGAATAAAGGTCACCTGGAATAAGAGCACAGATCTGTGTTTTTTTCAAGTCTGGCCTCATGCCAGAATCTCTCAAGGGTTCATGGAAAGTTCAGACTTCTGGATTTTACCCCAGACTACTGAATCCTAAGCTTTAGGGCTGGGACTCAACAGTCTGTTTTTGGTAGCTCCCTAGATGATAATGTTAGCTAGCTACCAAGGTTCAGGAAATCCTGGGCTAAGTAGTCAGTCGACTCCTGGATTATTGAGATTCCTGAGTTCTACAACCATAATATATCTATAATCCATCAACTGCTCTCTGTTTTCACTGTCAATCCTCCAGTGCAAGCAACTGTCATCTCTCACCTGGGTTTGCAACACCTCTCACTGCTCTCCCCGTCTTCACTCTTGGTATCTGGTGGGGTTGGAATGTTTGTGTCCCTCCCGAATTCCTATGCTGAAATCCGAACCCCCAAAGGTGATGGGAATGGGAGGTGAGCCTTTGGGTGGTGCTTTAATCTTGAAGGTGGAGGCCTCATGAATGAGATGAGTGCTCTTAGAGAAGAGGCTCCAAAGAGCTCACTAGCCCCTTCCACCGTGAAAAGGCACAGCAGGAAGGAACTGGCCAGGAACCAGGAAGAGGGTCCTCACCATAAGGCGACCACACTAGCACCCTGATCTTAGACTTTACAGCTGCCAGAACTGCGAGGAATACATTTTCTGTTTTTATAAGCCACCCAGTCTGTGGTCAGACTGCTTTGACAGCAGCGCAAACAAGCTAACACCCTGCCTCTCCACCCCTGTCTGAATCTATTATTCACCTTAAAGCCAAAGTGATTTTTCCAAATGACCCCTCCCCCCCCTTTTTTTTGCTTAAAACCTTTCAGTAGTATCCCATTGCCCAGAAAATAAAACTTTTTACCCTACCGATGTACAGCCCTGCAAGACCTGGCCTTTGTTTCTGTCTCCAGCTGTATCTCAAGTCACTTCACCCCTTGCTCATCACACGGGCTAGTGCACCTCAAGCTTTTCCCACCTCGGGGCCTTTTCACTTCCTTTCTCCTCTTAACACTGCTTTTCACATGGCTCACTCTTTCTCGTCCTTCAGGTCTTAGCTTGAATGTCCACATCTCAAACAGGTCTTGCCTGATCTGTCTGAAGTATATGACCCTCCAACAGACACACACAGGTTTTTATCAGAGTACTCTGTTTATGTCATAGCACCATCATAAACAGAACATATGGTTATTACATATCTATAGCTCATTGTCTGTGTTCCCACTAGAATGTAAGCCTCATGAAGGCAGGGACCTAGATATTCTTGCACACGGATATATTTCTAGTGCTTGCCCTAGTGCCTGGCACATCGTAGCTGCTTTGTATTTATTGAATGATTAATCATGTTCCTTACAACCTAGCCTGGCCTGTATTATATAGGCTTGGGGAAGCATGATTTGATCTAAATCCATGAAATAATAAAGCATATTTTAAAGGGGTTCATGCACTTCCACTGTTGCCCTAAGTGCTGCGACTTCTTTGTTCCTGGAGGGGTCTCTCTGTTGTCGCAGGACACTAAGTAAAACTGCCAACATGGCCTTTGTAACTAGAAGTAGCGAGGGAAGGCAATGCCACTAATAGCCATCCACATGCTCTCAGACTCAATATTCTTCATTTCACATTTTGGCCTATTAATGTCCCAGGTTTTTGAGACCACTCTAATACTCTCCTTGTTTTCTTCTAATTTCGAGGTTTCTCAATTAATGTTTACAGTCGTCATTTTAGGTTATCGTGGAGGTCAGAACTCTGTTAGAAGTAGCAGATATCCAACTTAGGTTAAAAGGGGAATTTACTGGAATAACTGGGACCACTCAGGTAATTCAACACTCATTCTATATATATATATATAGAAATAGACCTAAACACAGACACAAATGTAGATCAACCTACCTACCTGCTTAATCTGGCACACTTTAATTACTGGGCTCTGTATTCAGTTTTAGATGTGTAATAGTGGGCGAAATCAGCAAAGGATAGAAGCCAAACACTAGAATGCAGGAATGGTAAGAATGAAGTTGAGACTGAGGTATAGCTGGAACTGGGGACTTGAGTGGACATAGGACTTTGTATCCTCTGATGTTGGTAGATCAGCCTCATTTTTTCTCACTGAATACCATTCATGGGGTAACCACCTGTCTTAAATTCACATTACAACTCCCACCACCAGACAAAGGCTAACTCACACACTTTCTTGCATCAAATTTAAAAATCCTGGGAAGGTCTCTGATGCCCTAGCTTGAGTAAATGACCCACTGATGTAAAATATCCACCCCAGTCAAGAGGTCAGAGACTTTAAAAATGCAGCAGCTTCTGTGTGTTCCACGTGTGGAAGGAAGGAGTAGTTTCCAAATGAGAGGGGTCAGGGGGAGCTAGGTCTACTCTCCATCGCATAGTTTTCTAACACTCTCATCTCCATAATTAAACACATGAGTCAAAAGCATAAACAAAAGGCAGGCTAGGATGGAAAGCAGTAATTAAGAGTACTAAAGAATGGTATCATGTACAGAGCTTTGAAACACCTCTGAGGTGTAAAGTTTTAGGCCTAATTATGAGAAGCTGCAGGTCATAAGAAGGATGCAGTTACCTTGGGACATCAGACTAACAAAAGTATGATTACTTTTCAGGGTAATAGTAAACAACAAGTCTTTTAACACCTGAGGGATAGAAAAACAGACTAGTGATCTCTATAATGAGATTCAGTATTTAGGTTTCTCTGTCTTTAGCGCAGCTCTTCATCAGTGGATGGTTCCAGGTTCTCATGTGCATTTTACAGGAGAAAACCCAAGTAGATATTTCAAGTAGAAATAGCGTATTGTGACCTACTTAAGAGTTCCCTAAAGCTGCAGGAGGGAAAAAAGACTGCCTATTGCTTGCGAGTGGAAAGAAACAGAGAGGAAGGCTGAGATCAATAGAACACTTTTACGGTGTCGGCACAGAGGAAGGTTGACATAAATTTAATTGAGTTCATCTTGAATCATCCATGAGGAAAAGAAATAGTGACGATGCTTTGGCCTCAGTCCAGGTCTGTCAGGCCCATACCCACCAGGGTGGATTCTGATCTGAGTTTACATCTATGTGTAGCCCCTACCAATATCTGGCTAGTGAAAATTTAAAAGTGGATTTTCTAACCATAGTGCATGGCAAGTAGAAGGATGAGCTTTTGGAGAAACTGATCTGTTTAATAAATGGAAGTAGAGCTGACAATCCTAGTGGAATGAGAATGTGCTGCGCTTAATTGTACACCATTAGGAAACCAGAGGAGGGGGAAACCAGAAGGTGAACCTTCTATTATTCTCTAAGGAGCAGCACTGCTTGATAGGAAACAGAAGAGGGGAACTGTGCTATTTCTCTCCGCGTAGTACATAAGCATGCAGCCACACTGGCTGACTGAATCCTGACTGCCTTGGGCTCTTTAGCCTTCCTAGGCTTCACCGCTCAGGGGTAGAATGGAGCTCATGACAGCTCCTTTCTCAGAGGGATGATATGTGAGGGCTCGGTCATGCACATGTAAAGTGCTTAAACTCTGTGTGGCACTTAGTCCTTATTAAAACCTTTTGTTATTGCTGATTATCAGTAAGTCAGCCGCTGAGCAATAATTTATTTGGCATCCTCAGAATCCCTCATCAAGCCTTGGGATGGAATAATTTTCCTCTTTTCTACTCTCACTAATAACACTACTGCATTTAAAAAATAAAAGTGCTGTTGTGCAACAATTTGGCACAAGGTACCATCTATATTTTCTTTTTTTAATATTAATTTTCTAAGAAGTTCTCGCACAATAGGTTGCCGTAGTTCTCTTAGAGGACCAGTCCTGTGTTTATGTAAACATATTATATGGGTAAGCACATGGACCCAGAATGTTTAGAAACTCAAGAGAAAGGATTGAAGGCCTCTAAAGACTATTTTTATAATAATCTTCGTCATTCTCAAAACTGGCCCTGAGAACATGACATTGATATATTCTTGTGCACATAATCTGCTCATAGTTTATCATTATTAGTATTCTTTGCTCAGTTATATATTTATAAAAATATAAAAATACATCTATTGAGCTTCGGCGTAGAACCAATATTCATTCTTCTCCCGTATCACTCTCTTCCTCTTCCCTCCTCCTTTTTCCCCTTCATGGACCTGTCTGAAAATTTCCATGGGATCGATATTCAGGAGAACTGCTTTGTTCATTCTATCTATGAATCTGCTTGTTGGTTTTAGACATTAAAAATATCTCCTCCCATTTTGTCAGCTATGTACTAGCTTTGTCTGTGTGGTATCTTTTACTGAACAGAATTTTAATTTTGCTGTAATAAAATTAATTAAGGTTTTGACTCTGGTCAAGATGGAGTAAGTGTATTTTAACCCATCTCTCCTTCTGAATGCAAGTAAAAATCTTGAACAGAATGCATACAGCAGTTAACTGCCTGATTTAAAAAAAATTCTCCATAGCATTTAAGCAGGATTCAGAGTTAAAAACAGCTATAGATTTCTCTGTAAAATATACTTTAGCTGAGTCACATGTATTTTGACATATACTGTCATTCAGTTCTTAGTATCTCTGAGTTTCCTTTATTATTTTCAGCAGGTTGATTATGTGTCTGGTGAGGAATTCTTCGAGTTTATCTTTTGGGGATTCACTGAAAGTTTCTTGAATCTGTAAGTTTATGTTTTTTGCCAAATCTGGAGAGTTTTGGCCATGACTCCTTCGAATATTTTTTCTGTGCCACACTTTTCCTCCTTTCTTTCTGGGACTCTGGAGATATGAATATTAGACCTTTCATACTGTCACACAGTCCTTTGAAATTCTTTTTTTTTATTTTTATTTTTTTATTTTTTTAAAGATTTTATTTATTTATTTGAGAGAGAGAGAATGAGAGATAGAGAGCACGAGAGGGAAGAGGGTCAGAGGGAGAAGTAGACTCCCCGCCGAGCAGGGAGCCCGATGTGGGACTCGATCCCAGGACTCCAGGATCATGACCCGAGCCGAAGGCAGTCACTTAACCAACTGAGCCACCCAGGCGCCCCTGGTCCTTTGAAATTCTGTTCATATTTTTCTTCAATCTTCACTCTCTATGTTGTTCAGATCAGATAACATCTGTTCATCTATCTTCAAATTCAATGACTCTTTCTTGTCATTTCTATACTGTTTACCGAGCCCATTCAGTGAATTTTTAAATTTCTGGTTATTGTGGTGTATTTTTCCTCCTAAAAGTTCCATGTGGTCCCTTTTTATATCTTCTAAATTGGAATTTGTTTTTTATTTTTCATTTTATTTATTTTTAAGTAGGCTCTACACCCAAAGCAGGGCTTGAACTCACAACCCTGAGATCAAGAGTTGCATGCTCTGCTGACTGAGCCAGTCAGGTGCCCCCCTTTTTATATCTTCTGTTTCCCTGTTGATACTTTCTATCTTTCCATTTGTTTCAAAGGGGCTCACTCTTATTTATCAGAGCCTGGTTATAATGGTTGCCTTAAAGTCTTTGTCTGAAAATTCCAGCATCTTGGTCATCTCAGTTGATATCTGTTCATTGTCTTTTTCTTCATAAGATATGGAGAGTTTCCTGGCTCTTCAAATGTCAAGTAATTTTGGATTGCATATGGGATATTTTGAATATTATGTTATGTGACTCTGGGTCATATGCCCATGAAGAGTTGGGTACTGGTCTCTGCTGACCTCTCAGTTATGCTTAGATATCTGAGAACTTTTTTCTGTGTGTGTGTGTGTGTGTTTTAATTAATTTATTTATTTGAGAGAGAGCGAGCATGCATGCACAAGTGGGGGGAGGGGCAGAAGGAGAGGGAGAGAGAGAATCCAAAGCAGACTCCACGCTGAGCACGGAGCCCTACATGGGGCTGGATCCCATGACCCTGAGATCCTGACCTGAGCTGAAATCAAGAGTCGGATGCTCAACTAACTGAGCCACCCAGGCACCCCTTTTTTTCTAACTTTGAATATAGAGTTGCTTATATTTCCCAGTTCTACTTTAGAAGAATCTTCATGGGGGAATTTTTTTTTTTTAAGATTTTATTTATTTATTTGACAGAGAGAGAGAGACCTCAAGCAGGGGAACGATAGGCAGAGGGAGAGGGAGAAGGAGGCTTCCCACTGAGCAAGAAGTTGGATGCAGGACTTGATCCAGAGACCCCGGGATCATGACCTGAGCCGAAGGCAGATGCTGAACCAAATGAGCCACCCAGGCGCCTCTTCATGGGGGAATTTTTTTATTCAAGAGAGCTCAAATTCTGGATCTCGAGATCTAGGTCTGTAGGACTTCTTATAGAAGAATCATTGCTCTCTATTGTTCTTCTTGTTTCTTATTTTTAGCATATTAATCTGACCATCTATTTCAATGTGATAGGTTTCTAGCTCTCTGTGAAAACTAAACTCTCCATTTCATATTCATTCAACTTCTTTCTTATCCTTTTTAAGAATTTCTTAAATCAAATACCCATTTTTTCTAATTTACCATTTTTCTTCATTTCTTGAGAGAGTATCAATATGCTAGTGTATGTGTACTTCTTACTTTTTTTTAAAGATTTTATTTATTTATTTGAGAGAGAGACACGGCGAGAGAGGGAACACAAGCAGGGGGAGTGGGAGAGGGAGAAGCAGGCTTCCCGCGGAGCAGGGAGCCCGATGTGGGGCTCGATCCCAGGACCCTGGGACCATGACCTGAGCCGAAGGCAGACACTTAAAGACTGAGCCACCCAGGTGCCCCTGTGGACTTCTTATTCTTAGCTGAACTTGAGCCTAATAGGTTTTTGTGAAGCTGTTCCATTTTGCCTGTTGCTTTTTGGATTGTGACCCAACATTTTCAGTCTCAAGGAGTTTATCTTTGATGCAGAGGGAAAAAGGAAGAAAAAGTGATTTGTGCATACTTCTGATTTTGGAGTTCTCTTTCCTATTCTCTCATCTCTTCCCCTAATGTGGCTGGGCTCTCCCTAGAAATACACAGTCAGCTCATTAGAAAGACTCTTGACTTTTAGCAACTCAGTTCTATAAATATGAAGCTGACATGTGTGCAAATTCAAGGCTCTTGAATTTTTTGCTTAGTAACTTTTGCTTAGTAACAAACTACTTTTTAATCAGACAGTAAAGATGGGTGTTAACTGAATTTCAAATGAAGAATACAGTTTAGTTTTATGAGTTGGCTTACTTATCCGGTGAAGCTATAATTTCCATGGTATTTTCATTTATGCTGTCAAAAAGGTAATCCTTTTTATCTCTCCAAAATCATAGATTTTTTATATAAATGAATAACTGTCACTTCAAGTAAGATTTTCTGTAACTACCTAAAACCATTTTGCTGAGCTTTTATATGAAACATAGATTGTGCCTAAAATGAACATTTTAACATAATTTTATAACATTATGTAGCACAATCTACATACTGGTTACTTAACACTTTTCAATTTCCATAGAGAAAATTTTAGAATTATATTACCTGAAGGAATAAAGAAAAATTATCTCTTTAAAAAGAGGATTGCATATATATATATCTTCCATTTCTGAGCTGGACATATTCATTTACCTGAAAATCCTTAGTGTGAGTATCTTATATTCTTAGACACTTGGATAACACTGTTACATAATACTAGAATCCTACGAAAAAATAGGGTAAGGTAAGATAATTACTGAGCAGCATTTAGGGGTTGTGGGTTATATAGTAATTTGTTCAGTTGTGTGTTTAAAATCTGGCCATGCCATGTGCTGATCCACAGGGCAAGAAGGGTGCAGAAGGAGGGGGTGCTCTTAAACTTTCCTTTCCAGGTCACACTCCTGGACTATAATGCCAGTGTGCATATCCTTAAGCCTGAGGGTTTGGCAAGGGGTGGCTGTTTAAGAGGGAGAAAACTTGAATGAACAAACTGAGGTGACCACTTTATAGGTGTGTGTGTGTGTGTGTGTGTGTTTGCGTGTGTTTGCGTGCACACATGCACCTGCAACAGTGGGGGTGGAAGGAGCTGAGTCAACACAGTTCATAATACTGTATAGATAATGAATGGATGTTATACATGTTTAAAATTAATTTAAGGAGTAATAAAAACAAAGTGGCTATCCACTTTCAAGAAGGTTCCAATCTTATAAGGGAGACAACGTATTTTACTATAAAACAATAAACCAGCAATTCAAGGCAACATAGGATTGTATTAATAGCTAGCACCTATTGAGTGATTTCCAGTGTTATAAACACATTGCCTATATTTTCTTATTTAATCCTCACAGAAACTTTTTTTTAAAAAGATTTTATTTATTTATTTGACAGAGATAGAGGCAGTGAGAGAACACAAGCAGGGGGGAGTGGGAGAGGGAGAAGCAGACTTCCCGCGGAGCAGGGAGCCCGATGCGGGACTCGATCCCAGGACCCGGGGATCATGACCTGAGCCAAAGGCAGACGCTTAACGACTGAGCCACCCAGGTGCCCCATCCTCACAGAAACTTTTTAGGATTGGTGCTGTTATTGGTTCCTATTTTAAAATTAGGAGATTGAAGTTGAGGTCAACCAAAGTCACATAACCACTGAGTGGAAGAGCCAGGATTGGACCTTGGACCTCATCATGACCCTACAACTTCTTAGCCTCTCCCACTTGCTTCCTCATATAGCAGACTTAGACAAATGGTCGTGGTAAGGTGGAGAGCAGGGAAGGTGAGGGTGGAACGCAGGATTGATCCTGAAAAACGTGCTGATGCTATTGGAATGACGCTGGAAAATCAGAGGAGTATTAGCAAGACATGAATTCAAGAAAACACCATTAAAAAAAAAAACTCACTTCCTATCTCCATATGAATAGTCTTTTCTTTACAGGATCCGTTTGAAATGCACAATGAAAGAAGAGTCGGGTTTCAAAAGCAGAATGAAAAGTTCTTTCATTGGAAATACTGGGGTTCTGTGAAGGACAGGCACAAAATTTCAGATCTAGAAAGTGCTTTAAATGACATTGGGTACAGTTTATTTCTGAAAGCAGGAAAATATAATGAAGAATTGTACCATACTTCCACTAGGTCAGTGGGTAGGTAGGCAAGTAAGATTAAATCACTCCCTTCTCTTAATAAGCATTCTTTTTATTTGAAAACATTTATTTACTTTCAGAGTCTTAAATTGCTGCAACTGGGCCACCGGACTCTCCTTGTTCCTCACTCTTAAGTTCTGAATATTATGTTCAACACTAACTTCTACCTGACAGGTACCGCCGAGAGCAGCAGCACACCATGCAAGGGCTCAAGTCTGTCCTCCTTCAGACCTCAGGAAGCGGTCTCTTCATGGCCAAAGTGCCTTTCGACCCTTACTGACCCCCTCCAGGGGGACATGTCAGTCCACATCAGCCACAGCAAAGGCTGTCAGTGTGCCATCTTGCACAACCAACACAAAAGAACCCAAGGGATTTCCAGATCACAAAGGTTCTCTAAGTGAACTCCCTTTCAAGTGCAATGGGAACGGAAATGAGTTTTACTTAGGAAATTCCTCCCCTGCCTCCCCTTTACAGAACAACCCAAACCTAGAGAAAAAGGCATCAGAACTTCATTTGTACATTATTTCCACAACCTCATCAATATTTCTGCACTGAAAAAGTTCATGGAACAATTATATTATAGTAAGTGCTCTCATTAGTTAACTTTGCTGGAGTAATTTTTTTTTAAAAGATTTATTTATTTATTTTGGAGACAGAGAGTGCGAGCAAGGTGGGGGGCAGAGGGAGAGAGAATCCTGAAGCAGGCTCAGCCCATCCATCCGCATGATCACAACCTGAGCTGAAACTAAGAGTGGCCTCTTAAGCAACTATGCCCCCCCAGGAGCCCCTGGCTGGAGTATTTCTTAAAGCAAACATGCTTTTCCTGCTTCCCCAAATTTCCATTTTGGAAATTTAGCCTTGGAATTTAATAATATGAAAGACAAACACACTGGACAATTAAGGATTTCATATTATTCAGGTGAAGGAAAATGCTCATTGATGAGGAGTGTCTTAAAGAAAAGGAGATGGACCAGGGGTTCTACAGAGGTGGGTAAATAAGGAAGTCTCCCGGGAATGCTGGAGAAGGTCTTATCTTGGAATATTTGTGAGCAGGGTGGTCTTTTTCAGTTGGCTGGGGTGATTTCTCAGCCATTTCTTTCAGAGCTCACATAAAGTTCAACACTGTCAATATGTCTCTATTTCTTAGCTGCACTATTGAAAGTAGGTTGATGGGATTCATTGTTACAGGAGCAGGTAATTTTATAGGGATTACCTAGTCTAAGCACCTTATTTTATAAATGAGGAAAGTGAGTATTTTAGGTGACTTACTCAAGAGTATATAGTGGGTTTAAGGGCAGAGTCGGAACTTTCATTTAGGAAATCTTTTTATTATACCAGGATCAGTTTAAAAATAAGTAATTTATTACCTGAATAATACAATCCTTTTCAATTATCTTCAATGATATGTAATTTTTATTAATGATCTTCCAACACAATAATATTAAAGAAATATGAAAGGCTCCATTCAGAAGAAGCTAGGGAAGCAGGAGGTTTTATAAATGGCTAAAACTGAAAGATTTCAAGGCAACTCTTCAGTTGTTTCTCATAGCACAGTTCAGAATAGTTAATGTTTAAATTAAATGTCTAATGTTAAAATTTCTCCTTAAATTTTTATTTTTATTTTTTTAAAAGATTTTATTTATTTTTAAGTAATCTCTACACCCAACGTGGGGCTCGAATTTACAACCTGAGATCAAGAGTCACATGCTCCACCAACTGAGCCAGCCAGGCACTCCTAAATTTTTAAACAGTTTTTTCCAAATTAAAAATGTAAACAAATAATAGAGGGGAAACCTTGGTCTATTAAAAGGAGGCCGCATATGTTCTAATAGGAAACCCAAAACTTAATCTATCTAAATATTTCAAAATGACTGTTTATGTTTCCCTGACTTGACTAACTCCTGGTTTTAGTACTACTTTTAATTTTTTACTTATTTTATTATTATTACTATTTTTAATAAGATGGTTGAGGTTTATTGATGTAATGATAGTGAATCAAATAGATTAATTATAACATTTATTTTAAAAATTATTATTTTTTTAAATTTAAATTTTAGGTATTTAACATACAGTGCAGTATTGGTTTCTGAAGTGGAATTCAGTGGTTTATCCCTTACATACAACACCCAGTGCTCATCATAACAAGTGTACTACTTACTACTTTTTAACTCTGCAGCAGAGGCATGGTTCGGGCAAGTCAGATAGGCAAACTCATAGCCCTTCTGATAATAAAAGCAATAACAATAACTGACATGTATTGTTATTAATAGGTAGGATCTGCTTTGATGCTTTCTGTATATTAACTCATTTAATCTGCACAACAACCCCAGGAGGTAGGACTGTTATTCTCATTTCATAGATGAGGAAATTAAGGCACTGAGAAATTAAATGATATATGCAAGGTTGCACAACTTGCATGGAGCTGAGATTTGAACCTAGGTAGTCTGATTTTTTCCACTGAAATAAATGTGGGTGGAAGGCGGTTATCTTTGAGTTGGTAGATACTATCATTAAAAAATAATGTTCTGGGGTGCCTTGGTGGCTCAGCTGGTTAAGTGTCCGACTCTTGATTTTGGCTCAGGTCGTGATCTCAGGGTTGTGAGATCGAGCTCCACCTTGGGCTCTGCACTGGGCGTGGCGTCTGCTTAAGATTCTTTCTCTCCCTCTTCCTCTGCCCCTCCCCCCCCTTAAAAAATAAAAATGTTCTATCCCTTGAAAGATGGAAAATGGGCAAGGAAATATTTCATACATAAATGATGAATCAAGTTAGCCTTCATTCTAGTAAGAATAAGATATTAATTCAATATAAACATGTAAAAAGTTGTGACTTTTTTGTGACACTGTTTAATCCTTTCATCATGTTGATCACTTTGGTTATTCTTGGTGATGCCTTCATAAGTTTTAGGAAATTAAAAAAAAATCATCTCCTAAATCAGTCTGACTTATCTTGGCTAACTGATCTCTTCTGCTTTGAGATCCAGAATGCTCATTCATGTTGAGGTAGGGAAATGCTACCGGGAAAAAAGAATGGACATCTTAATTCTCTCTATATTTTCAGGTAAACCTAAACCATCCAGTGAGAAATTAGCACTCATTCTTTTTTTTTTTTTTAAGATTATTTATTTATTTATTTGACAGAGGGAGACAGCGAGAGAGGGAACCCAAGCAGGAGGAGTGGGAGAGGGAGAAGCAGGCTTCCCGCGGAGCAGGGAGCCCGATGCGGGGCTCGATCCCAGGACCCTGGGATCATGACCTGAGCCGAAGGCAGACGCTCAACGACTGAGCCACCCAGGCACCCCAGAGAAATTAGCACTCATTCTGATTTTAAGGATTTCCAAAGAGCTCAGTCTCCTTCAGTAACCCATTTTATCTGTAACTTTCATCAACAATAATTACATTTGAGTTCTTTAAGCACCTCAAATTCTACAAAAACAATATATGGCAATTCTCTGCCCTTCATATGTTGTAAAGATTGGTGCTAGAAAGCTAAGTAACTAAGGAGTATCCCCAAATTAAAATTCTAGATTTAAGGGGCGCCTGGGTGACTCAGTCATTAAGCATCTGCCTTCGGCTCAGGTCATGATCCCAGAGTCCTGGGATCGAGCCCTGCATCAGGCTCCCTGCTTGGCGGGAAGTCTGCTTCTCCCTCTCCCACTCCCTCTGCTTGTGTTCCCTTTCTCACGTTCTCTCTGTCAAATAAATAAAATAAAATCTTAAAAAAAAAGTCTAGATTTAAAGTAAACATAAACTTTTTTTTTTTTTTTTTAAAGTAGGCTCACTCAGGGCTTGATCTCACAACCCTGACATCAAGACCTGAGCTGAGGGATGCCTGGGTGGCTCAGTCGTTAAGCGTCTGCCTTCCACTCAGGTCATGGTCATCCCAGGGTCCTGGGATCGAGCCCCACATCGGGCTCCCTGCTCAGCAGGAAGCCTGCTTCTCCCTCTCCCACTCCCCCTGCTTGTGTTCCCTCTCTTGCTGTGTCTCTCTCTGTCAAATAAATAATTAAAATCTTAAAAAAAAAAAAAAAGACCTGAGCTGAGAGCAAGAGTCAGATGCTTAGTTGACTGTGCCACCCAGGCACCCCAGTAAATATAAACATTTAGAGAGAAGAAAAAAAAAAAAAGACAGCCTTTTTTTTTTTTTTTAACTTAAAACAATGACAGAAGTAGTAAGAACAGGGGCATCTGGCTGGTTCAGCTGGTAAAGCATGCAACTCTTGATTTTGGGGTCATGAGTTTGAGCCCCACGCTGGGTGTAGAGCTTACTTTAAAAAACAAAAATAGGGGTGCCCGTGTGGCTCAGCTGGTTAAACATCCAACTCTTGATCTCAGCTCGGGTCTTGATCTCAGGGTTGTGAGTTCAAGCCCTGGGCTGAGCTCCACGCTGGGCATGGAGCCTACTTAAAAAAACAAACAAACAGATTGTAAAAAACAAAAGTAGTGAGAAAAAGCACATACTTCCCCCCTGCCCACCCACCCATCATTCTGCTCTGATATTAAGAATAAGACAGGGGTAAATTCATTTGGAGTTGTAAATCAGCAACATCTCAGAAATTCTTTTTGACCTGTTAGGCCTCACAGCATAAAATAAAAGATTCTTTAGAGAACTTGCTGAACACTGACCCATTTTTTGGGGGGGACCCAGAATGAATGGAAAATGGCAACACTAAAGATTTAAGGGAAAAATAACCCTATTGATAGGGGTATAGTTAACAAAACTATTGTATAATCTATACTATGGAATACTATGTAATCATTAAAACGATAGAAGTAAACTTATACACAGACATGGAAAACTGTCCACCATATATTAAGTGGGAAAAAAAGTTCCAGATTAATATATGTGATGTAATTTAGTTAGTATTAAATATATATTATAAAAATACCATCTAATATGTATATATTATAGATGTATGTTATAAATAATATGTTTTTATATGCCTAAAAGGATATAAACCACATTGATAATAATATAGTAAGGTACTTTGTTGTTATTGTTATTTTTGATTCCAGTATAATTAACATACAGTATTATATTGGTTTCAGGGGTATAGTAAGGCACTTTGACTAGTGTGATGGGATGGGGGGGGAGAGACAGGCAACTTTTATCTTTTAGTTTATGCATTTTTGTACTGTTTGATTTTGATAGATAATTTTACTTTATAATGAGCAAATGTCATGTTTAAAACTTTTTAAAAACTATATAAGGAAAAACAATGCCCTGTGGTATTATTTACATAAACAAATCATGTACTATAGCAGGAATTAAGGAATAGATATATGATATTGACTAAAAGCAGGAGAAATGGATTTTCAGTAAACAAAAATTCTAACTACTCCCACTTTTCTTCCTCTTTTAGGAAGCTACTCTTTTGCAAGATCCCCTATATGTTAGTGAGCTCAGTCCTGCTATTGGAAGTCAAAAGCCATATAGGTAAGGAGTGATGATATGCCAGAGCCGCATGGGGGACGGTTCTCTCCTCTTTGCCTCTCCTAACTCCACGTGTTGCTGCCCATCACATCTATACCTCTACTTCAACTCTCTGCCTTGAATTTTAGGTCTGCAAACATAATTACCCACTGGACATCACCTCTTATAGGTCTTACAAGAACCTTAAAGTCAGATATTCAAAACAGAACTCAGCATCTTCCTTCTGGGACCTGAACTTCCTCTTGTGTTTCCTAACACAGGGCCTGCTGTCCTTATTGCCACAACACCTAAGGCAGAGTCCCGAATGTCGTCTTTACCTTCTCTCTCCCCTTTACCACCTCCCACCCCCGCAGCTGTCAATCACCACAGGATTCATTGTTCTTCTCTAGGATATCTGGATAATATCTACTTCTTTCCACCGTCACATGCTCAGCCCAATTCCCTTTGTTCTGAGCCTCTACAGTATTTTCCTACCTGGCCTCTGCCTTCACTCTTGACCCTCTCTAAACCACTCTCCGTAACCAAAGAAATCTTTTGGAAGCACAAATCTGATCACGTAACTCCCTGCCTTAAAACCTCCGAATGGCTCCCCACTGTCCTTAGGAGAAGGTCTAAATTCTACAATAGCTTATAAAGATCTTCCTGATGTCTCTTTTCCTTTTTCCATCTTCAGCTCTTGTGTCCCCTCAACTCCTGCCCTAAGCTGCTGATCCAAATAATCTTGCAGTTCTCAGAAAGCTCCCTGTTTGTTTTTTTTGTTTGCTTATTCCTCTATTCTGGAACCCTACTCTCTACTCTTCTTCTTCATGAATGACTTCAACTCATCAAGTCTTAGCTTACTATCCCTTTCTCTAAAAATCATTTCTCAAAGCTTCAATAAGAGGGGCCCCTGAGGGGCACCTGGGTGGCTCAGTCGGTTAAGCATCTGCCTCAGGATGGTCTCAGGGTCCTGGGATCGAGCCCCACATCAGGCTCCCTGCTCAGGGGGGAGCCCGCTTCTCCCTCTCCTTCTGCCTGCCGCTCCCCCTGCTTGTGCTCTGTCTCTAATAAATAAGTAAAATCTTAAAAAATTTTTTTTTAAAACAGAGGGGCCCTCCATAACATCGTGTGCTTACCATCTTGTAGCATTTAACAGTCTCTCTTATGATTGCTTGTTTGATTACGTGCTGCCCTATTATACACTATGCTCCTTAAGGGCCAGGACTGTACCTTGGTCACTGGCCCATAGTAGGCTGCCTTTATAGAATGAATAAGTTGTTAAAACAATTAAACCTGAATCTGACTTAAAAGTGTGGGCATGTTAGCCTTGAAAAGGAATGAAGTCTTGACACGAGTGACAACATGGATGAACCTTGAAGAAATTACACTAAGTGAAATAAGCCAGACAGAAAAGGACAAATATTGTATGATTCCACTTATTTGAGGCATTGAGAATAAGCAAACTCATAGAAACAGAAAATAAAATAGAGGTTACCAGGGGCTGAGGGGAGAGGGGTATGGGGACCTACAGTTAATCAGTATAGAGTTTCTGTTCCGGAAGATGAAAAATTTCTGGAAATGGATAGTAGTGATGGCTGCACAACATTCTGAATGCACTTAATACCACTGAATTATATACCTAAAAATGGTTACAACAGTAAATTTTATATTATGTGTATTTTATTTCAATTTTAAAACAGGTAGGGGTGTGTATGTGTGTGTGTAAGTAAGGGAATAGATAAAACAAGATTGGAAAAATGTTAAAGATTATTGGATCTAGGTGATAGATATATGCTGTTTCTTTTCAGTTTTCTCCATTTTTGTGTATGTTTAAAAATTTCCATAATAAGGGGCGCCCGGGTGGCTCAGTCGTTAAGTGTCTGCCTTCAGCTCGGGTCATGGTCCCAGGGTCCTGGGATCGAGCCCCGCATCGAGCCCCGCATCGAGCCCCGCATCGAGCCCCGCATCGGGCCCGCATCGGGCTCCCTGCTCCGTGGGCAGCCTGCTCCTCCCTCTCCCACTCCCCCTGCTTGTGTTCCCTCTCTCGCTGTGTCTCTCTCTGTCAAATAAATAAATAAAATCTTTTAAAAAAATTTCCATAATAAAAGTTTTTAAAAGGCTTAAGAAACATAATAAGCAAATATAACAAGTATCTTATTTATATCTTGATTTTAACAAACCAAAAGTAAAAAGACATTTTTAAGACAATAGAGGACATTTGAATATGGACTGGGTATTAGCCAATACCAAAGAATTATTGATAATTTTGTTGGATGTGATAATGACTATTTTGTAAGAAAATGTTTGTTTTATTTTGAGATATGTTCTGAGGTATGTAGGGGTTAAATAACAATGTTTGTGATTTCCTTTTTTAAGAGATGGTAATACAGATAGTTTAGAATTTCTACATGGTTTAAAAATAGAATTTCCATATATTTTCATATGTTTACAGAAGTATCAGTTTTAATTTTAGTCCTTATTTAAAGTGATTTTAAAACAAACTGGATAATAAAATAGGCTTTAACTTTGAAATTTGACTTGAAATTTGTCCTTGAAAGTCAGGAGAGTTCTACCACTGTCTTGACTCAGGAAAAGCATATTTCTTGCAAAGTTAATTCCTGAAGACAACATATTTAAAATGCAGTAATTTAAAATGCACTGTGAGGAATGTGGTAATATGTATAAGATATACAAGACAGTTCTCTGCCTGCAAGCTACCGTCAGTTTAAAGGGAGTAAATATTCTTTGGGTTTTCAAATTAGAACTCTGTCACAAATGTGAGCTCTGTAACCTCACATGGATGCATAGGGACCACTGTGAAAATATAACAGTGCTTTTGAGATAATCTGTGATAAGCCTTTTCTAGCTATAAAGCATTATACAAGTGTATTATTTATATAAAATATCCAGAAAATGAAAAAATACAGGAAATCCAGAAAAATGAAAAATACAGGAAAAGCAGAGCTTATCATTAGATCAAGAATCCTTCTTGCCACACCATTTGGGTGAATTTATGTTTTCTAGCTGATGAAAATATAAAATATCTGTTAAAATTAATGAAAAATTTCCCTTATTCTGAAATTGAATAATGGAGTCTTCTGGCAGTAGACTTTCTATTATTTAAATTAGTCAAAGTTTATCATCTATGTAAAGACAAATGTTCTCTGAATGGTCAAAGAAACTGCGACTATATAGAAATATAGACTCCTGAATCTAACTTATATTTATGATGTATATGAGACCTCAATTCATATATGAATTGATTTTTAGTATAAGGAGATTAGTGTGCTTTTTCTTATGAAATTTGGTTATCTGTTTATTTATTTATTAAAAGATTTTATTTTTTATTTTATTTTTTTTAAATGTTTCTTTTTTTTTAAGATTTTATTTATTTATTTGATAGAGGGAGACAGTGAGAGCAGGAACACAAGCAGGGGGAGTGGGAGAGGGAGAAGCAGGCTTCCCACTGAGCAGGGAGCCCGATGTGGGACTCGATCCCAGGACCCTGGGATCATGACCTGAGCCGAAGGCAGACACTTAACGACTGAGCCACCCAGGCGCCCAAAAGATTTTATTTATTTACTTGAGAGAAAGACAGAGAGCAAGAAGAGAGGCAGAGGGACAAGCAAGACTCTCCGCTGAGCACAGAGCCCACCACAAGGCTCCATCCCTGGACCCTGAGACTTGACCAAACTGAAGTCAGATGCTTAACCGACTGAGCCACCAGGCACCCCTGTTTTGGTTTTTTTGAAAGAAAAGTTTGGTATTACGGTCTGTTATCATAGGTGCCACAAGATAAAAACTGTTTCTATATGGATTGCAGCAAATTGCTGACTAATGGGAAAAATAGGAAAGTCAATCTGAAAGTAATTCTGCTGGTATTCTTTCTAAGCTTGTGCTTTTCTAAGCTCATCAGTTTGTGAAAACTACATTCCTGCTATTTTTGCAGTTCTCAGAGAATAGAGGAATTTTATAGTTATTTTTTAAATGAAATGTGATTGTAATTAGAAGTGGATGTATAGGGAAGGGGGATCTCAAAGCTCATTCCTATTTTATACCATTTATTAAATACTTACTGTGTGCTAAGCACAGACTAAAAGTATCAAAACAATGGGATAGGTACTATAATCCTCCCCATTTTACAGATGAGGAAATTGAGGCACAGAGAGACTAGGTAACCTGCCCATGGTAATTACTCAGCTGAGTAGAGGCAGCTCTACAACTCTGATCAGCCTGTCTGGCCCCCGTGTTTATAATCGTGTTCTTCTGCCTCTGTGACGTTTTTTTTTTTAAAGATTTTGTTTATTTATTTGAGAAAGAGAGTGAGAAAGAGCACACACGAGTTGGGGGAGGAGCAGAGAGAGGGAGAAGCAGGCTCCCGCTTGAGCAGGGAGCCCGACGTGGGGGCCGATCCCAGGACTAACTGAGCCACCCAGGCATCGCTATCACTGAATTCTTTTTTTTTTTAAGATTTTATTTATTTATTTGAGAGAGAATGAGAGACAGAGAGAGAACACATGAGAGGGGGGAAGGTCAGAGGGAGAAGCAGACTCCCTGCCAAGCAGGGAGCCTGATGCGGGACTCGATCCTGGGACTCCAGGATCATGACCTGAGCCGAAGGCAGTCGCTCAACCGACTGAGCCACCCAGGCGCCCCTTATCACTGAATTCTTGATGATCATTTCTCTTTCAGGGTCTCCACTAGAAAAGAGACTGTTTTTTGGGGAAATCTTAATGTTTTCATTAATAAGGGCGGCTCATTGGGATGCCTGGGTTGCTGAGTCGGTTAAGCGTTTGCCTTCGGCTCAGGTCATGACCCCACGGTCCTGGGATCAAGTCCCATGTCAGGCTCCTTGCTCAGCGGGGAGGCTGCTTCTCTCTCTGCCTGCCGCTCCCCCTGCTTGTGCTCTCTCTTTCTCTGACAAATAAATAAAAAAAATCTAAAAAAAAAAAAAAAAGACCTCATTGACTGGATAGAGAAAAATTTTAATTTTTTTTTTTTTTCACGTTAGATTTTTTTTTAAAAACGGAGGAGGTAGTGGGCGAGAGCCAAGATTCCATGTAGTAGTATTGGGATAAATGGTTGGTATCAAGATTTATGGAGTAGGTGGTAAAAATATATATATATTTTTTTGACAGAGAGAGAGACAGCGAGAGAGGGAACACAAGCAGGGGGAGTGGGAGAGGGAGAAGCAGACTTCCCGCTGAGCAGGGAGCCTGATGTGGGGCTCGATCCCAGGACCCTGGGATCATGACCTGAGCTGAAGGCAGAAGCTCAACGACTGAGCCACCCATGCCCCCCCCCTTTTTTTGTAAAAATATTTTTAATTCAAGTCAGAAATTCTAGGAAGTTTCCATCAACCTACACAGAACAATAAATGCCTCTCCTACCATTACTTTGCACCCTTCTTTTCTTTCTTTTTCCTTTTTTTTTTTAAAGTAAGCTCCAGTAAGCTCCCAACGTGGGGCTTGAACTCATGACCCTGAGATCAACAGTCATACACTCTACTGACTGAGCCAGCCAGTATGAACTTGGACAGGTCACTTAACCTCTCTATCATCCTATAAATGCAACAGTAATTCCCTGTTCTGCCCCCTTAGTGGGACTAAATGAGCTAGTTCATGAAAAGTGCCCAGGACAGGTACACAAATCATGACAAGAGGGCAAAATAGGATTAGTGTCATATATAAGAAGTGTGGAAAAAGTGCCATGGGAGAGGTTCCCCATTCATGGTGGAATTAGGGAAAGCTTTAAGGGGAAGGTGTTCCTCTTTTCAGCAAAGCCAGCTCTTCCTGAACTGTGGAACACACACGGGTCAGTGACATGAGATGAATGTATCTGGTACTCTGATATGGCAGGAAATAACTTTGAATTCCATAGTGGGAAAGTAATTCCTTTTCCAACTAGTCCAATCTCATTACGGAGAACCTCTCAGCTTGGTGCCAAAAATGGCAGCTCTCTAACACGTGCTCATCTGCCTTTCTGTCAGAGAGAGAGGCCTTAGGCTTGGAATGTGGGGCATCAACTTAGAACTTGTGATGCTTTCATGCTATTTTTACAGTTACCTGCTATTTATAGCACATGATACTGGTTCTCCCTGTAAAGTAGTGATACAAAGTTTTCTTTATAAATAAACTTCTCGGGGCACCTAGGTGGCTCAGTCGGTTAGGCATCCAACTCTTGGTTTCAGCTCTGGTCATGATCTCAAGATCATGAGATCAAGCCCCTGGTCAGGCTCTGTGCTCAGCGCAGAGTCTGCTTGAGATTATCTCTCTCTCTCTGCCCCTCCCTCTGCTCCCATGTGTGCGTGCACGTGCTTGTTCCCTCTCTCAAATAAATAAAATCTTACATAAACTTCTCTACACACACACACACACACACACACACACACACAAAGTGAGTTGATTTAAAGAAAAAATATGAAGCAAATAATATTATGTATGGTTCATTCAGTATGGTAAATGGTATGTGAACAAACCGTGGGCTAGGGAATGAAAGAGGGACAAAAGTTTCCAAGGGACACTGAGAGTATTCCTGATGTGCTGGATACCGCTTGAGTAAAGGGGCATGGGGAAAAGTATGTCTGGAGAGTAATGAATAGTTCAATCTGGGGAAAGCAAGGTTCATTACTAATGAGTAATAAAGCTAGAAGCACAAAACTATATTAAAATTCCATTAGTAACAAAGTTTTACAAACCTGTCAATAATCGATATTCCTCAACTGCTGTTTATCATTTTTCACATGGAAATTTTTTTCTTGTGTTTCTGTCGATCTGAGGAGAAAATTAAGCACTTCAGTCAACTTAAATCTGAACTTTTTCTTAAAGACAATACTTTGAGGAAGATATTTTGCTTCATTACGGAACTTAAAGTAGCAGCCCAGAAAAACTTCATTCTGAAACAGCTTTTCTGGAAAGTCGGTGTTTTGTTTTATTTTTAATCTTTGAAACTTGTCCCACCTGTTTATCAAGTGCAGTATAATCAAGCATAAAGTAAAATACAAATAAATGTCTTGTATTCAGAGCTGTGTTTTATTTTATTTTAGAAGTAGAGAGAGAAAGAGCATGTGGGGGGGAGGGAGGAGCGCAGAGGGGGAGAGGGGGAGAGAGAGAGAGAGAGAGAGAGAGAGAGAGAGAATCCTCCAGCAGACTCCCCACTGAGCGTAGAGCCCCAAGTCGAAATCAAGAGTCAGACTCTCAACTGACTGAGCCACCCAGGTACCCTGATGGAGGCTGTATTTTAAAATGTGGACTAAATTTAATGCAATCATGACTCAGTACTTGGAATGTAATGTAGTCAATAATGTGTACGTGTGTTGCAGGGGAGCTGGGAAAAGAGGGCAATGGTAGCAAAAAGACAGCACCTTACACGGGTTGGGTTGGTGGGTCAAAGGTAATTAGAGGGGAAGCTTCTGGCATGCAAGATGCAGGAGTAAAGACAGTGAGATGGAAAAACAGATTTCAAGAAAGTTTTACCTTAAAACTTACAATAAGTATACAATAAAAATATAATGGAAAAAGATTACTTTTGAGTGTAGGACTATTATTTTTTTAAAAAAGGTGATTCTTAGGGAGTCAAAGCAACCTAGCGCTCACTCGGCAAGTTACAGACTTACTCTACAAGACTTACTTAGTTTCATTTTCAGGTTCAGGTGAAGGGATTCAGAAGCCCCAGTGAGTACTGGTGTGGTGCTAATGAGGCCCAAGTGAGGGGGTGAGCCCTGCCTTGGGTGGAGCTCATGTTGACCACTATATGTTGTATCCTAATTCTGGCCAGTGGTCTCATAGTTGGCAACCTTTTATTAAGCAGCTGTAAAGTGCACAGCTTTCCCAAACATACAAGACAATCCTGGCCATTTCTTAGATTCTAAGTGCTTCACGTGTAGGATGATCAACCATGTGGGTTTGCCCAGACTTGGGTGACCAACGGTCCCAGTTTGCCTAGGACTAAGGAAGTTCGCAGGATATGGGACTTTCAGTACAAAACCTAGGACCATCCCAAGCACACTGGGATGGTTGATCACCCTAATTAGAGGGCATCTTAGCTATATAGGATAGTATGTCAAACGTCCCATAACACTGAAACAGTAACAATGATGTTGTGCTACAGTCTAAACGCTTATACTGGCTACACCCTGTTAGGAATAGAACATTCAGGTTTTGACTCCAAAACTTCAGAGGATTGTGGAGAATATAGGGCCAGGCATCAAAATGACACCCAAGATGATTATGAACATGGAAATGGAGTTCATGTGGAAAGGCTAAGGAAATTGGTATATCCCACCCAAATATTCCTCTCCAGTCCATCCCACACATGGCATCAGTTTAATCTATCACTGTGTTGACCCCGCTGGCTCGAAAACCTCTGGTGGCCCTCCCTACTAAGTACAAACACTTTGGCTTTGGCATTTAAGGCTCTCCACTAATGACCACTGTCACAGACTGCAAGTTTGGACAGGCATGGCCTTTATTTTAGCAAGGTGGGTTTTCAGGAAGGGGCCAACATCTACCTACATAGGGCAGGCACTGGGCGAACTAACCCAGCCGTAGATGCTCCCAGGGAAGGCCCAGTGCTCAAGGGTGAGAGTGATCTCTACATAGTGTGCAAAACGAAACATCAGGGTATTCCAGCATGTGGGTGGATTACACCCAAATGTCTGCACAAACATTTGGCACCAGGAAGATCTGATTGTTTAGGTTTGGCAACAGGGCCTAATGGAATGTTGGGTTGGGGAGGTGACAAGGATAGAAAGGTTGTCAAGAGTAAACCTAGCAGCTGAGAGAGGACTGGCAAGGGACATAGCACAGGGCCCAGAGAAGTCCACTTAGATAAACTGGACACTATCACGAGACTGGATTTAAAGCAGATGGCTAGGTAGGAGAACTGAGGCACCTCCTACAGGTTAGACTAGGAAGAAAGGTGTTGATGCTGAATACCAGAGTGTTGGTCTGCAGGCCATTTAAGTGTCTCTCATCTTAAAATGGGCCTGATGCAAGTGGCTTTGGCTGTGGAGCAAAAGAAAGATGTAGAGAAAGAGAACGAAGCTAGGCGTAACCAACTCAACCCCACACTTCATTGTTTTCACCTTTTTCCTCTAAAAGCTCCAGCCACGTGGGATGACTCAAACACCCTGTCCTTTCCAGCCCTTCCTCATTTCCCCCTACTGTTCACCATCTCTATGCTACTCCTTCTTCCATTTCCTCCTGTTAAAATCCTACCCACTCATTCTTCAAGGCTCAGCTCAAATGCTGTTCTTCCGCCTTTCCTGTCATCCTCCATGGGGCACTTTGGAAACTTCCCCTTTCTCATCTGTTATGGCAGAACTTTCTTCAGTGTTCTTTAATCTGTGCTGTTCAATAAAGTAGCCACTAGCCACACTGAATGTGGCCAGTGACTAAGGAAGTGAAATTTTAATTTTATTCCGTTTAATCAGTTTAAATTTAAATAGCACCACGTGGCCAGTGGCTACCTATTGAACAATGCAGTTCTATGGCATCTCTCATAGCACCTTCTCTGTAACAATTCAACAAATATTTACTGCAGGCCTGTTCTGTGCCAGGCATGGGAACAGGCATTAGAAAAGCGAGCATGAGTAAGATACAGTTCCTACCCTCAAGATTAGCACAGATATTCTCCTTTTCACTATAGTCATTGGCATATTATTCTTATTTACCATTATATGCTATAAGCTTCTTCAGGACAAGCACGTGTCTTACTCATCTTTGTATTCTCCCTGAGGCCTAACGCAATGCCATGTTTATACTAGGCCCCATAATCAATTCATATTGAACTGAAAGTTTATTCCCTTGTAAAAAATTAACCTGATCAGAAATCCAGGAATAGGAAACAAACTGAGGGTTGCTGGAGGGGAGGGGTTGGGGGGATGGGGTCACTGGGTGATGGACATTAAGGAGGGCACGTGATGTAATGAGCACTGGGTGTTATAGAAGACTGATGAATCACTGACCTCTACCTCTGAAACCAATAATACATTATATGTTAATTAATTGAATTAAAAAGTATTTAAGAAAGATGTCTTTTATAATTTATCCAAGTAAAAAAGTTAAAAAAAAAAGAAGTCTAGGAATAGAACATTCATGTTCTGTTGCTTAATTGAAAACATTGCAGCTGTCCTTTAATGTAATGTCCTTAGATGGACTAAAATAGATCTTCTAATTCAGCTGTCAAAAATGAGAGGCCAAGGGGCGCCTGGCTGGCTTAGTTCGTAGAGCATGTGACTCTTGATCTCAAGGAGTAAAAAAAAAAAAGAGAGACCAAAATGAATAGAGAGGGAAATAAAAGGCATATGGGCAGTCTCCTATTTGCGGTCTTTCCACACACGGTGTGGGTCCTCTGCCCACCACCATGCCACCAAGGCCTAGTAGCCTTATGTTCTCTTTCTTTAATCCATAACCACAATCTAGTCTCATATTCATTTATACAGTTAACATATATAATAACAAAAGTCAACATTTTTATCTTCTTTTAAGAGCTTTTTTCTTTTCTTTATCTTTTTATTAAGTGGGCTCCACACCCAGCGTGGAGCCCAACATGGGGCTTGAACTCACAACCCTGAATCAAGACCTAAGCTGAGATCAAGAGTCAGACACTTAACTGACTGAGCCACCCAGGGACCCCCTAGGAGCTTTTTTCTTTAAACAGTTATCATGGCTTTATGCTTAAGCAGTGGCTTTCCAACTTTGTGCTGGGCTCCCTGGAGAACATGAGGCTGTGTGTGAAGCTTCCTTAGGAACCCTTCACTGGGGTGGCGAGATTAGAGGCATCTTTGATTTTTGGTTCTTGGGTAAGATGATGGAAAATTATACATATAATAATTTCATATAAATAAAATCTTACAAATATATATAATTGTATATAAATGTATTAGGTATTAGAAATTATAAATGCACACACACACAATTTCCCCTTTTGAAATCATCTGTATGGGGTATAATTTTCTTTTAGGTAATCTTTTTTTTTTTTACAATTTTCTTACAAATTATGAGAACCTTTTTTGTAGGTTGACTAAACTATAGGCTTTAGGACAGATACCATGTCTGTTTGTCTGCTTTGCTCAAGGTAGTATCTAATTACCTAGCATAGTACCTGCTACATAGCTGGCAATCAGTAGTTATGTGTTCAATGAATGAATGAGTGAAGGAAAGAGTTCTCCATTCATGTTCCTTCCTAACCCTTTATGTCTTCTCCATGAGGTTCTTTTTTAATTCAACAATTGTTTTTATTGTGGTAAAATACACATAACATAAAATTTACAATTTTAGCTATTTTTAAGTGTATGATCCAGTGGTATTAAGTAGGTACATTGTATTGTGCAACCATCTCCAGAACTCTTTTCATCTTGCAAAACTGAAACTATACTCGTTAAACATTAACTCCCCATTCACCCCTTCCTCCAGCCCCTGGCAACACCATTCTTTCTCCTCCTATGAGTTTAATTTCTCTAAATATCTCATGTAAGTGGAATCACTCAGCATTTGTCCTTTTATCCCTGGCTTATTTCACCTAGCATGTCTTCAAGGTTCATCAGTGTTGTTGCACATGTCAAAATTTGCTTCCTTCTTAAGGCTAATATTCCATTGTATGTAAAGACCACATTTGCTTATCCATTCTCCACTGATGGCTGCTTGGGTTGCTTCCACATTTAAGCTATTGTGAACATCAGCACTGTGAATATGGGTGTGTAAATATCTCTGAGACATTGCTTTCAATTCTTTTGGGAGTGTACCCAGAAGTGGGACTGCTGAATCCTATGGTAATTCTATTTCTTATTCTTGAGGAACCATCACACTGTTTTCCACTGTTTTCCGCTGCTGCACCATCGTACATTCCCACCAACACTGCACGTGGGTTCTCGTTTTCCCACATCTTTGTCAACAGTTGTTGTTTTCTGATTTTTTGTAGTTTTGATTTGCATTTCCGTAATGATTAGTGATGTTGAGTATTTTTTCATGTGCTTTTTGGCCATATGTCTATCTTCTTTGGAGAAATTATTGGGATATTTTAAGGGTTTTTGGTTTAAAGAGTTTTGACAAACGTATATACCCGTATAACCACCACCCCAATCAAGATTTAGAACACTTCTATCACCCCAAAAGGCTCATACCCTTTGGCAGGCAGTTTCCTCCCATCTGTGGCCCTGGGCAGTCACTGTGCTTTCTGTCACTATAGATTAATTTTACCCATCCTAGGATTCCACTTACCCGGAAATGGACTATGTACTCTTTTGTGCTGGCTTCCTTTGGCGTAATAGTTTTGAGATTTCTCCATGTTGTTGCAAGGTGGTGGAAGATACTTTAAGAATAAAAGTTCCTGAACTAGCGAGCAGGTTGGAGATCCCAGTAATAACTGGTAAATTTATTCAGCACTTATGATGTGCTGAGCACCGTTCAGGCTTTACAGATACTATCTTATTGCAACCTCATCAGGTGACATTAACTCCGTTTTAGACATGAACTGAGTCACAGAGTGTCTAAGTGACTTGCCAGATGTCATACAGCTAACCAGTGGCAGAGCTGGGATGTGAACTCAGAGTTAGTGTATAAAGCCGCCACACTGTGCTCATTCCCCAGGGCCCTGGTAAACGGCAGCTCTTCTCAGAGGGCCTGGCATACAGCCTGCTCCTTCTCCTGTCCCTCTCTCCACCTGCCAGGCTCAGTCTCTTCTCATGCCCTACCACCTAAATAAAGGTACACATAATACCTGTCTAAACAAAGAGTCTAATTTGTCACTAGTAAAAAAAAGTCCTCGGGGCGGGGGGGGGGGGGGGGGAATGAATAAGAGAGGAAAAGAAAAGAGAAGCAATTACATGATATTTCTCATTAGTACCAACTTGCCTGATTTCATGGGCCAGTGCTTATTTCATGCTCGATTTACCTCATGAGACTGCACAGAAGCACAAAAAAACTGGTCCGCACACTCTTAAGCCAGTGTTTATATTATCTTGGAGATGGGGATCGACATTTCCATTGTATTAACAGAATTATTAGTATCATTCTTCACTGTCTTCATTAGGCTATACCAGTGCTGGGCCTTTCTTGTAGGTTAGCAAACATTTTTAAAAAGTATTTTTCTAGCCATTATTCATTGTACCCTCACAAAGGCCAAATTACTTTGGAAAGGCAGGAATTAGAGTAGCCTCCATTTAATATAGTATTCCCAGGTTACTGAATGATTTGCCTGAGATTATACACCTACTTCTGGAGGGTCTTCAATATTAATGGTAGAGCCGGGCCTACTGGGCATCCTCAGCTTCACCCCCTAGGCTTTAGCTCTGGCTCTGTTCACCAGGACAGTGGTCTCCTGGTTGTAAGTAAAAAGTGTTTTCAATTTGGGTTATGCTATTATTAATGAGAGATATTATAACTCATTTTGTCCCCAGAGAATAAATGATTTCTTCATATTTTTATTATGTAAAGATAGAGTTTTACCAACTGATACCTAATGACCATCTTTCCTGCTTGCTTTCACAGACCAGTGACCTTTTTTATTTTCCTGGTGAACAAACTTCATGAGTACTTGCCAGAGTCTAGGGATAAGAGCATACTTCAAAATAAAAGCCAAAGGGCTGATGAGCTGGTGTAAGTACTAACTGGATAGTCATAGATTTTTCCTCCCTTAGGGTATTAAAGATAAATGGAAGGCACTGGACAAAATATATACTGTGTTAATGATTAATGGTGCTGCAAGTTTTGTTTCACATAGATTTTTAAAAATAGCATTCATTTTGTTCTACTCTTTTGGAGGAGAGAAGCAGAGGAAGAGAGAGAGAGAAAATCTTTTATTTTTTTTATTTTTTATTTTTATTTTTTAAAGATTTTATTTATTTATTTGACAGAGAGAGACACAGCGAGAGAGGGAACACAAGCAGGGGGAGTGGGAGAGGGAGAAGCAGCCTTCCCGCGGAGCAGGGAGCCCAATGCGGGGCTCGATCCCAGGACCCTGGGATCATGACCTGAGCCGAAGGCAGACGCTTAATGACTGAGCCACCCAGGGGCCTCAGGAGAGAGAAAATCTTAAGCAAGTTCCACACCCAGCTCAGAGTCTGATACAGGGCTAGATTTCACAACCCTGAGATCATGACCTGCCCCTGGAGTCGCAGGTTTAATTGACTGAGCCACCCAGGCGCCCCTGTTCTACTTTTTAAAGAAGGGCTATAGGGGCACCTGGGTGGCTCAGTCGGTTAAGTGTCTGCCTTTGGCTCAGGTCATGATCTCGGAGCCCTGGAATCCAGGCTGGCTTTGGGCTCCCTGCTCAGTGGGGAGTCTGCTTCTCCCTCTCCCTCTGCCCGTCACCCCTCCCCCTCCAATTGTGTGCTCTCTCTCTCCCTTAAATAAAATCTTTTAAAAAAATAAAGAAAGGCTATATAAGAAACTAGTAATATTGGTTGTCCCAAAGGAAAAAAAAATGGGCGTCTGGGGGAAAGACACCTTTCACTGTATTCCTTTTTTTTACCTTTGGAATTTTGAGCCAAGTATTACCACCTTGAAAAAGTTAAAATTATTAAAAATAATTTTATTTTATTTATTTATTTTTACAGTGAGAGAGTGCGTGCACACACAAGCAGGTGAAGTGGCAGAGGGAGAGGGAGAAGCAAACTCCCCACTGAGCAGGGAGCCCCACGCGGGGCTCGATTCCAGCACCCTAGGATCATGACCCGAGGTGAAGGCAGACACTTAACCAACTGAGCCACACAGGCGCCCCTAAAAATAATTTTAAAATAGTGTGTGATTATCAGAAAAAAATGTTAAGGACAAAAAACACTATGAAAATGACTTTTAATCCTGACATTCAGCTATTAATTAATTCATTCAACAAATATTGTTGAGTGTTTAGTACGCAGCAATCACAGAGTAGGGACTCAGACAATTAACATATAGAATTTCCTTTCCATACGTTTTTCTGTATAGATATGAGAGCAATTCTATCAAGGATTACTAATTTTGTGAAATTCTGAACTTGTAATGCAATCATGCCACTTCTGTGCTTTTTTCTTTGTTTTCTAGAGCATGCATTGAAATTATACAGATTCTGGGACTGATGTTCACAGAAACAGAAACTGAGTCATCGTGCCTGAACACATTGGCAGCTAAGAAGTAAGGTCTTTTAGAAGACACTGGCACCTTGTAGTTACAACCCATTAACTACTCCATTGAGTGTCTTCCAAAACTCATAGCTCTCTTACTTCTCTGTTCAATCCCCTTATAAGTATGTTAAAATTCTTGTCTCTCCACTTCCTTCTGTGATAAAACAGATTAATTGGCACATAGTGAGTTCTCTGTCTCTATGGATTATTAAGGGCACAAACATTTTCTTAGCATAATTTTAGCTTTTGTCATTGTCTCGTGAACTTGAAAAAGCCCAAATGCCCCATCATACTTTAAAAGCCAGGCGTTCTCTGGGGCGCCTGGGTGGCTCAGATGGTTAAGCATCTGCCTTCGGCTCAGGTCATGATCCCAGGGTCCTGGAACCAAGCCCCACTCTGGCTCCTGGCTCAGCGGGGAGCCTGCTTCTCCCTTTCCCTCTGCCTCTCCCCCTGCTCATGCTCTCTCTCTCTGTGTCTCGAATGAATAAATAAAATCTTTAAAAAAATAAAAATAAAAAAATAAAAGCCAGGGGTTCTCTACTAGAATTTTACAGAGTACCCTTATACCCACATAACAGAAAGATTATATTGCAAAGGGAGGAGTTAATAGTAGCTTCATTTAATATATAATTGTGTGACCTTGAAGTGAATGACGGTGGGGGGTTTATTAACATATAGAGTAAGCTGCTATAATAAAGATACGCTAAAATATGTGGCCCACAGAAGATAGAAATTTATATCTTTTTCACATACTAGTCCAGAGTAGATAGACAGGCTTTCTTCGAGAAGATCAGCCAGAGACCTAGGTTCCTTCCCTTTAATTGCTCTCACATCTTTTATTATGCTATCTCTGTCCCCATGGTTTATTATGCTATCCCTGACCGACCTTCGTGACTTCATTAAACCCTATGGGGTGCAGGAAGAGAAGTAGAAGGCAAGCAAATTTCCTTTGTAAGAGAGGCATATAAGACTTTTCTGCTCACATTCTATTGATGGGGACTTTAGGCATATGCCCATATCTAGCTGCAAGAGAAGTTGGATGTGTCTGTAGTTGCATGGCTCTGTACCTAGCTAAACTCTAGATGGTGATATGGACACCTATTATTAAAAGGAAGAAAAAAAGAATGTACAGTAGGGGGACAATAGCATTCTTTGCTACAGAAAATATGTGTTTGCATATTTTGTATATTATCTGCTTGATCTTTTTATATGATTTTTAGACTATGAATTACATCCTGAGCCAGCATTCTATAATCTTAATTTTTTCCCACCCTCATCAACTGTTAATTTAAATTTTCTGTATTAGAAAGTAGAAGGAAAATGAGGGCCATGGGCTCTAAAACATGTGAACCAGGGAGAAGAATAAAAACTTTTAGTAATGTTTGTCCTGGCTATTTATTAGAGAACTTTACAAATGAATTTTGATGATAATATTCATGAACATTTCTTAAGCAACCTGCTCTGTCCCAGGGACTATGGGTGTACTATGCTGTATACCAGGATGGCCAAACATTTCTATAAAGGGCCATAGAGTAAACATTTTTGGCTTTTCAGGCCATAGAGTCTCTGCTGCAGCGACTCAACTTTGCCACTGTATCATAAAAACAGGAAAAGACGATATATAAATGAATGAGCACAGCTCTGTTCCAATAAAGCTTTATTTATAAAAACAGGTTCTGGGCTATTTGGCCTGCAGGCCATAGTTTGTTGACCCCTGCTTTACAGAAAACAAGGAAGACACACTCTATTACTCTATTATTTTCTCTGAATACTTTTTTTTTTTAAGATTTTATTTTTTAAAAGTAATCCCTACACCCACCGTGGGGCTTGAACTTACAACCCTGAGATCAAGAGTTGCATGCTCCACTGACTGAGCCAGCCAGGAGCCCCCTCTGTATACTTCTTTATGCAGTTGATAGTACCATTTCCCCAATCTCCAGGATAGAGATTCAAGATTACTTCTTATATTTTTATCTTGTCACATTGAATTATTGCGGAATCATGTTACTCTTTTTGTCCACCTTTTGATCCCTACCTCTCTCAGTCTGAGTTGAAGAACCATCACTCTTACTAACCTCTGCTCTGTTTTTAATTGTTCTGTCTTAACTTGGTTTGGCCACATCAGCCCTACTATAGCAAGCCTCTTTCCTGATATGACTAATTTTTTTTTTTAAGATTTTATTTATTTATTTGACAGAGAGAGACACAGCGAGAGAGGGAACACAAACAGGGGGAGTGGGAGAGGGAGAAGCAGGCTTCCCGCGGAGCAGGGAGCCCGATGCGGGGCTCGATCCCAGGACCCTGGGACCATGACCTGAGCCGAAGGCAGACACTTAACGACTGAGCCACCCAGGTGCCCCCTGATATGACTAATTCTTTTCATGTATTTTAATGTATATATTGTATTGCTATAATAGAATCTGGTTATAATACTAACTTTTCAGCCAATTTTGACATGCATAGGGTCAAGTCATGTTACCTGTAGCCTTAACTAGTGCAGCTAATGTCTAATATAACTGCATTAGTCTTCTATTGCCCTGTAACAAATCACTGTAAACTCAGTGGCTTAAAACAATATAAACTGTTTATCCCACAGTTTCTGTGGATCAGGAAATCTGGGCATAGCTCAGTTGGATCATCTTGCTCTGATTTTCACAAGATGGCAGTCAAGGTGTCGGCTGGGGCTGCAGTCTCATCGGAGGCTTAGGGTCATCTTCCAAGCTCATTTGGGTTTTTGTGGCTAGTATTAATTTCTTTATAGCTATAAACTCATGATGGCTTGCTTTTTGGCAGGAGACTATCTCTGAGCTCAGAGAAGCTCTAAGCACTCTTTGAAGGGCTCAAATGGATAATCAGGCTCACTGAGAATAATCTCCCTTTGATTAACTCAAAAGTCAACAAATTAGAAACCTTAATTATTTTAATAAAAATTAAATTATGTATGCAAAATCCCTTTACCTTTCTCATCTAACATAACATAATCACAAGAGTAATAGCCTAATATATTCACAGGTCCTGTCCATACTTAAGGGGAAGGGATTACTTAGGGTGCATATACCAGGGGGCAAAAATCTTGGAAGCCATATTAGAATTCTGTCTAACACAATAACACAGACCGACTTATAAAGACCATGAGTTTACCTTTCAAAGTCTGTATATATATTATAAAATATATTGCAATTCATTCAAAATTCTCACATTGGAAATAGTAAAAATCTAAACAATGAAAGTATCAAAATTGTTGGCACCATTTTTTAAGGCTGTGACGTCAATCCTATAATAAAGTCTTTATTTTGGGGATGAAACTACCATTTAGATTAAAATTTCTTCTATTAGTGACCTAGTGGATTTTGAATAGTGTCAGCAGGAGGAGTAGACTTCAAATTAAATTCCATTTGAGCAAATAAAAAAGCACTTAATCATTTCAGCATTTTCCTCTTTATTTTTTTCATAAGTAAAGATTTTATTAGCTCAACTCAGTTCATTGAATTCTTCTTGAAATGTGCCATAAATCCATTCATATTTTAATACTGTTATGGTTGAATTCATATATTATCACAGAAAGTGACCCAGAATTTGAGAGTTCCTTCCCTTAACCCTGGATATAAGATACTTGGAAAAGAAGCTGTTGCTGAAAATAAAGGACTTTAAATAGATCAGTAAATGGAATGTCATTTCAAACTTAATATCAGGAAAAGCTTCTAAATGAAATGTTTTGTTGACTTTTGGAAGGGTCTTCTAAAAGTAAGATTGGCCATTTTAAAGTAGCTTGAGTAAAACATTAACAAATATCCTGTAGGACATATCCTGCTTTTTTGAAAAGTGTGCTGACATGATTCTTATTTTGCAGATATACGAACTGACTTGCTTTTTGAGGTGGAGAAAGGAGGGGAATTCTATTTTTATTAAAATTTTGGTTAATCATGAACTTCTAATCATGGTAATGATTTAAGTGATTGTAAAAAGATTAGGAAGCCTTAAATATTACTAAACAGGGATTGTTTATAGTCTCCTTTATTCCATTATGAAAAGAATGCTTATGGTTATAGAGGATTTTTATATAGTCCTATCTGTAAATTTTTACTACCCCCATCGTCAAAGCTACTCTGATACTGTCTTCAGTTAGGCAACTGATTTTCCTAGTGATCTGCTTTTGGCTCCTTTTCCACTATACATGAACTGTATAACATATATGAAGGTGGTACTGCCAAACCTCATCTCCTTAGGATCCTAAGTTTGGATTGTGATTTTTTTTTTCATTTTCAAATAATAGGGTACATTATTCAAACATATAGTAACAATTTAAGTGAGTTATTAGTATAGGTTAATGGATAGTACACTTCTTTTGAAAGGAAAAGACTAAAATACTAGTTTTATTGACTAATAGCTAGTAGTCTTCAGTGAAACAGTAAGCCTCTGAAATGCTTTATTTAAAAGAAGAGCTCCATCCTCTTTTTTTTCTGCACTGTTGTTGGCAATATAAGTTGGTGCAGCCACTCTGGAAAACAGTATGGAGGACCTCAAAAAACTAAAAATATAAGTACCATATGATCCAGTAATTCTATTTCTGGGTAGTCATCCAAAGAAAATGAAAACACTAATCCAAAAAGATGTATGCAACCCTATGTTTACTGCAGCATTATTTACAATAGCCAAGATATGGAAGCAACCCAAATGTCTACTGATAGATGAATGGATAAAGAAGATGTCGTGTATATATACAATAGAATATTATTTTGCTATAAAAAAGAATGAAATCTTGCCATTTGTGACAACATGGATGGACCTAGAGGGTATTACCCTAAGTGAAATAAGTCAGACAAAGACAAATACCATATGATTTCACTTATATGTGGAATCTAAAAAACAAAGTAAACAAACAAATAACAACAAAAAGAGAAACTGACTCATAAATACAGAGAACAAACAAGCGGTTGCCAAATGGGAGGAGAATGGGGGGAATGGGTGAAATAGGTAAAGGGGATTAAGAGGTACAAATTTAAAATAAGTAAGTCATGGGGATGAGAAGTATGGCATAGGGAATATAGTTAGTCATACTGTAATAACTTCATTTGGTGACAGATGGTAACTATACTTATTGTGGTAAGCATTTGATAATGCATATAATTGTTGAATCACTATCTTATACACCTGAAACTAATATGTCAACCAAATTTCAATTTAAAAATTTTAAAGAATCAAAACACCTGTGATCAAATAAGCATTAAGAAATGCTTCATACAGCAGTTTCTTTGTCCTGGAGATATACAGTGCATATGAGCATATTAAAACTTCTGAGAAGTCCAGTAGTAAAGATATCCAATGAACTGGTTTAACCAAGTATCTCCTATACCTCTTTCGACCACAGAATCTATTTTGACTATAATACTGCCTGGAATTAATAGTCCATAAAAAAGCCCTTTGTGGGGGAGGGCGGAAAGAGCCCTTTGGAAAATACTGCTTTAATCGAAATCACCCAGATTTCCCTTAAGTCCAGACTTACTAAGTTTTCTAAGCTATGTGAACTTCTAGAACTATACTCGCTTTGAGGGGTGCTTGGTGGCTCAGTCTGTTAAGTGATGGACTCTTGATTTCAGCTCAGGTCATGATCTCAGGATCGTGAGATTGAGCCCCGGGTCAGACTGTGTGCTGGGCGTGGAGCCTGTTTTAAGATTCTCTCTCTCGCTCTCCTTCTGCCCCTCCCACCCCTGCTCTCGCACTTGTGCACACTCTCTTTAAAAACAAAAACAAAACTTGCTTTGAGTCAAAAGACCAAGAAATTATATATTTTCACTTAAATGTTTTACCACTACTCAATTGTCTGGATGTCCAAGGATCTAAAAGTTCAGTCAGGAATGGTCTGCAATGCTTTATACTTTTAATTATAGTCAGTGTCTACAAACTTGGCTTTACTGTTTTTCTTTTCAAACTTTATTCATTAATTGCCTTTTATTTATTTTTTCAGGGGAACATTGTTTAATCTTTTGGTAATTTTAATTAGTGAACCTCAGATTCCAAAATCTTGTCCTATGTTTGATATCCAGTTGGTGGCCGACTCAACTTTAGTTGAGATGTCTTTTGATGCTGAGGTGAGATGAGAATTTGGGGGTAGACTAAATATAATATGTAGGGGTGCCCTGGCTTCCTGTCTTCTAATGTGGAGCATGACATTGTAGAATATAGAAATATAATTTAATCAGAGTAAATATTTTGCCATTAACCTCAAAACTTAGACAGCTCTTCTGTCAATATTAATGTATCTGTTTTATACATCTTAAAGTATGTATACTGGGGCGCCTGGGTGGCTCAGTCAGTTAAGCATCTGCCTTCGGCTCAGGTCATGATTTCAGGGTCCTGGGATCGAGCCCCACATCCGGCTCCCTGCTCAGTGGGGAGCCCGCTTCTCCCTCTCCCACTCCCCCTGCTTGTGCTCTCTCTCTCTCTCTCAAATAAATAAAATCTTTTTCTTTTAAAGATTTTTTTTTTATTTGAGAGAGAGAGAGAGTGAGAGAGAGCACGAGAGGGAAGAGGGTCAGAGGGAGAAGCAGACTCCCTGCTGAGCAGGGAGCCCGATGTGGAACTTGATCCCGGGACTCCAGGATCATGACCTGAGCCGAAGGCAGTCGCTTAACCAACTGAGCCACCCAGGCGCCCCCAAATAAATAAAATCTTAAAAAAAAAAAGAAAAAAGAAAGTATGTATACTAAGAAAAGTAAAGTACATATACTAAGGAAAATAATTAGTATTCAATATGTATTCGATAAATCTGTTTGTCTCTATACAAAATATTTATGTATATCTAATTCCACAGTAGGGGCCTAAATAGTAAAAAAGCACTTTTTTTTTTTTTAAGATTTTACTTACTTGAGAGAGAGAGCGAGAGAGAGAGAGAGAGAGAGAGCACAAGCAGGAGGGAGGGAGGAAGAGAGGGAGAAGCAGGGAGCCTGATGCAGGGCTCAATTACAGGACCCTGGGATCATGACCTGAGCAGAAGGCAGATGCTTAACGACTGAGCCACCCAGGCGCCCAAAAGTGCAATCTTTAAAAGATTTTAGGGCTAACTCTCTTGCCTTAGTTTACCATCTCCTTATCTAAGTAGTGCAAACTCAGCAAGAATTACTTGTTTTTCTAAGGTTTTACTAAAACATTAGAAATATCAGACTACCTAGAAAGCACATATTCTGAGAGAATAAATCAGCTTATTAGTTTATTTTGAGCAGAACAACACAATTTTTTTTAAAGGATGGGATATGATTTGATAGTTCTTAAACATACAATTAGAGTATGTTTTAGAAAACTCTTAGATGTATTCAGTCACTCAATAAATATTTATTGAAACTCTATGATGAGCTAGACAGTGTGCTAGGCACTGGGGTCCCAACAAGAAGCAAAACAGACACCACCTCTGCCCTCACTGGTTTATAGTCTGGTTAGAGAGACAGACGTTAATTAAATACAACATGAATATAATATTCATCTGTATGAATATTATAGCCCTATTCATATATATGAATATTAGAGACTATGTGGAGTATCTATGATACAGTTTTCAACAGCGGAGTAAGTGCATTAGAGATTGGAGAGTGGGATGGAAGCGAGACTCAGGCGGGGCTAAGAAGCTAGTGCGGTTGTCCAGGTGAGGAATGACAGAGGCCAGAGTGAAGCGATCCTCAGCCCTCGAAACGAGACTTAGGCCCTCATTTTAGAGCTCTCCTTTTTTTTTTTTTTTTTTAAGATTTTATTTATTTGAGAGAGAGAATGAGAGATAGAGAGCACGAGAGGGAAGAGGGTCAGAGGGAGAAGCAGACTCCCCGCGGAGCAGGGAGCCCGATGTGGGACTCGATCCCGGGACTCCAGGATCATGACCTGAGCCGAAGGCAGTCGCTTAACCAGCTGAGCCACCCAGGCGCCCAAGAAGTTAAAAATTTAATCCCCAAATGGTCATTGCTTTGTTCTACCGCTCCAGGCTCTCCAACCTCAATCTGTGTTTGCCTGACACCATATTTAGTCAATATGTGTAAACAGATCTGAATTGGGGTGAAACCACTCCAAACCACCTGTCCTACTTAAGAAGGGCCAGTAGCAACATCAATAGAAAAGGCAACACATTTATTGATACTAATTTAATGGGCATGCAAAGGGACCTGATTAGAGCTTGAAAGGACACTAGAGTTCCCCTCTGTTTTTATAGTAGCCTACACTTATGCATAGTTGTTTGAAAATGTGCCCCTCTCAAAAACAAACAAACAAACAAATAAAAACTTGTGGAATCCATTGTTCTTGGTTTTTGTTATTTGGTTCTGTTTTTTTACACTCAGTGTGGGGGCTTGAACTCACGACCCCAAGATTAAGAGTCGCATGCTCTACCAACAGAACCAGCCTGATGCCCTTTGGTTCTGTTGTAAATGACTTTTTGTGTGTGTGAGAAGCAGCAACTCAATAACTTCACATTATTGCTACTATTTCCATTTTAATATCCCCCTCAGAAATGATAGCAGACATACTCTCGATGAAAACCCCAGCTACCAGGAACATCAACATCACTTGCTTGTGTCAAGCCTGGTTTTCTTTGCTTTCTCACTTAGTGTTTCTTAAGGTGTTGTCTGAGGAACAAAGCCATCAGAATTGTTTATGGTAAATATCCTGAGGTGGGGCTCAGGATTACGCATGTGTATTGAGCTGCCTAGGTGATTTTTGTGCACACTAAATTTTGAGAACCAGCGCCTTGGAGGAACCCTCTTTGAAAGTCCCAGGAAGTTTATCTCTGTGGGCCATTTGTCCTTCACAGTACAAGAGAAGAGAAACCATCTTCTGTCCTGGAGGAGGCCATGGACCTTTCCAAGCTCCCCTTCTATCCAATGTTCTCCTTTTACATTGGAATCAAATTTCCTTGACAGTATTCATTCTGATTTTGCTTAGAGGGGGGCAAATGGTAAACCCAATTGGTCTATGGTCTGGTGCTCTCTGAGTACCATTTCAGTGAGAAACAGTGCAAGAATATTGGTATAGGGGTGGTGAGGACTTCAGCCTAGCTTTAGAGGTGAGGCCCCAGCTGAAACAGGTGCCTTATGGGTGGCATGCGGCCTACATGCAACTGCTTTTTTCTGGTTTAGATCACTTTCGTGGCCAGTATTGTGAAACAAATGGTAAAGGGGCTTTCAGCTTCATTTCAGTTGCTAAGTCCCAGCCAAGCAGTTCTGTTGTATCAGCAATTTTAAATCCTCAAGAGCTACCTGCAGTACAGCAAGACTTTAGCTGAGTATATTAGGAATGACTACAGAGAAGAATTCAGGTAAGAAAAGTCTGAATCTAATCTGCAGTAAAATCCACTCATTTCTGATTTTCAGGCAGAACTGCAACATGGCCCAATATGTAGAAGATGAAATGAAGATGGGCAATTTTGGTTTTGTTTTCAATAGTATCTCACACTTGGATCTGTGGTAAGGTAGGGTTTAGGGGAGCTCTAAGAACCACGGTGTATTCCCAGGCTAGAAAAGACTAATGAAACCTCAAACTCTCTTTGAAGAACTGTTTCTCACTCATTGTCTTTGTCGCAGCCAGCACCTCACAGAAGTAGTAATGATTTTAACATGCTGTGAGGAATCAAGAGTAACAAACCCTACTGAAGGGTATGATGAATTAGGGACTGTGAGTTTGAAGCATTGGGGGGTAAAAAACAATTGATAAAGGAGAAACAGTTAATGAGTGTGGTTATTATTTTTTGTTTGTTTCCTTTCCCCTCTCTTCCTCAGGAACAAAACAGTAAGGAAGAGCAGTAACAAGCACGGGTTCATCAGCCAGCTTGTTCTGCACCTCAGGGGTTCCTCCTTCTATTTACAGGCTGGCAGCCACTCAGCTCTGCATTAGCGCCTATCAAGGAAAAACCCAGCCTGCGTCTGACTTACGATGAAAAGGGTGCGGCAGGCATAGCTTTGCTCCCAGTTTGGGTGCAGACATAAAAGGATGTGGAGGCATACATTATGGCCCTAGATTGGCTTTTTAAAACATTTCAGCCCAATTTGTGGACCCCGTTTTTCCTCCATGTGGTTTTACATCATAGGTTCCACTCTGGCTCCTATAAAAGGGTTTTGTTTGGCCTGCTGGGAATTGGTCCACACAACCTAATTTTTTTTCCTCGTTTTTTTTTTTTTAAGGTAAAATGTATATACATTGAAACTCACTATTTTAAACTGTGCTTTTAATACATTTCATAATGTTGTGCAACCATCACCACTGTCTAATAGCAGAACATTTTCATCACCCCTAAAGAAAGCTGGTACCCAGTAAGCAATCACATGCCATGCTCCCCTCCCCCCCCCAGCCCCTGGCAACTACTAATCCACTTTCTCTCTTTGTGGATTTGCATATTCTGGACATTTCACATAAATGGAATCATGATATATGGCCTACTGTGTCTAGCTTCTTTCACTTAGCATCACGCCTTCAAGGTGCATCCATGTTGTGGCATGTATCACACAATGCAATTTTTTTTTTAAGATTTTATTTATTTATTTGACAGAGAGAGACACAGCGAGAGAGGGAACACAAGCAGGGGGAGTGAGAGAGGGAGAAGCAGGCTTCCCGCCGAGCAGGAAGACCGACATGGGGCTCGATCCCAGGACCCTGGAATCATGACCTGAGCCGAAGGCAGACGCTTAATGACTGAGCCACCAAGGCGCCCCAACCCTTTTATTTCAATTTCCTGTGTACTGCCCAAGGAAACAAGAAGCAGGAGCCTCAGCCCACACTGCGGTGAGGACAGTCCTGACTTCCCTACTAATGCCTTCATAATGGATATATTATTAATGAAATTCACTTCCTTTGCTGTAGTAAAGTGTCTCAATGAGCTGAAAGGCACACGTCAGAGATCTTCTAGGTCACCCAACAGGGGAGATCAGATGACTGAAAATGCTGGCCGAATGTTATGGCTTAGACCCCCATACCGAACAGCCCTACGCCAGTGAGTGTATACGTACTGATGTGACCAATGTGAAATTTTTATTTTTAAAGATATTTTGTTTCTTTTTATGATTTGCAGGTACTTTATTCACATGCCAGCCTTGGAAAAAAGGCTCCCATTGTGGTACCCTCCTACCCAACCTACCATTCAACTTTTTCATGAAGTTCCCTAGTTGAACAGAAACAATGTGTGAAATATTAACAAGAATCTAAAATATTAACCAGGAGTCAACCTAACATTTATGAGAAAACTTGTTTGATTTGTTTAATATCTGGCTATCCCTGTGTCTTATAAACAGATTTTATTTGAATGTTCTAACAATACCTGTAAGAGAAGTCCTTAGAGTTTATCTGCCACAAAAAAGAAATGGTTTAAATACACGGACATATGCAAAGTGGTGCTAAAAACAAGCGTTTCTCTAAAAAAGTTTCCAAAAATAAAATACTACAAAGATTACAGAAGCCCATGGAGAGCAAATGTAGAAAGTGCAACCTGATGAGTTTTGTTGGTGTAATAACGGTGAGCGGTATAAAGCCACTGAAATGTCCAAAGATAAACTGTGGTTTACAAAGTGATCATTAGAGAAATGCTGAGTAATAGGTAGAACACCCTCCTTCTCCACCTGTAAAAATTCTAGTGAAATAAGTATTCATGACAGAATGAACAGAAGAACAGAGGCAGAGCTATACGGAAGGTCAGGTCCTCATTTATTATGGGGAGGGAAGCTTGGACTTTCTTCAACACAATTAAATGCATTCTCGTGCTCAGTTTCAGGCACCTGTGGGCTAGTGCAAGCAGTCTCAGAGAGTCTCTGTGGAGGAGAATCATCTATAAGCAGTTATGACTCTCCCAACCACTGAAAAAAAGGTCTTCGCTATATCTTATGGCAATAAACTAATCCAACGAAAACTTCACTTTGGTGTCACTGTGAGATATTGAATTTGGGCTTCTAAGAACTTAGAAAGTGGGTCCTCTATTTGACTTACCATGCCTTGAAAGAGGATCAGAGAAAACCCCAAAGAAAGAGCTCCCGAACCAGATGTGCCCATGCTGTGCACTGGCGAGAGGATTAAACTCACTCATGACATCTGATTACTGGTTGCGGCTGAGCCGTTAACCAGCTATTTGACCTCCAACAAATAGTCTATTCTGCTATGGGGAGGGGTGGGACGAGATGTTCTGCAAGCTCTTGTCCAGCTCTAACATTCCCACTTCTTAACGCTCTGTGATGGGGTAGTGCATTCCTCTGCTCTCCCGGCTCAGTGGATGATTTCACATGGATTCCAAATAATCCTGCTTTCTTTGGACCAAACATTTCCCTTTCAGCTGTCACCAACATCACCCCACAAAGCGTCCAAGCCCCCTCCACTATTACCCATCAAGGACTACAAGTCCTCTAGTTCCCACTCTGGGGGCAGTGATGGGGGGTAGAATGGCGTTTATGAGTGTTCTGGACTGTTAGATGAGGGACTGCTCCCAGGAGACGGCCAATCAGAAGCATATGAAAAGATCCTGGGACAAAGGCAACAAGACTTCAGACTGGACTAATGAAGGACAGTGGGCTGACCACTGGTGAATGGTGGAACCCACCGAATGACAAAAGAGGATGAACTCCGCTCTGCCTCAGCTTCTAAACGGTGCCCTGGCTCTGGGCCAGGAGCAGCACCGACTGCAGAGAGGGTTTGGGCTTCCCTCCCACGTGCCTGAGGCGCTTGATGCCTCTCCTCTCCCACTGTTCTCTTTTCTCTGAGAGCATACTTTATCAAAGCTGTGGGAGCAAACGCTCCGTCAGAAGGCATCTGCATCTTTCCACGTAGGGCTACCTGAGTGGCATTCTTGAAAGCTAATGGTTGAATATTTGTCAACTTGATTTTCTTACAGCATTTGTCTATTTGTTTGCACAGTGTGGGAGGGGAGCCCCAAAATCAACACTTTAAAGGTGTTGCTACAGTTCTTTCCTACTGTTTTTTGCATTGTTGCCAAAGCCAAGAAAATCACTAAATAATCCATCTTTCTTAGTAATCAGAACACATTTGATTGACTAAATATTGACTTCCACTACAAAGTAATTACTTTTAGGAAATCTAATTGTAGAAAAATTTTGAATATGAAAATCACATATATAACTTTCCACAAATACAAAGGATCATCAAAAAAGCAAGCACACATAGCTAGTTTTCAGGCTGGGCCGAAGATTCTGGACTCTTTGACCACTTTTATAATATATAAGCATTGCCATTTGCCACCCGCACTAAAAGTAAACTCAACGTAATAAGCTCTACCATTTTATATAATCACATATATGTGCATGTATGTGTACACACATATCCAAAAGAGTGGGTAAGAGCATGGGTTTTGAGTTTAAATGAGTTGAAATCCAGTTTAAATGGTTGAGTTTATTTTTTTTTAAGATTTTATTTATTTATTAGAGAGAGAGAGCAGGCGCACAAGCAGGGGGAGCGGCAGAGGGAGAGGGAGAAAGAAACTCCCCACTGAGCGGGGAGCCCGAACCAGGACTCGATCCCATGACCGAGATCATGACCTGAGCCAAAGGCAGCCACCTAACCAACAGAGTGCCCCTAAAGGGCTGAGTTTAAATCTCAGCTCTGCACTAGTTTTGGACATTGGGAAATTACTTAATATCTCTATGCTTCAGTCAAAACAAAGATAGTACAACCTATCCCATGAGGTTGTTAGGAGCTTTTATGCAAAGATGGTGTTAATACACATAGCATGGTATGTGGCATGTAGTAAGGATCCAGTACATGGTATTTATTATTATTATTACTATTAAAATAATATCAAAGCTGGCTAAGAACTTACAGATTAATAAGTACTGGCCTTTAAAACTAACTAACTAACTAACTAACTAAATAAATGTACTGGCTTTTTTTTTTTGGACCAGTTGGGGGACTAGCTACTATACTCAGAGAGCCCCTGATCAATATAGCATTGAAGAACAGATTCATTTGGTTATTAAATTTAAAAATTCAATTTTCTGTTAGCAGGAGTGTGACTTAATTCCCAAGTGACCATTTCTATTGCTTACCGCCGTGAAGGACTATTGGACCTAACTGATATTATCAATGCCAGAGCTGTGTGGAAAATATTCTTCCAAGGGTAGACAGAAAGCGTTTTAATCATGTAAACGTTTTTTAGCCTTTGACTTAAACAGCACGAAGAGGGGGAGGGGCAGAAGGAGAGAGCATCTCAAGCAGACTCCCTGCTGAGCGCACAGCCCAACTTGGGGCTCTTTCTCACAACCCTGAAATAATCACTGGAGCTGAAACCACAACCCTGAGATAATGACCTGAGCCGAAATCAAGAAGTGGACACTCAGCTGACTGAGCCACCCAGGTGCCCTTGATGGAAATTTTTGAGCAACTTTTAATAGTGCTAACTATCTGATTTCTTTTTGTTCATTGTGTTTACTTCTAAAATGCAATGCCGGCTTGTAAGGTCTAATTGAATTTGGGTCTCTGTAGGAGGGAGACAGTCAGAAATTCTCCATCCAGTCAGACCAAGCACTCCTGTATCTGCCTATCTGTGTATTTGGGGTCTGAAGCTTTTCTCATTTGCAAGGTAGCACAACTTCTTGGCTAGAAATCTCAGTAATGTAACTTTGGCTTAGAGTCCAGATTCGATGTCAGAAAGACCTTGTTTGGATTCCTTCCTGCCTAATTCCTCATCAGACTTTTAGCAGGTTATTTAACCTCTTCCACAACTTCCACTTGTAAGAAAAAATCTACCTTAAGGGTTTTTGTTAATAGTCCTTCATATATATATATAAACAAATAATTCTATGGCTACTATGTACTGGGACAAACCGTATGGCATTGTCAATATCCACAATTACATATGGTTCAAACAAATAAAAACCCCTCAATAAATTATAGCTATTATCCTAACAGACACACTAACTTGCTTGATGAACTCATTCTTTAAATACTAATCGTCTATTCTAATTTCCCAGATGGTGTGGCATTTTGTTATAACCTGGCTTATTCTTGCACAGTTTGAGTAAACCTTACACTATCTAGTTTAATAACAAATTATTGAGTGGGCATAACATACTTAAACATGTTCAAATGGAATTTTATATTTTCTTCCTTGCCTCTCCCCAAAATAAAAATCTGTTCTTCCCCCAATCTTCTCCGGGAATGGTACTTCATTCATCCCACCGTTCAAAAGAGAAACTTGACAAATCTCTGGGTTTTCTCCTTTCTTTTCATTCTCCAAATGCAACTGACAAAACTGTAAGCTATTTACAAGTGTACCATGTGATGACTGCATCTGCCTAGACATTGTGAAAGGATTTCCTCCCATCCATCCATTAACTATGTATTCTCCTGTTGGGTTTTCTTGGTGAGAACATTTAAGTTCCACTTTCCTAGCAAGTTTCAATTATATAACATGGTATTATCAACCAGAATCACCATGTTATACATGAGATTCTCAAACCTGCATCTTACAACTAAAAGTCTGTACCCTTGAAAGTTGGGAGAGGTAGCAACCTCTCCCTGTTTCCCCTGCGCCCTAGCCCCAGGCCATCACTTTCTACTCTGTTTCTATGAACTCAACTTCTTTTGTTTTGTTTTGTTTTTAAATAAAGGGTTGTTTTAAGCCTCTAAGATTTAGATTGGTTTATTTTTTTTAATTTATTTTTTCACACCCAAAGTATTTTATTGTTGTTGTCCTCTACAGAAACATTATTTTCAAATAGTATACATGATGCAGAGAAAAATTTAAATACAAATATTTAGGTAGTAAAAGGAACCCTACCCATTCTCACCAATCTTCAGTTGTTATTAATCACTAAATTAATCTAATTAATCAATCTAATCTAATCACTAAGTTCAACAGAAAAATAATGAAGCTCACCTTCACGGGAAAGACCCCATTTATCTTTCCAATGTTTCCTGTTTTCTCTTCCTTTCCTTACCTACAAGAAAAAAAAATTCATATCACAGTGGGATGCTGCTGGTGTCTATCAAAAACCCTTGACAGCAGTTTGTCTCCTGGCCAGCTCCGAAGCCTCTCCCACTCTCCCTGGAGTGGTTTATTAAATAGCAATAGATAAACAAAACAATCAAGAACATTTCCATTTATTTTAAACGTCAATGTTAGGGTAATTCCAAATTCAGTCATTCGCCAGTTAGGTACTCTAGCCAAAGCATTTCACTTGTCTGTATGTTCTTGCTCTTTTTTCCTACTTCGTTAAAATTGTATAAATTTTCCCTTTTGTCACTATAAATGGATTCAGTAATATTCCAAAGAGTTCTTCTAGTCCCTTTAAAACAGGATTTCTATCTGTCCAGACACAGCAGGGTCCACATCGGCACTGTCCCTTACCAGGGAGGGCCCCTTAGGATCTCACGTGAGTGCTGATGGTATGATGTGCACCAGGTGGGCTGAGACTGTGTCTCACCTTAGCCCTTCCTCATCGAGCCAGTGCTTAGAAGGGCCTGGTGAGGGAAGGTTTTCAAGCACGGAGAGACAAGGTGTTTGAAGGTTTATTGGTTAGCTATCAGATGGTTTCTGGGTTTGGAGAAACCTTGAGTCAAAGGATTTTCTTTTCTTTCCATTTTGTTCTAGTCTGCTTTTCCTTTCCTCTTGCCTTTCTTCTTGGAAGGTGACTCTGACCCTGAAGAAGTAAGAGGGGCTCTGGATAAAAAAAGCCAAAGGCAAAAAGGCAAAAGAAAAGGAAGCAAGATTATGTGCCCCAAGATTCTCGAAAGAGGCAAAGAGGACCTCTAAGTGTCCTTCTAGGTGGCCCTCTCCTCTGGAGGCCCCACGAGAGCTGTGGGGTTTTAGAGCAGAAGTTATGCCTGTAAGTAAAGATATTGGAATTGACCAAAGCACTAACTCACTTCTGTCCTCTTTCTACTCCTGAAAGTGATGGGGACAGAGTTGTAGTGGTGTTGGCAGTGACTGTGGATATGGTGATGTTTGGCCAGCAAGGAAGGCGGTGGAGAAGGGAGGAGGTTGTAGATCAAGTGACACAGAGCCACGGTGGGTTTATGTGGGCTATCCTGCAATAACTGCCATTGTTTATAACACTATTTCTACAGGGAAATTATTCCATCTGCTGCACGGCTGACATACAAACCAACGTGAAAAGGACACATTTATAAAGGGAGTATTTTACTTCTGTTAGCAACTACAACCACCAGAGGGCGTAGTTGGGTTAGGAAGACAGAAAGAAAAGCAAAACTTTCCTCTAAGCAGAATTGACTCTTAAACTTTTAAAATTCCTGTGGACCTTCAAAATTAAATTATTTCTTGTTGTCATGCTTCTTTAATATGTACTAACATAAATATAGGTGTAAGAAAACTCCTTATGCTCTTATTAAATCAACAAAGATTTATGATGGAAAAGTTTATAAAATTAAATATGAATTAGTATCGTTAATATAATGCATGCTGTTTTGCTGAAACTCCATCTCCTCTTGCAAAATGAATATGGTAGAATGTACAACATAGGCTCTTGAGTTCAGTATCCTGCTATCACTTTTCACTCTTCTCTCTTTTTTTTAAAGATTTTGTTTATTTGACAGAGAGAGACACATGGAGAGAGGGAACACAAGCAGGGGGAGTGGGAGAGGGAGAAGCAGGCTTCCCGCGGAGCAGGGAGCCCGACACGGGGCTCGATCCCAGGATCCCAGGGCCCTGGGATCATGACCCGAGCTGAAGGCAGCCACTTAATGATTGAGCCACCCCGGTACCCCCTGGCATGGAGTTTTAAGATCAGCAAAGACTCGTGCCTTAGCAGTAAGAATTAGGAAACAAAGACATGAAAGCCATATATAGCAGTTTCATTGGCTTCTCCCAGATGCTCAGCTAGTCCAATATGAGTGAAGCTTTGGGGGTCAAGCCAAACTTCAGACATGTTCTGATCTCCTTTTGTGACTCAGTGGCCTGAGGGGTTCCCAGTACTCCTCACTCTTCCAAATACCACCTCAGAAAGCAGGCTATAACAAAGGAAACAAAGTGAAAGGTTTCATCACAATTAGGATCCCCTGATATCTGAGAGCACGTAAGGTCATTTTAGGGTAGGAGGAGCGAAACTTCTCAAAAAGCCACATTTACTCAGAAAAGCTGGAAGACAGGACAGGAGTTTTGTAACTGTATGACATAATTTGGCTAACGTCGTGCATTGGGTTATACAAAATGATTCCTCATCGCCAAGTCTCAAGACTAAATTCAGTTGCCAGTGTGACTTCGGATGGTTCAGTGCTAACAATAATGAAAAGATGCCACAAAACAGTGAATTTTAAGGAGACCAAGAAATATTTCTCTAAAACATAAAGTATGCTGAGCGTAGTGTGTGTGTGTGTGTGTGTGTGTGTGTGCGTGTGTGTGTGTGTAGTGGACCAGATCCAAGAACTAAAGTGGTCCACAAACTGAAATTTGTTGAGATTGGTCTGTTGAAGTGATGCTGATGAGAGCATTCTGGCAAGCTGGAGTCCTCATTCCTTCAGAACGGGACTATCACCAGCATTATTTCATACTTCATCAAGCCCTGACTGGAGCAATGTGTCATAATGGACAGGAAAGGGAAAGGGGGAAAAAGCACCATCTGTCTCTCTGGCAGATGTGCCAGGGACATTTGATGTGGGCAAAATGTCTTACGTGGTCTGTCAAAGGTTTAGGAGGTTCCATATGATTTTCAAGGATCTCATCCCAGAGAGAAATCAATTCAATTTAATAAGCATCTTTTCTGAGTTAGCTGGGTACTTAGGGCATACAAAAAATAAATAAAACTGGGCCCCTCTTCTAATAAGCTAAGTTTTCAAAGCTAAATTGAGTACAATCTTCAATTTTTTTGCCATATCATCTGCATTTTTTTAAAGATTTTATTTATTTATTTGAGAGAGAGAATGAGAGAGAGAGCGAGCACATGAGAGGGGGGAGGGTCAGAGGGAGAAGCAGACTCCCTGCTGAGCAGGGAGCCCGATGCGGGACTCGATCCCGGGACTCCAGGATCATGACCTGAGCCGAAGGCAGTCGCCCAACCAACTGAGCCACCCAGGCGCCCCGATATCATCTGTATTTTTACTTAATATTTTTCTAACATCATTATTTACTCAATAATTTTCTACTCTATTGACCTACTTTAGCCATGTCTTAAAGGATATCTGGGAAATCACGGAGTTGATGTTCTAGATATATATTTTCAAGTACTCGTGTGTACATATATTTCTAATGTACATTTTTAAATAAACACAATTTTTATATTCTTATATGTCCTTTTCTTAGACTACCTAAAATAATCTTTGTACCCCACTATGAGAATGACAATAGTAAGGAATACTCAAAGAAGATATTTTGCAAGGGCAGGTCAGATGACAGAGACACAAAGAAAGTGTTACAGGAAATCATAGGAAAAAGTTTAATTTTGATTGGTACATCAAGAAGGCCTATTTAAAAGACTTGGTATTTGAGGAGGTTTTAAAGATATCTAAGTATTTGATAATTTTTTAAAATTACAGAACATGGAAAATGGTAAGATCTGACAAAGCTCAGTGGTTGGGGAGTGCACAGATATTCCTATATTATTTCTCTGTATGCTTGAAACATTTCACCATAACAATAATAAAATGTCTAGGATTTGGAAAAGAGAAAAGCATTCCACGTAGAAGAGAAAGTATAAATGAAAGCACAGAATCCTGGGGGAGCCTGGGTAGCTCAGTTGGTTAAGTGTCAGGCTTTTGGGCTCAGCTCAGGTCTTGATCTCAGGGTCCTGAGTACAAGCCTCATGTTAGGCTCTACAATGGGTGTGGAACCTACTTAAAAAAAAAGAAAGCACAGAATCCTGGAATTCCATCTGGCGGTTTAGTCAAAGGTCTAGTCAAAGGTGAGTGTTGGGGTCCCCGGGTGGCTCAGTTGGTTGAGCATCCGACTCCTGGTTTCAGCTCAGGTCATGAGAAGGAGATCCAAGTTGGGCTCCTAGCTCGGTGGGGAGTTGGCTTATCTTCTCCCTCTGTGCTAGGTAACCCCCCCCCCCCCCCCCCCCCCCCCCCCCGCCTCCCCCCCCGCCCCCACTTATGCGCATGCTCGCATTCTCTTTCTAATAAATTAATACATCTTTAAAAAAAGAGAAGAAAGGTGAGCGCTGGAAAATTAAGATGCTGCCAGATCATGCAGGACCCTGGTTAAATGGTCCTAAGAGTCTGCGGGTGAGGGAAAACATTAGAGGATTCTGACAATGTATAATCAGAGTAGCAGATTAGGAAGAGAATTCTAAGAGAAATTTATAAGATGGGGAGAGCCCAGATTTGGAAAGATCATATAATAATGATTCGGGTGAAAATACAGTGGTCTACCTAAGTTCCATAATATCCTGGTGTTTTCTCCTTATTCTGCCAGCTTGCATTCTATTTTTACTAAGGAAAAAAAAAATCCAGGGCTCCTGGCTGGTTCAGTTGGTAGAGCATGTGCCTCCTGATCTCAGGGTTGTGAGTTTTTGAGCCCCATGTTGGGTGTGGAGCCTACTTGAAAGAAAGAAAGAGAAAGAAAAAAATTCATCCCACTGGGCAGTCCTATTTCCTCCTTCTTAGCCCAGATCCTCTGGTCTCGCCCAACTATATTGAAGACCAGGGGTTTGTAAACTTCCTCTGTAAATAGTCAGATAGTAAATATTTTAGGTTTTGCAGGCCATACAGTCATTGCTGTAAATACCTAACTCCATTATAGTGAGAAAGGCAGCCACAGACAATACATATGAGTGGGTGTGGCTATATTCCAATAAAACTTTATTTATAGAGACAGAAACTTAAATTTTAGATAATTTTCATGTATCATGAAATATTTTCCTCAACATGTAAAAAATGTAAAAAACCATTCTTAGTTTTTAGACTACAAAAAAATTGGCTTCAGATTAGAGAAATGCAAAATAAAACCACGAGGAGATACCACTTCTCACCCCCTAGATGGCTTTATAAAAAAGATAATAGCATTTCTTGGCAAAACTGGAACCGTCACACATTACTGGTGAGAATGTAAAATGTCACAGCAGCCTTGGAAAACAGTCTGGCAGCTCCTTGAAAGGTTAAACACAGAGTTACCCTATGATCCAGCAATCGTACTTCTAGGTATATACCCAAGAGAAACGAAAACATATATCCACACAAAATATCATACACAAATGTTCATGGCAGCATTACTCATAACCAGAGTGTACTCATCCATAAAATACATTATTTGGTAACAAAAAGAAATGAAGTGCTGATGTGCTATAATATGGCTGAATCCTAAAAACATGCAAAGTGAAGGAAACCAGTCCTAAAGGACCATATATTGTATGATTTCACTTACATGAAATGTCAGAATAGCTAAATCTATAAAGAAAAAAGTAGATTAGTGATTACTTACAGTTAGAAGGGACAGGGGAAGTAACTGCTTATGGGTGTGGGATTTGGGGGGTATGATGACACTGTTACAAAATTAATTGTGGTGATAGTAGCACAACTCAGTAAATATACTAAAAACCAATGAATTGTACACTTTAAAAGGGGGAACTGATGGTATGTGAATGATATCTCAATAAGGCTGTTAAAGAATAAATATTAACAGGCTACAGACTCCTTGGTCCTGCAGGTTTGCCAGCTCTGCTATAGATACCAGATAAACTGGTTCCTCTCAGATGCCTACTAGTGGATTCAGCCATTTAAACGTGGAAAATTCAATTTAGAAGAGCTGGGAGATGACTAGTCAGACGGGACTTTGTTGTTGGGACTTGGGGGTGAGGGGGTCTAGCTGTCTTATAGATGTGTGATGTAAGCAATGATAAACTCCCGTTGACCTGGTGGTTGGTAATTAAAGCCAGGAACTCAACCCACATGCTCAGATACACTCAGACTCATGTTATTTCCAGTATTGGGTTCTTGCATGCGACACTAGGCTGTGAAGACCTTCAGTTGGCCCCAGCCAAGCATCCCAAGGAAGCAATCATTTTGTCTATTTCTCTTTTTTTAGACCAGCTGGCTAGTTAGCTGAAATTCTTCAATCTAAATTTTTCTTCTTACTTAAAAAAAAAAAAAATCTTTTTTTAAAAAGGGGAGCTTGCCTGCCTCAGTCAGTGGAGCATGTGACTCTTGATTTTGATGTTGGGTGCAGAGATTACTTAATAAAATAAAATAAAATCTTAAAAAAAGTAAAATAAAATATAATAAAATAAAATACTGGTGAAAGCTTGACTGGAGGAGCACTTATTTTAGGAATAATGCTTTTAAGAGCCTAGGAAAGTTGTAACCCAGGACTGCTACCCATTTACTGGTCAGAATAAAGACTGTCCCAAATTTTGTAAAGGACAATCTTATCCACCTCTTTATATCTTTTGTCTTCAATCCTTAGAATCTTCCAAGTGAGATATTACAAACCTTCTTCCGGAAGACTAAAAATTTTAGGAAATAAAACACATAGCAGAGTTTCTGCTTTCAAGAGGTTAGTTTCTCAAATGACTTCCAGGCTAAATTCTGAGATAATTTGTGTTCCATTTCCTCTCTCTTTATGCCTTGCAAGTGGTGATACCTAATTTAAAAAAAAAAAAAGAAAGGAAGAGAATCTTTGGTTTTATCATTATGTGTCAAGAGGTCATCTATAGAAAAAAACGTTTAATATTATGCAGAAAGTACAGCCCTAAGACTCTACAAAGACCTTTGTCTCGTACGCAAATGGATGAATAGATGGAACTGTCACCTTTTAGTGATGTAGGCAAGAACGAAGGAATGAATTATCAGAGGAGCTAAGAATTCAATGATATATACATACTTAAGGAAAAAATACTCAAAAGATCTTCTTTGAAGAGCACAAGATATGAATTTTAATGACGCTAATGGTGTCACTAAAGGAACAAAAGAACCAAGTAAGTCCATGATCATTTAAAACACAAAGCAAGAGTCTAAATGAATGCTCCAATCTCCTACAGAATTGACTAGAAAGAAAATGTTGACAAAGATACATTTCCAATCTAGTTCTGTAGAATAATGTTAATATATGAAAACATTTTATTTTATTAAGAAAAATGATTTAAAATTTTGCTGGAGTTCATAGTATAGCATTAGAAAAATTAATTACTATAATTATTTCAGCAACTAGTTATTGAGTATCAGCTATGTGCTAGTCACTGTAAATAATAAGAAGACCCAGTGCCCATCTTCGAGAAGCTTACTATATAGCAATGGGAAGAGGTTAACCACAGAAATAATTATAACATATATAATTATAACATAAGGTGGCTGATAATAAATGACCAGGAGGTTTGAAGTTTTGTGAGTTATCAGGAGAAAAGGCTTTTCTCTTATTGAAATAATCAGTAAAATTCTCATGAAGGAAGTGGCATTTGAGATGAGAAACAGTCTGGGATATGAGAGAAGGGCATTCTAGGTGGTGGTACTGCAACAACAAAGCACAGAAGTGGGAAAGCTCAGGAGAGGTTTTTAGCAAACAGAATGGCCATTTTGCCAGAGTATAAACCACTATATATATTTTTTATTTTATTTATTATTTAAAGATTGTATTTATTTATTAGACACAGAGAGAGAAAGAGCACACAAGCTGGTGGGAGGGGCAGAGGGAGAGGGAGAAGCAGGCTCCCCATGAGCAGGAAATGTTTATTTATTAAAGTGAAATCTTTTTTTAAAGATTTTATTTATTTATTTGACAGAGAGAGACACAGCAAGAGCAGGAACACAAGCAGGGGGAGTGGGAGAGGGAGAAGCAGGCTTCCCGCGGAGCAGGGAGCCCGATGCGGGGCTCGATCCCAGGACCCTGGGATCATGACCTGAGCCGAAGGCAGACGCTTCACGACTGAGCCGCCCAGG